>NW_006783088.1:1533649-1548811 GCF_000442215.2 Lipotes vexillifer | reverse complement strand
GGGAAAGAGAAGAACTTGGGGTAAACTACTGGGAAACAGCTGAAAGCCCTTGAAAAGCCCTTGACCTCCCATCCTCATTTCCTTATCTATGAAATGGTGATAGTATCCTTATTATCTTGAGCCTATCAGCCAGTGTGTGAAAAGCTTCAGCTCTCGGGAGGTTTTTTCCCTTAATTTTTTAAGATCCTGAAGTTTCTGGCAAGGCCCTGATTAAGTACACAGTGTTATATACACTAAACAGGCTAAATTAGGTAAATAGGTAGGTAGCAGGAAAAAATATGTATAAGAATATATTTCAGTTATATATTCAATTTTCCTTTGTTATAGTGGTATTATCTAATATAATAGTAAACATAAGCAAAAAAAATCATTTCACCTTTTTTCCCACCTTTATTTGTAGTTTAAAAAAATAATTATCTGCCCCATTAAGCTTTATATTTAATAGTTTAAAATATATGTGTATTCTCTGGAAAGAAGAATTTTTTAAAATTGAAAGTGCCATCATAATCAACTCTAAACTTAAAAAAAAAAACCCATAGGAAACAACACATATTTTAAAGTAGGTTAAAAATACTGTTCGGCTCCCTGGCAGAAACTGGCATATTTATTCAGTCAGTACATCACACTGAAATCAATACAAAGGATATTTGTATGGTGGCTTAAAATAGTAACAAATTAATAAAATCCTCGTGATCTAAAATGCAAGTTTTCATCTTCATAACTTCTCTCTGGCCATTGGGAATTCTTCAACCTTCCAAATAACTCATTTGGCAGGAGAGCTTATGAAGAACATAGCTAGTTTGAAGACCCCGACTCTTGGTCTCATACAGCTTTAGAACAAAGTCTTTCATTTAAAGAAGAATTGGTTTGGAGTTCCTTATTTCCAATTTGTAGTGGCTTGGCTGACACGCACATACACACACACACTCGCACACACACACACTGCCCCCACCCTCTACCCTCTACCACCCCTAGGCACAGCAGGAGAGCAGGAGATGGATTTGGTCCTAAATAAGCTTGGGTTAAATTTGGAGAGACAGGGACTTTCCTGGCGGTCCAGTGGTTAAGACTCTGTGCTTCCACTGCAGGGGGCACAGGTTCGATTCGTGGTTGGGGAACTAAGATCCCACATGCCGCGCAGTCCGGCCAAAAAATAAAAGAGAGAGAGAAAATTTGGGGAGGCAGGTCAGAGGGTCCCTAAGGACCCTGCAAGCTCAATTCCCGGGGGCCCAAAGGAAACCATCTGAGAGGTGTGGGCCCTGGATGACTGACCCCCTCACCAAAAACCTCCAGGCCGGAGTATGAAGAGGCAAAGCTGCTGCGTTTGACCCTATGGTTTAAGAGTGTCCAGAGGGCCCGAGGAGTAGCCTGGGCATGGGGGAATCTCTGTGGCCATGGCAAGCAGGGGGCTGTACCCAAGCTTCCTCAAATCCCTCCCCTGGGTGACCACCCACTACCTCATGTTGCCTTCAAGCTGCTGGCACCACACGGACACCCAAGACTAAGTTAAGATCCCCCTCTGGGGAGGCTCCAGGTCACCCATCTGAATCCTCTGTTAAGATTAAAAGGGTCACGGCCAGGTTCAGCACAGCCGCGGTGCGGTTCCTATGACGCAGTAGAATGTGTCTGCTTTGTAGAATCCCGCAAGGCTCCTTGCTAGAGGCCCAATACTGGCCGCCCCACGTACAAAGTGTCCCGTGTGCTTTGGCTCAAGGTTCCTCACGCCCTGCCAAGGAGGAGCTTCCGTCCCCCCACTTCACAGATGAGAAAATGGAGGCTTGCGAGTTAAGTAATTCTCTCAAGGTCACAGAGCCAGCAAGCATGGGTGCCTGAATGCAAACCTATTTTCTTGGCTGTTTTCCACCCCATAGGAAGGCTACGGTCATTCGCTTTTGTCTATCCTCAGAAAAACACAGACAGTGGGGTTGATACTTTCATCTCCAGTTAAAGACGAAGAATCTGAGGTCCCAGGAGGCTAAAAGACTAGCAGCTGCTGGAGGCACCATTCCTTGCCCGGCCTTTTGTCTCCCAAACAAAGTCATCTGCCTCTCCCTCTCCAACCGAGGCCAGATTTTTTTTTCAACGTTCTGTTGCCATTTGCTCTGGAGGGAATGGAATCATTCAGCCAAGATTCAGCCTTGTTTTAATCTGAAAACTCCGACATCCAGAGGCAGCTAGAGACTCGCATTTCCATCACTAATTAGGTCTGCAGCTCCTTTCCAAATGCCGCCCCCACCCCTGAGGATCTTTGCCTGCAGACTCAGAGACTCAGATAATTTATAGCTATTAAAGACCCCTTGAAGAGACCTAGACTAAGGTGGTCATTTAGCAGATAAGGAAGCAGACCCTCCAAAGGGGGAAATGATGAGCCCAAGGTCACGGGTGCACCTTAGAGTCGCCTTAGAGGTCATTTGCTCCCAAGTCCTACATAATTCTTGGCGGTGCAGCCCCAGACAAGGTCTGTCCATCATTGACGGCTCCGATTATTGGAGAGGTGACCTCGTATTGAACTAAAACGTGTCTCCTTTCAACTCCCACCCAAAGCACCTGGTGCTGTCCATCTAAATTAACCTTTCCAAGTACCTTGAGGGTGTGCAGTTGGTGGGTTCGTCCACATTAGTCGCAGACAAAGTGCAGCATTTCTAAAAATAAGAACTGGCAAGAATCGCGAATTCCATGGTGCGCAGGGTGACGGGCCCCAGAGGCAGGGTTCCTGCATGGCTGGTGCACCCTTAGCTCACCAGAGCAGGACTTTAACCAGAGCACTGCATTCCCCAAAGTGCTGGGAACAGGCAGTGTTGCTGAGGGAGTACTGAGTGTGCATTTGCCCATGAGTGTGTGTGTGTGTGTGTGTGTGTGTGTTTGTGAATGAGTATATGTGAGTGAGTGTGGACATGTGGGTGTGAGTGTGTGCATCAGTTGTGTGAGTTGGTGAGTGTGTGTGAGTGTGTCAGTGAATACATGTACGTCTGTGAGCGTCTATTAAAATACTGTATCGGGGGACTTCCCTGGCAGTCCAGTGGTTAAGGCTCTGCGCTTCCAAGGCAGGGGACACGGGTTCGATTCCTCTTCGGGGAACTAAGATCCCACGTGCCTCGAGGCCAAAAATAAATAAATAAATACTGTATCAGTCAGGGTCCCAGCAGGGAACAGATGGCACATGCAAACTGGGTAATTTGAAGAGAGTTGAATAAAGAGACTGTTTCAAAGGATATAGGGAAACCACAAAGGATAGTGCAGTGTCTGGGGGCAGTAACAGGACGTTGGTGACTGTCCAAATGTGGGGTAGAGGGGAGCATGGTCAGAAGAGATACCCAGCACAAGTCTTTTCTTTTTTTTTTTTTTTAACATCTTTATTGGAGTAGAATTGCTTTACAATGGTGTGTTAGTTTCTGCTTCATAACAAAGTGAATCAGTTATACATATACATATGTTCCCATATCTCTTCCCTCTTGCGTCTCCCTCCCTCCCACCCTCCCTATCCCACCCCTCCAGGCGGTCACAAGGCACCGAGCCGATCTCCCTGTGCTGTGCGCCCAGCACAAGTCTTGACAACTTTCCTTTGTGATATCACAGCCCTGCCCTAACTATCTGAAGTCTCTGAGCCTTTCATGCCCCCTGGTGAAAGCACTGATTGCCCGAGGAAAATGCACATATTCATACACGTGAGCAATTTTGCAGGCAGTTTCTTTTTTATGAAGGATACTTTATTTCTACAAATAAGATTAAATCCATTCTCTGAATAATACATCCAACAAACAGAGTAATGACATGAAAGGTCTCCCTCCCCCAGTCCTACTCCTTCTGCAGGAAATTAACCACTTGGGCAGTTTGTCCATCTTTTTTCTCTGCATTTATATTCATGCAGCATAAAATTCCAGGACTCTGAAGGCCTTTAAAAGCTTATCCCTGGACCTCAGATTAAGAGCCCCTAGAGTTAAGTTTGCAAAGCCCTTTCACACCTATTTTCGACAGGATTTATAGCTCATTGTCTACCCCTCATCCCCAAGGTAGGCTCAGAAAGATTTTGAGACTTGCCCAAGGTTACACGGCCTAATGAAGAGGAACACTGGTCCTCAAAGCCAGGGACCTGATCTACCGCCATTGCTTCTAGCACACCTTCCACCAACACATTGCTTGCAAAAAAGAAAACAAGAAAAGAAAAGCAGCTATAAGGAATATACCACCCCCCTCCCCTCCCCCCCCCCCATCCTGATTGCTGGAATGAAACCCCCCCCCCCCCCCCATCCTGATTGCTGGAATGAAAGGAGAGAAGCAAAATGGTGCATTTAGCAATGTCTGATTTCTTGTTCCTCCCCTGGGAGTTCCTAAGACAGCTTTGCTACTAAAAGGCAACACAGTTTTGGATTTCCTCTCTCGGTGTCTGGGACAAAAAACACTCGTTCAGCTGCTAGATGTTCCTCGTGCTGTAGGTGTTTCTAGTGATCGTTTCGTGTTGGAAATGTACCCACAGCAGCTTTCATGAAGCTCTGAAATTTGGCGTGTGTTCTGCTTCCATGTTGCAACATGCAGATCAGCAAGATCTCAGGCCAACTGACAGAGACAGAATCGAATTGGCTTTGATCATTCTTTCTCCAATCTGGATTTTTCTCCTTTCAAAAGCCATAGAATATGTGTTAAGTGCAGCCATTTCCATCATTTCCACAGAAACATGTGAAGGCCCTCTTGGATGGGGCGTACTTGCTTGAATTCTCCCTGATCCATTTTCCCCTTCACTTTCTTTAGCTTACGGTGAGAGGGGAGGCAATTAGAGCAATCCTGAATTTATTCAGCCCTTGCTAACTTCCATGTCTACCCTATCTTCACAACAACCAACCTTATGGGTAGAAGATATTGGCTAACACTCACTGAGCACTTACCTGTGAGCCTGGGACTTAGCAAGTGCTCTTTGTGGATTATCCCATTGACTCTAAAGAGGGAGAATTTTATAGCTGGAAATCTGAGGCTCAGAGGTTGCATTTGTCTGCCCAAAACCACACAGCAAATGGTGCTGGAGCTGGAATTCAAGCCCTGGCAGGCTAGCTCCAGAGCATGTGCTCACAGCCACAGGTATCCTGGCAGGACTGGTATGGTTCCTCCATTTTACAGATGAAGAAACTGAGGCCAAAAAAAAGATTGCTGCCAAGGATAAGACAGCTAGTAACCAGGCTCTCAGGTATATCTTCTAGCTCTGTGTCCATTGAGCCTTCCCTGCCTCATTAAAGATAGATTAATAGTAATATGTTAAATTTTTTAAAACAGATCAAACAAGCCATATTTTAAATGTCTTCCTTTGAGGTGGATTAGATTCCTAGAACATGAGTAAATCAATATAGCTTGGGACCCTTCTCTAAGGGGAAGAGTCCCGCCTGCTGGAAGGATGTTGCCTCAACCCCATGCAGTGAGTCTGCTAGGAGGTATTTTCCCATCAGTATAAAATCAACTGTAAAAGTGTATTTCAGCTGGCAAAATTACTTCCTACCAGGCAAAAGCTTTGCTGAGAACACCACCTCCCTCACTTAGACGCCCAGATTCCGGGCCCAAGTTTTCCCTTGCAGGCCCAACCCAGATCCCGCAAGTTTGTTGCTGTTTTTCCTGCTGTTGTAACAGTTACGTGTCCCTGCTTTGGGAAGGAATTTCCACCACTTCTTGGGAGATGGATCGTTTCTAAACAGATGTCTGAGAGCTTCCAAGGGATTTGAATGTGGTGATAAAAACCCTTCTCCATTCAGCTTATTGACTGCCGAAGATTACAAATGTCAGCTCAGCGTGGGGAAGCGCTGCTAAGGGTTGGAGCTGTCCAAAGCTGAATTGGGCTGCTCCCACAGGTAATGGCTCCCTCTCACTGGAGGTGTGCAGGCAGCGGCAGGGAACCTCTCGTGGCTAAAGTGGGGGAGGGCTTTGAGGATTTCTTTTAACATCTAATTATATCATGTGCTGGGCTTCGTGGCTGACCCGGAGATGAACGGGATCAGTTCCTATAATCAAGGAATTTTTAACCTAGTGGAGCTGGTAAACCTGAACCCAAATAACAAAAATGTTTATACAAAAAAATACTTGATGCTGGGGCGAGCCAAGAATAATTAAGATGAGGCAGAGGTGAAACACAGTGTCCAGGCTGTGGGTCAGGAGACACAGGCTATGGTTCAGGTCTCGCCACAAAAACTCAGTGTGATTTTTTTGACAAGTCTCATTCCCTCCGTAGGCCTTAGTTTCCTCCTCTGTAAAATGGGTTGGTTAAAGGTGATCATCTCTAAGCTCTAAAAGTCTGAATCAGTGCATGTGGGCATCTGGGGAAGGGCTCTGGAAACTTGGGCTGCTGAAGCATGCACTCTTATTTCTAAACCTGTGATACATATCACAGTGGAATGTACCTTCCACACTGCCCTGCAGCGATACCTCTGACAAGTGACTTATTATGGTAGTTGACTTTGTAACTCACTCATTCTTTATCTGTTGCTGCTTGAGGCAAGAGGTAGCACGTGTGCACACACACACACACACACACACACACACACACACAAGCTTCTCAGTACTGTCAGACCTCAGAAGTGTTCGATTCAGTCCTGTGTTGGGGGCTTCCTGTCTGGTCACAGAACAGGTATCTCAGTGAGGGACCTGGTGGGAAAGCAGGCTCAGCTGGGTTTTGTGAAGAAACTCACACACAGGGCCTAACAGCGTGGGAGCTGTTTCCACCCCTAGTCCCCCAGCCAGTGGAAAGGATGGGAGCCTGGCTGAGAGCTGGGGTCCCTGGCAGGAGCAGCCACAGAGCAATACAGCCTCAGGCAGAACCACAGCGAAGCAGGGAAGCAGCAGGTGGAATAAATACCCCACCTCTCTCCTTCCCACCCTCTGATCCCCGGCCAGTGCCGGCCAGTGCTTCCCAGTAACCAACCCACCCCCCCAGAAACCCGAGGCAAAGAGGGGCAGGAACGTGGCCTGCAGAGGTCAGCCTTCAGGGGCCCACGATCAGAGACTGGGTGTTGGGATCGTGGAGAGTAGTCAGCACACCAGATGACTGTCCCCACTTCACTCAAACACCCAGGCTCAGGGGCCCTCCCAACCCCAATGGCCATCCCTGCCAGTGCCCCCCGCCCCCAGGCTTCCTTCCCTTTCCCAGCTCAGCACATCTTCCGTCAGCCATGTAGCACTTTTTATTGCAGCTATTCTTATCCAGGCTCCTTGAAGTTACATAGGAGCCACCGCCTTAATAATTGCCCAGGTGTCTGGGCGGTGTCTGGGCTCTGATCTCTCCCCAGATAGTTCTGGCATCATCACAGTCAGAGCCACACTCTGCTTTCCTCCGCAGCTGAGGTGTTTTCTCAGGCACCAGCTGAACGAGCTCCCTGCCCGCCGCTGAGGCTGCAGTGAACTCTCTTTTCTGGATCTTCTCTCAGGGAAGCAGCAGTGGGTGAGCAGTGGGTGATCAGGATTCAGGAGGCCTGAGTTCAGATCCCAGCTGTGCCCCTG
Source organism: Lipotes vexillifer (assembly GCF_000442215.2). Taxonomy (NCBI): domain Eukaryota; kingdom Metazoa; phylum Chordata; class Mammalia; order Artiodactyla; family Lipotidae; genus Lipotes; species Lipotes vexillifer. Next base: position 1,541,341 of record NW_006783088.1, on the reverse strand, counting down.
CAGGCCCAGTAGCCTGAGGAGAGCTGCAATGCTTCCCTCCAGCCTGGAGAGTCTGGACAACGTTGCCTCATGGTGATAGATAATATTCACAGAAAGCTGCGAGCCGGGGCTGTGCTTAGCCTTCACCTCCAGCAGTTCATGGAATCCTCTCTAATAAGCCTGCAGCTGCTGCTATATTTCCATTTCACACCTGGGGAAACTTAGATTCAGAGAAATAAAGCACTGTGCCCCAAGTTATGTAGCTCATTCAAGTGGCAAAGCCAGGATTCCAGCCCAGGACTGTCTCGTTTCAGAGCCCCTAAGCCAGCAACTATGCCATGGAGCTGTTGTTACGAGGCCTCAGTGAAATAATGGGTGTGGAAGTCTCCAGCCTAGCGCTTAGCTGGAGTAAGCGCTGCACGTATCTTCCCCATTTCCCCTCCACAGGGGCTATTCCCACCAAGAGCGCCTACTTTCCCACCCAGCCAGCTGCCAGATCTGAATGTTTCTGCTGGGGAGAGAAACAGCCTTTGTTACCACCTCATACTTGCTCTACCTGAAGAACAGCGAGGAATGCAGAAGCCCGAGTCACTAGGAGGAAACCTGGAGGCTGACATCACTAAGCTCCATCTGTGAGATGTTGAGAATCTCCGAAATCCATTTATCCCTCCAGCAAGCATTTACCCCACTCCTTGCTGCGCTGGGTAGGCCCTCGGGCAAAGAGAGACAGTGAGATCTAGCTTGTAGTCAATAGTCCCAATTATTAACTACAGTCTGGTGTGGCAGGTACTGGAGTAGAGGCCTGGATCCCAGCAGAGACAGGAAAGGTAGGCTAGGGGGATTTTACAGCCTCAGTGCTACACTGGTAAGCCGGCTCTCCGGAGAAAAAGAAAACAGCGCTGATTTGTAGTGCCTGCCGATTTCCGTGGTGGAAATACTCCACCATGGTCGATTTCAAGCTAAAGCATGAAGTCCCTGAACGTGGAAGTGGGAAGAGAGACACACACTGGCTGTGGCAGCCAGGGCCAGGTGTACCAGCCACGGCCACTTCCATCTGGCTCTGTCCTCCACCCACCAGGGCTCTCTCTGAGCTTCTTAAAACACCACGTCCTTCGCCTTGACGGGGCTTGCAGATCCCTCAGCTGGGAAAGCTGCCCCCGCTCTGTCCTTCTTACCTTTCAGCTCTCCATCCTTCAAGGCTCAGCTTTCACGGCACTTCCACCAAAGCCTACCTTGACCCTCCAGCCTCCATCCAGTGTCTTGACTACCTGTGCTCTAGAATGGAGCTCTTCTCTTTCCTATAGCCCTTATGTCCGATTTTACCTATTTATGGGTTACTTCCGATTTTACCTATTTATGGGATTGCATGGTTCATTCGTATTTCTCTTCCTCGCATGAGAGCGGAGCTTGCCAATGGATCAGCAGTGCCTAGCATCATGCCTGGCATAGGGTAGGGTGCTCTAAAGATCTGCTGTAGAAAAAAAAATGAGAGGCCACGGAGCTGGGCCCTAATGGATGAATAGGAGTTTGCACGGTGGAAGAGGGGAGGGGAGGGGAACAGAATGGGCAAAGGCACAGAAGTCTGTCTATGGAGTGTGTTCGGGGAGTACAGGAAGCAGATAGCGTGGTGTGTGTGCAGTGAGAGGGGTTCTGCAGATGAGGCTGGGAAGGTGGACCCAGCCAGGTTGGGGGGAGGGCGGTGTTCCAGGACAAGGTGTTGAATGAGGGTATCATTCTCACCAAGTCTACTCCCCAGACGAGAAGACCAAAGCCAGAGAGGTAGAAATCGGAGGATTTGGGAGAAATCAGGGCCCAGGCATGGGGTCGCTCAGCCCTTTTATTTATTTATTTATTTGGCCACGCTGTGTGGCTTATGGGATCTTAGTTCCCCAACCAGGGATTGAACCCAGGCCCATGGCAGTGAAAGCACCGAGTCTTAACCACTGGACCACCAGGGAATTCCAAGCCCTTCCCCCCACCCCCCCTTTTTTCCCCCTGTTGCAAGAGAGTTTATTGACGATAAGGAGAGAACAGAGGGAACACATCAAAAGAGAGGTGAGCCAGGCCAAGGAAGGCCCCTTACCCTTTTCGGATGAGGAGGTTGGGGTCCTTCCTCGCACACTTCATGGCTCTCCTATGCTTTCTGTTCTACTCCCACCTGACGACTCTGGGTCATTTTGCAAATGCAAAAGGGGCTCCCAGCTGGGGAACTTGAAAGAAATTAGCCAGGACCTAACAGAAACCAGGCAACAACAACAACAACAAAAAAACATCTAGGATACTGGCTAAGAGGTGGGCTCTGGAACTGGACTCTGCCCTGCTTTGAATCCCATCTCCACTCACTGACTATTGGTGGTGTGACCTTAGACAAGTGGCATAACGTCTCTGATCCTGATTCTTCATCTGTAAAATGGGAATTGCAGCAGTACTGGATTTCATGGGGTGGTGGTGTGTATTAAATGAGTTAGTAGGTGTAGAGCACTTAGCACAGTGCCTCGCACACAGTAAGCACTCAAGGTATGTTGGCCATTATTGTTACTAATGTTATTATCTCCAGGAGGCCGGAGAGTGTAATGGTTCAGACAAGTCTAGATACTATTATTTCACTTTACCTTGATCTCAGGATAAGAAAGGAAAGGGACATGCCTTGAGCACGTACTATATCTGGGCACGTATTATATCTCATCTCATCCTTCCTGTAGCTCTTTTTACTCTCATTTATCTGTCGAGGTAAAAAGCTCAGAGAGGTTGAGTGACTTGCCAGGGGTCAAAAAGCTAGTTAAAGACAGCCACAGAACCACACGTAGATCTCCTGTACTTTCTTAGAAGGTTTATTCCTAAGAATGTGGTATCCTTACCCTCTCTCTGTCTAATGTTGAATTACTCCCAGTTTTAACTCATTCTTTGTCCTTTAGCAAATACTTCTTCTCCCTGAGCCTCAGTCTTCTCAGCGATAACATTATAAGAGTTTGTAATGGTCAGCGTAAATATTGCTAACTGCTGTAACAAACAGCCCCCCCATCTCAGTGGCTCAGCACAAAGGTTTGTGTCTTGCTCATGGCACAGTGCCCTGTGAGTCAGGGTGGGTGGGGAGCTCTGTGCAGTCATTCAGGGATCTGAGCTCCTGCCACCTACGGATCAGTCTCCTCTAGGGCCTCAGTTCTCCCCTGGCTCTTCAGCACCTGGCCACGAGGAAAGGGAGGATGAGGAAGGCACACAACTCTAACACACGTCAGCCCAGACGTAACAGACCTCACTTCCATTCACAGTCTATTGACAAGAACTAGTCACAGGGCCCAGGTTAGATGCGAGGCGGCTGGGAAATATGGTCCAGACGGGTGCCAGGAGAGAAGATAACCCAGACCCTGGTGAATGCCAAGCCCATCTCTGCCACAGGGTTGGGCCAGATTCTGTGATCTCCACTGGCCACACTGAGTGCAGAAGTCAGGATGTCTGGGTCCTTCCCCTGTGTCTGCAGCGGGGGCCTCCCCCCACCCACCAAGAGCTGTCCCTCCTCCTGCCCTCCCGAGTAGAGAACCAGTCCCTGCCAAACCCCCTCCAAGGGTGTGTGGGTGGTGAGATATGATCTTATCATGCTTATTACCTCTTGGAAGGCAGGTGCTGGAGGAAAACCAAGTCTGCTTTGGGTTTTCTCCCTGTTCCCTTCACATTCCTTCCCAAGATAAATTTAGCCAGCCCTGCTTTGAACGGCAGTGCCCAGGATGCTGACTTTTTGTTCGGGTCCATGTCAGAGCATTTTCCATGGCTGTAGCCGTAGGCCAGGGATGTAGCCCTCAGGACCACAGTCCCAGGCTCTGCCCGGCCCTTAGCATCTGTGACCCACCTCTCACCCTTGCCTGGTCCCCATCTCTCAGTTGCCACACGTCTCAGACAAGGGCCGTGAATTCTCCCATGATGTGAGACAGAACACAGAGTGCAGAAGGGCTTTGAGATCCAGCACGAGGGCTGCCTGTGTCCTTAATGGCCACTTAGAGCTCAGAGGCAGGACAGTTCGGGGTTAAGAGCACAGATTTTGGAGTTGTAAGGGTGGATCAAAATTCCAATTCAGGCAGTCGTCCCTTTTGAGACCACTGACTGTTTCCTCCCAGGACACTGACCCTTACCATCCCCATTTTACAGAACAGGAAGCTCAGGCCTGGAGAGGTTTAGCTGGGTCAGGAAGGAGTGCAGGGGGAGGGCGGCCCATCTTCTGTCTTGCCTGTGCCTGGGCAGGGCTGTAGCCGTGTGCCCAAGTAAAGCACCTGTTACCTGACTAAGGCCTTAAAAAGGCTGTAAGGGCTTCCCTGGTGGCGCAGTGGTTGAGAGTCCACCTGCCGATGCAGGGGACACGGGTTCGTGCCCCGGTCCGGGAAGATCCCACATGCACCTGAAGATGTCTCCTCAAGCCAGTGGGCCACATGCCCAGATTCCCAGACCTTAAGACACTGTGACAGTTGTCTCTGTTGGTCCACTGTGTTTTGTTGCAACAGTTTCTCCATGTGTATTGTTCTTGTTTGTTACTGTTTTAAAGGGTGCACATATGTGATTGGCATTGTGACTTGGAGAAAATAAAATTTAGACATGTAAACTTGATAAAAAAAAAAAAAAAAAAAAAAAAAAAAAAAAAAAGGACGACTGTGTGCAAAGGTGCAGGCAGTTTAAAGGAAGCTAGGAGCCTGGGGAAGGACCAGAGCAGCCACCACAGGAAGGCTGCTACCAGCTAAGCTGGCAGGGCAAGGGGAGGGAGCAGTCACAGGACTGGAGAGGGGTGCACCCGACAGGCTCTGGGCCTCAGGAGGGAAGTCAGCAGAGGAACTGGGAGAGGAAAAGCCCTCGCCCTTCTTCCCTCCCCCCGTCTGGTTTCCTCTGGGTGCCTCCCACTGGCTGAACCCAGCTGGAATCAGAGGGCAGGAAGGAAGCAGTCTTTGCAGACCAGGCTCCCAGGCCCCGCAGAGAAGGGCAGAGACTGGGTGTGGAGGGGCGGGCAAAATGTCCAACATGGGAATCAGGAGAGCACCTGCCTCGAAGGGCTGGTCTCAGGGGTCACCCTTCTCGCTAACAGACCTGCAAAAGGGGCCTGAGCACCCCCATTTTATAGGCGTGGGAAGTCAAACCCTGAGGGCTAAGTCCCCTAAAAGGCCCCACACCGCCAGCAAGTGGTGCAGCCAGGATTTAAACTCATTTCTGCCTGACCCCAAGGTTCCCTGGCAGCCAGAGCAGACAGTGGCCGATACTTACAGTTTAAGGAGGCTCTTCCCCACCACAGATGACCTTCCTCCCCTGCCCGTGAGCTCTCCATTATTTATCCCCTTGGGCTCAGCACTTCATTCTCCCTGCTGGACAGTTTCGAAGGCAAACATCCTTGGGAGGGGCGTCACGTCAATCACGGAACACTTCCAGGGAAGGAGTTTCTCAGACTCCCTCTTTGTGCTGGGAGAGGCCTGGGACTGGCCTGGGAATCTCTGGGGAGTGGAAACACTGAAAGGGAGGCACCGAATGAGACCGATGTCGACGCCACACAGTTACAGAGGTTTCTGAGTTCGTTCTCCACCATCCTCTCACTTAATCCTCACCATTTTCCTGGGATGCCGGCATCAGTAGCCTGTGTTACAGCTTTGGGACAGTAGCCCAAAGAGATTGCACTTTGCTAACGTTAGAGTTTCGCCCGTGGTGGGCAGAGCCGTGTAAGGGGAAACGCACTGGCTTTAGAAGCCAAAAGCCAAATGCAATTCGAATCCTTACTGACTGTGAGACTACAGGCGGGTCCCTTCACCCCACAGGCATCTTCCAAATGGGGATATGAACACCCACCTCACTGTGTTTGGTGAGAATTAAATGCGATCATTCTTATCAGTCTCCAGCACGGTTCCTGGCAGCCAGCTGCCCAGGCAGAGAAGGTACAGAGGACAAATTCTTGAACTGGAGCAAATCCAGCACCAGGTCTCAGCCAGTTGGATAACCCTGGACCAGTCACTTAACCCCTGGAGCCTCATGTGAAAAACAGAGCAGTCACATCCCTATCCCACAAGTTTGTGAGATGAGGTGTCTAAAGGCACTTTTTTAAACTGCTCTGTAAACTGCTCTAGAAGTCAACGTATTTTTTCAGCAGTATCAACACCAGTGAGCATTCCCTGGGTGCTTACTTTGTTCCAGACACTATTCTAAACCCCTGACACATGTGGTTTCATTCAATTTTCATGGCAACCCTTTGAAGCGGGACTTCTGTTTTATGCCCACTCACAAATGAGGAAATCAAGTGTCAGAGAGGTTAAGCAACTGGCCCAAGTTGCACAGCTGACAAGTGGCAGAACCAGGCTTTGAACCCAAGTAGGCTGAGAAGCCTGTGGAGAGGGGAGCCCCTGCCGGGCCCTGGGACACCCCAACAAAGAGAACTGAAGAAAATGGAGTCCAGCTGGGATCCAACTTTCATACACCTCAGGATCATTTAGCGACGTTATTTAAAAGACAGAGTCCTGGGCTCCACCCACAGAGATGCTGATTCCATGGGTTCAGGGTGGGGCCTGGAAATCTGCCTTATTAACAAACCGCCAAGGTGACACCTGTGCAGGGAGGGGTTCAGCTCACCACACAGGGAGGACCACGGCAGGTGTCCCACCAAACCATCAGTAAGGGTTGCTCCGTAGGTGAGGGTCATAGGGCTCTAGAGGCCCCTGAATTTTCAGGCAAGAGAGACAGGAGCCCACAGTGGGACCCACCTTCCCCTGTGGCCTCCAGGTTTGCCAAGTACTACAAGACGGAGAACGGCAGTGAGTACCGCACGCTTCTGAAGGCTTTTGGCATCCGCTTTGACGTGCTGGTGTATGGAAATGTGAGTCCTTGGGCCAGGCAGACACGGGGGATAGGGGAGGAAACCTGGACCCATCCTGGGCCCTAAAGAGGCTCCTCTGGGGGCAGGGTCCTGTCACTGACCAGCTCTGAGACCCTCGCTGGTCACATGTCCACAGCAGGTGAGGCCTGCTGATGCACCAAGAGCCCTGCTGGCTCCAGGGTCTTCCCGGCTGGGGGTCCAAGCAAGCTCCACGTCAGGCCTCGCCCCGGCCCTGTTGGAGCTGTGCCCACTCACCTGGGTCTTTGCGCACACAGGCTGGCAAGTTTGACATCATTCCCACGATCATCAGCTCCGTGGCAGCCTTCACCTCTGTGGGAGTGGTGAGTGCAGCCCCTCTGGGTTCAGTCCGGAGGCCACTCAGGGTGCGGCCCGGGCTGGCAGGGTTTGGGCAAGCGGTGACCCTCTCCTTCCCAGACCGTGAGCCCAACCTCTTGCCCTCACCTCCCTGCTGAGCCAGCCCTTGCGTGAACATCTCCAGTCCTGGAGAGCTCACTCACTCCACGGCAGCCCCCACACCTGCTACAGAGTCCCCGTTCGCCACTGTGTAGGGGGCCGAGGAGACTCCAGGGTTCCCAGACCTGAGGGCCCAGTCGAGGAACAGAGCCCGGCTGGCAAGGTGGGGACAGAGCCCCTTCCCCAGGGACTTGGACCCCCGCAGTCCCTCTGCTTCTCCCACCAAGTCCTCCCTCTGCAGTCTGGTCTGGGCTCACCCCAGGAGCTGGGGAGGTGGGTTCTGGAGATATTCTGCAAAGCCCCCCGACGTTTTCCTAAGAGGAACCATCAGTCAGGTTATCTCTGGAGGACTCCCGCCGACCCCAAGGGCAGTCCCGCCCACCGCCCGGGCTTCCCGCGGCGCTGCCCCC
>NW_006783088.1:1516094-1533153 GCF_000442215.2 Lipotes vexillifer | reverse complement strand
CCCCCCCCCCCCCCCGTCCTGCAGCCCCACTGAGCCGCCCTGCTCTCCGCCTCCAGGGGACTGTCCTCTGCGACATCATCCTGCTAAACTTCCTTACGGGGGCCGACCAGTACAAAGCCAAGAAGTTTGAGGAGGTGAGTCGGGGAGGGTGGGGTGCGCCCACAAGAGGCAGAGGAACAGGGAAGGGAGGGGAGCCGGAGCCCAGACTCTCAGGGGTCCACCTCCTGGGGGCCTCTGAACGGGAGTTCACTGGGCCTCAGTGCATACTGGGGATCCCAACAAGAGGGGCTCTGGCCAAGAGTGGGCTCTGTGGTCATCGTCTGCATCCACTCACTGTCCCCTCTTTGCTTCGGGGAGGGACACATCCTGCTACTGGTTGGCTCAGGTCTGTTTGCCCTTGAGGTGCATGGGAAGAGTCTTGGGGTCACAGACTCGCTCTAGCTCCCCTATGACCGGGCTGCGAGCCCCAAAGGCTGAGTCTGTCCCACGGGGGGCCCATAGGAGGACCCTGCCCACAGTCAGAGCACGATCATGCCAGCCCTTCTGCCTGCAGGTGAACGAGACCACGCTGAAGGTCATGGCCTCGGCCAACCCCGTGAGCCCCAGCGACCAGACCACAGAGGAGGAGCAGTCCACGGACTCAGGCGCCTACTCCATCGGCCACTAGGGCCTCTTCTGTGGGCCCCACTCTCACCCTTGCGCTCCAGGCCTCCCAGCAGAGGGTCCCACCTGGGCAAGGGGGATGGGAGAGGGGAGAGGCTCTCATGTTTGCTGCTCACCCCTTGAAGCCACAGCCGGGACCAGGTGTCTGGCCCTCCCACTGCTCTACAGACACGTCCTGTTCCCACTAAGACCTCACCTTCACCCCTCGCCTCACCCCTCTGTGCTTCCCAGAACCCCCAGGGCAGTGGTATGAGTCATCCCCTTCCTAAGAGTAGAGCCAATAGTAGGAATAACTAGTGGCCACAAGGGCCTCCCAAATGCCAGGCACTTTCACACACATTATCTCATTTAATCCTTAGAATAATCCTACGAGGTAGATATTAGCTTCCCTATTTTGAAGATACACTGAGGCTCAGAGAGACTGAGTCGTTTGCCCCAGGCCACACAGCCAGGAAGCGAGAGAGCTGGGATTTGGACCCATGTCTGCCTAACTCCACTGCCCACACCCCACAAGGAGAGAATGAACCCCCGGGGAACGTCTGCCCTGCTGCTTCAGCCTCCTTCACCTTCAGCCTCCTTCAGCTTAGTTTCAGCTTAGTCAAGAGTAAGCCCCATGCTGTCCCCAGGAACGCAGGCAGGCCCCGTTTTAGGGGAGACCAGTAGGACTGGGGTGCGGGGTCTCTCTCTGACTTGGGTGGGTCCCAAATTCAGAAGGAAATAGGAGGCGTAACTGTCAGTGAATTCTTCCTTCCCTCTCCCCAAGTGAGAGAAGAGGCCATTCTCATTTTCTCTGGGACCTCCACGTGCTCATACATATTCCAGGCCCCTCACTCCGGGAGCCCAACTAGGCTCCCCCAGGGCGGGACGGGATTCCCCAACCTGGTGCCCTGTTCCAGGAGATCAGCAAGTCTCTTCCAACACGTTGACGGAAAGGTCCGGTGAGACCCAACCCCGGTGAGCAGCCGGTCAGCAGGCTAGTCCCCGCGGGGCCCTAATGAGGTGGTCGATCCTCTAATGGCAGAAAGTAAAGGGGCTTTAGGAACCATCTTGTCTGATTCTCTTGTTTACAGATGAGCAAACTGAGGCCAGAGAGGGAAAATGACTCATCCAGCGTCACACAGTTAGTGGCCCAAAGAGAACCAGGTGTTCCGCCACCCAGGGAAGGAGGAAAGAACAGGCAGCTGGGAAGGCTGCTGAGAGCACGCCAAGCCCACCCCGTCTTCCTTTGCCCCGACGCCCCCTCCCCTTCTGGGCTCTTCCACAGTGGAGGCCCAGAAATCTCACCAGGGCAGAGAGCAGGAGCAGATCCAGGTTTTATGAAGCCTGAAGCATATGCAACGTGGGTCACCTTTTAGGATTAGAAGAGGCTCAGGCAGGTGAGTGGCCCTGGAGTGTAAGTTTCACTAGCTTCATGGTAAATGCCTTGGAAAGGTTGGCTCGAAGGCCTGATCATGAGGTCTTAGCAGAGATGAGCTTAACTGTACATGGAGGGCTGGCCCCTCTACAGAAGGTGCAGGGCAGCTTGGGGGTTAGTTTGGGAAGGCCCAACCCCTCTGATCCCCCACCCCAGGGAGAGAAGCGGTGAGATTATGCCACATGAGGCCCATCACCCCTTTCCCCACCCTGCCTTCAGCCCCAGCCCCATCCTCAAGAGGATGGGGTAACACCTCCCCACGGGTGGCCTAGGGAATCAGGCAGCATCCGGAGATCTGACCAGCAGAGACATCAGTGAAGGCAGCGCTGAGCTCTCCCACCAGGAGCCCCAGTGAATCCAGCTCTTGGGAGGATGGGCTGAGGCTGGGGTCACAGGGATGCTCTCTGAGGAGGAGACAGAGGCAGCTCTGTCCTGCAGGGACCCTTTCCTCCAGACTGGGGTGGTCCTCCTACGGGCGCATCAGCCCGTCCTGAGACTGCCAGCCCATCCCCAGCCTGAGCTCCTGTACGTGTGAGCCCGATGTTGTCTTCCCCGCGGCTGAACTAGGTTATGGCTCCCTGTGCAAGACTTAGGGCTGATCTCACTAGTAATACCAGTAACTAACTCAGCTCCGCCGCATCACGTGTACTCAGCACAATCACCAACATAATCACGTGACCCCTCACACCAACCCTGGTAAGCTTGCTATGGTTTGTCATTAATCCTAGAAATAGAAAAAGAAATTTGCAATACATGGACATTTGACCTGAAACCCACACTCATTCCTAACAGCTCAGCATCAAAGCTAACATTTAGTGATAACTCTCACCATCGCCAAGCAATGAGTTAAATGTGTGACAGGCATTGTTTCATTCAACCCTCATTTTATAGAAGAAACTGAGGCTGAGTAAGGTTTTAAAACTGAAGTGGTAGACCTGGGACTTGAACCCAGACCGTTATGACTCCAGAGTCTGGGATCTTGACTGCTGGGCCATATCTGCCTGGGAAAAACTAAGAAATCTGTTGGCACCTTCTTTTCTATGTGTGTTAGGCCAAAGCAGATTTTGGTGCAGTAACAAGTTAATTGTGAAATCTCAGGATTTAATACAACGTAGGTCAGTCAGCCCCTTCCACCTGGCAGCTATGCCATCTGAGATACATGGACCCCCAGATCACTGTGGCAAGGAAAGTGAGAACTGGAGGATCATGGATGATCATAGGGGAGCATATAAAGGCCAGGTCTGGCCTTTATATCACATCCAACCACATTGCACTGGCCAGACTCGGTATCACGCTGCAGAGCCCAGGTTTACTGCAAGGAATACTGGGGAATGTAGTCTTCCTAGGTCCCCAGGAAGAGAAAACTGTGAGCACAGCACTCTCTGCTTCATTACCTCCTTTTTAATAGCTTTTCTTCTCCACAACCCCCCGCCCATGCACACTAACAGTTACACACATTTTTCCCTTCTGTGTTCCTCCTCACAAAACCTTGTTCTCGGCAAGTTACCAATCAATCTTCCAGAGGTATTAATAGACAACACACTCAGGCGTTTCTTGTCCTAAGAATATTTGCTTTTTAATCAAGGGCTTCAAGTCTGAAAGGCCTTAAACAGCCAAAGGAAAGAATATATAATGGTTGAAGCTGAGGCCCACTAACAGACAGCACCAGATATTTGAAGGACATCTTTTCTACCCTGGCCTGCCTCAAGCAAGCTTCAGTCTGGAAGGGTCTGAGCACCACCCTACCCCACCCCTTTCTCCTCCCTCCCTCTACCTCTGGCCTTGGCTGGCAGTATATTTGGTTACTGGGATTAGCTAGAGCCCATTCCCCACCAAGGAGATAAGTGGAGGCTGATAAGAGGGGGCTTGCCATTCAGCAATTCCCAGAAATACCAGTCCCAGAGCTACCTGTGCAGAGCTCATCCTTCCCAACCCCCGCTGCTTCTGCTGCTTTTAGAAGTACAGCATCAAGATTAGTTTGTTGGGGCCTTCCCTGGTGGTGCAGTGGTTGAGAATCTGCCTGCCAATGCAGGGGACACGGGTTCGAGCCCTGGTCTGGGAAGATCCCACATGCCGCGGAGCAACTGGGCCCGTGAGCCACAACTACTGAGCCTGCGCGTCTGGAGCCTGTGCTCCGCAACAAGAGAGGCCGCGACAGTGAGAGGCCCACGCACCGCGATGAAGAGTGGCCCCCGCTCGCCACAACTAGAGAAAGCCCTCGCACAGCAACAAAGACCCAACACAGCAAAAATAAATTAATTAATTAAAAAAAAAGATTAGCTTGTTGCGGTACACAGTGCAGGGACTTGGGTGGGGGCCTGACCTCAAGGCAGCCCCCCTTCCATGCCCTTGGGGAGACTGACATGCTGTGATTAGGAGCTTCCTGACCCAATCTCCATCCAAGGCAGATGGACAGACCCCTCTACTGAGGACAGGCCTCACCTAGAGGCAGTTCCCGGGGCCCAGCACTGGTGAGGTTCACAGCAATGTTAAGGCCCCTTCTCCTGTTGTCCCTGCTCACGTTCAAGGGGCTCAACCCTGCTGCTTCATCACCAGCCACTTCCCCTGGGTTTCTCCGATCCTGTCCTGCTCCATCAACTCCAGCATCTTTAGAAACAAAGCACATCTGGCAAAACTGGATTTTCTGTTCCAAAAACTCCACATCTGGTGGGAATGTAAATTGATACAACCACTATGGAAAACAGTATGGAGGTTCCTTAAAAAACTAAAAATAGAACTACCATATGACCCAGCAATCCCACTACTGGGCATATACCCTGAGAAAACCATAATTCAAAAAGAGTCATGGACCACAATGTTCATTGCAGCACTATACAATAGCCAGGACACGGAAGCAACCTAAGTGTCCATTGACAGATGAATGGATAAAGAAGATGTGGCACATATATACCATGGGATATTACTCGGCCATGAAAAGAAACGAAATTGAGTTATTTGTAGTGAGGTGGATGGACCTAGAGTCTGTCATACAGAGTGAAGTAAGTCAGAAAGAGAAAAACAAATACCGTATGCTAACACATATATATGGAAGCTAAAAAAAAAAAAAGATGTAGACATAGAGAATGGACTTGATGACATGGGGTGGGAGGGGGAAGCTGGGGCTAAGTGAGAGTAGTAGCGACATATATACACTACCGAATGTAAAATAGTTAGCTAGTGGGAAGTAGCCGCATAGCACAGGGAGATCAGCTCAGTGCTTTACGATGACCTAGAGGGGTGGGATAGGGATGGTGGGAGGGAGGCTCATGAGGAAGGGGATATGGGGACATATGTATGCATATGACTGATTCACTTTGGTGTACAACAGAAACTAACACAGTATTGTGAAGCAAGTAAACTCCAATAAAGATCTATTAAAAAAAAAAAAACTCCACATTTCATCAGATAGCTGTACAGATACACACACACATACATGCACAAAGGTAGACCTGTACACAGCTATGCTCAGACACTGACATGTACACATACTCCCAAAGATACTGGCCAAAGACACAGCGGTACACACATATGTAGGCATATACAGATTCAGGAGTATAAGGTACAAAGCTACACAGATACACACACTCAAAGATGGACACAGACATACAGGCATATCCATAAACAGAGATGTATAAAACGTACGCACAACACATAAATACATGCTGACTCACACACAGATTTATGCATATTTACAAATATAGATTCACACATACACAGGTATCCAAAGACTGACTCTTGTACACACCAAGATACATATACACACGTGTATGTGTGCGCCCCCAGAAATACTTGTCCATTCTCCCTGTGCCCCATGTAGAACTACACCCCCAAGAAGTCTCTCTTTCTATCCCTCTCTCTCTCTCACAACCCGGGGCTCTCTGTCCTCTGAATACGCAGTTTCCAGTCTGAGTTTCTCGCTTCATCAAGCCCAGATCCTTCCTGGAGCCCAGCCTGGAACAGTTAAGGGCAGCAACAGTGTTCTCTCTCAGTGTCCCCAGGATCTGAGAAAATGGGAGAAGCAGAGGAGACCTGGGGCTATAGAGCCAGCATTAGAGCCACACAGCTACAGATGCCCTGACTTTGGCCCCAAGGCCCTGGGATGAGGGGCTTCCCTGTTGGCGCAGTGGTTAAGAACCCGCCGGCCAATGAAGGGCACACGGGTTCGAGCCCTGGCCTGGGAAGATCCCACAGTCCGCAGGGCAACTAAGCCCGTGCGCCACAACTACTGAGTCTGCGTTCTAGAGCTCGTGTGCCACAACTACTGAAGCCCACGAGCCTAGAGCCTGAGAAGCCCGCGCACCGCAATGAAGAGTAGCCCCTGGTCTCTGCAACCAGAGAAAGGCCTCACGCAGCAACGAAGACCCAACTCAGCCAAAAATAAAAATTTAAAAAGTATATATATTTTTTAAAAGGCCCTGGGATGAGAGGCAGCTCCCTCCTGAGAATGAGGCCCCTCTAGGGAGGGGAGGTAGGCTGGGGACCGGGGAGGTGACGAAGGATTCGGGGCGCAGTGAGGAGGACAGCCACCCTCCTGGGAATGGGGTGGGGAACCATCTCAGAAGAGGTTGGGGCCTCTGAACTCACACACAGGTGGCTGGGAGAGTGGAAAATAGGGGCCATTATCATAAGTGAAAAAGACACAGGTCTCGAGAAGCCGGCTGCCCCGAGAGACTACTTTCTCTTCCCCACTACGTGGTTACCCCAGGTGGGACCTCAATGGTCCATCCAATTCTTGAATCGGCCACAGAGCCTCCATTTTGTTGTGGACCCCCGCCACTCCCACCCCGCCCCGCACACCTTACTGAATCCAAACAGAGCAACAGGGTCACTTCCCCACCCCCTCACCAAAGGAGTTCTTCCTCCCTGAACCTGGGGCAGGTGGGGCGCGCGGGGGTGGGGGGTTGTGGAATCCTCGGAGCCGGAACGAAAAGGACCGCCGCCTGGTACGCGCTCCGCCCCCAGGTGGCGCTGCAGACACACCCCGGCGCCCCGACTCCCAGCACCCCACTTACGGTCTGAGCCTTCCACACTCCAGCCCAGCCCCCTGCAGAAGCACTGCTGAGCCCCCATCCTCCCCCGCCCCCCCCGCCCCCCCCCCCCGCACCCCCACTCCCCGATCCGGTGCCCTACTCCAACATCTTTTACTTTCCTCAAAGTTCCACCCCACTCCCCACGAAACCGGAGTGAATGCTTCCAGGATTTTCCAACCCAGAGTCCAACTCCTCTGAAGTGCTCAATGAAGAAACAAGAGTCAGGAGATGCTGTTGGAAGTCTGACTTTATGATCCGGAGAGGCTGGGGACACGTGCCAAGGGTAGGACAGAGGCCACCAGGAGGGCGTGAAGGGAGGATCTCCGTGCCTCTGGCTTAGAAGGAGCAGACGAAGGGCAGACGTCTTCTGCATCCAGCCCGTTGCCAGAAACCCCCTAGCGGTAGAGAGCACAGTGATGTCAGCTGCCCACCTGAGTGTGGCCTGTGCTCCCTCGTCCCCTCCTCAGGCACCTCATATGTCATCTTTGCGTGCCATAGTCATGATCCGATGGCCACAGGTTTCCCACACATCCGGACTAGTCATTGATCTCTTCCCTTGCAGAGGCAATGTGCTAAGTGCTTTATATGGACTATCGTTTAATCCTCACAATGACTCTCCAAGAGGTCAGTGCTATCATCACTCCCGTTTCACAGATGAGGAAACTGAGGCTTAGTGGGAGTGATAACTTGCCCGTGTCTCAGCTGGCAAGTGGCACAGCTGGGGTGTGAATCTCAGCCATCTTACTCTAACCCATATGGTCCAGCCACTGTAATAAGTTCCCTCACATCTGGCAGCCATGCTGTTCAAAGCTGGCAAATTATGTCAGCCATCCTTAATTCCCGCATCTTCACCTCATCCCTCATCCACACCTTACATTCACATCTGTTCCTCCCATCTGTCCCATATTCACTCCTTGTCGCCATCATATCAGAGGAAGGAAAGGAGTCCCCAGGACCTGAGCCTAGCTTTGCCTGGGAGGATGGAGAGTCCCCATCTAGCCCCTGTACCGGGAGCCTCATCACCTGGTTTTGCTCTGAGGAATCCCTACCTACCAGCCCTCCTCACAGACAGAGACATTGGTTCTCCAGTTGGAGGGAGGGTGTGGGTTTGGGGAGGTGTGTTCAGGCAGCTCAAAGGGACATGTGTGGGAGTCCACCTTGCCACCCCTTCCCCTTGTCCTGGTGCCCGGGCCCCCTCACCTCTGGTGCACAGGGCCACACAGCGGCCTCTCCCATTCCCAGGTTGCCCTGAGGCCCAGTATCCAAAATTCCAGCTACTGCCATCAGTCCAGTGAAATTTCTTGCACCGGAACTAGAGAAGAGAGAGGCTGGGTCAGAGGGCGGAGGTCCAGAGAGACAGACAGATTCTGGGTCTCCAGAGAGCCCACTGAGTATCCCTTCCTGAACACTGTATATATAATCTCCTCTCACTGCCCACCTGGCTAGGATACCGTTGAGACCCATCCCTGAGGGTTCGCAGGCAACGACAATGGAAAAGCAAACATCACTTCCGGCTATCACACAGAGTAGGCTTCTCAAACTTCACTGTGCACACAGGTCTCCTAGGGATCTAGTGAAAAATGCAGATTCTGATTCAGGAGGTCTGGAGCGGGGTCCAAGATCGTGCATGTCTAATGAGCTACCGGGTGATGTTGGTACTGCTGGTCCATGAACCACCCTTGAGTAGCAAATATAATGGCCCTTATTTGTCCACAATCCCAAGGCCACTCTGAGAGAAGGACCCCACTTTAGAGATGGGGAAACTGAAATTTGGAGGCAGTCATTCAGCTAGTAAGGGACCAAACTAGATATAGAATCTATCTCCTGATGCCAGGAGTGTGCTGGTAAACGTTTAACAACCAGCTTTGGGGGAAGGTGAGAGGCTAGAGGGAAGAAAGAAACCTGATCTGTAATAATTGTCAATTTCCTTGGTGTAAATACATCCACCATGGCAGATTTCAAGCTACAAGCATGAAGCCACTGAACATGGAGTTAGGAAGAGAGGCACTCAATCATCAGTTCTCCTAAGCCGGTATGAGCCAGCTTCAGCTGCCGGGATGAGGCTTGATGCCAGCAGGTGGTCCCTTGAGGCAATCAGAAAGACCTTCGTGTACCTGGGAGTTGACCCCTCGCTTACCCAGCCCTTGACGAAGCCTCCGATCCAGACCTGTGCTTGGTTAACCCTACTGACCCAGCACTGGATGCGGTAGTTGAAATTGTAGCTGTGGATGGAGACGAGGTTGCCTCGGTAGCACCTCCTGCATATATGCTGCAGAGAGAAGAGATGGGGTAGAAAATTCACTGTTTTCTCTCAAGTCCCTGAGTCCCCAGGAGAGAGACCCCCTCATCCCTTTCCAAGTCAGAAATCAGGGATCTATTGCCCCCCTGAATCCCGTCTTTTGTTCCTTTATCTGGTGTCAGGAACTTCTTGCAGAAAAGAATAATAATACTCAGAATAACTACAGCCACCATTCACTGAGAGTTTACAATGACCCAGGGACTATTCTAAATACTTGCCATGTATTATTTAAATCCTCACCACAACTCTAAGAGGTGGTACCATACACCTCCACTTTACAAATGAAGATACAGGAGCCCTGAAAGGTGAAGTGACTTGCCCAAATAAAATGGCTGGCGACAAGCAAAGCCAGGATTTAGCACAGGCATATCTTACACCAAAGCTTTTTATCTCAACCAGTGGTTCTCAAAGTACGGTCTCCCGACCGACAATATCACCACCTGTGAATTTGTTATAAATGCAAACTCTTAAGCCCCAGACTTGCTAAATCAGAAATTGAGGAGACGGGGCCCAGAAATCTGTGTTCTAACGAGACTTCTAGGAGACTCTGATGCATACTCGGCCTGGAGAACCATTAATCCAAGTGACAGGGAACAGAAGGTTGGCTCCACTCTTGTCTCCTCCACCTGGCCCCCCATAGTATCCTCCCTGCCATTTACCTGAGCGTCCCAAAACTCCCTCGGGGTCTGCACCAACAGGAAGCGGCAGGTCTTGCACCCAGGGCTGCCTGGAAGCTGAACTGTGTCCTCTTCCTTAGGGCACTGCAAATCCTTGTCTAGGGCAGCTGAGTCTGACTCCATGGCCCCCTCATCCTCAAACGCATCTTGATAGCTGGGAGCCACAGCGTCCTCTCCCTCCGACTCAAGCGCTCCATAATTCAGGGCCAGCTCTCCCTCCTGTTCCCCAGAACCTTCCAGATCCTGGGTCAGGTCAGCCTGTGTTTCTCTGCTGCCCAGACGGGAGGCATCATTCTCTGGAAAGAAGAGGTAACCTGCCATCAGTCCGGGCTCTCTGTTCTTCCAGGACCACGGACAGCTCTGATGGCCCCACTCAGCCTTCCTAGGGACGCCATCTGGAACCAAGACTGGAAGGACCCCTTGGGGGTTGGACAAGCCAGAATTCTTGCATCACACACCCAAAGGCATGAGAACCTGGCTAACACCACATGTGGGGTATTTTGGGAGTGGGAGGCAGCACCTGTGAGAAGCCCTCATCTTCACAGGTGGGTGTTTTTCCTTGCAAAGGAGCCCTGACGGAAAGTTCAGGTCACCGTTCTGAGTCCAGGAGAACTCTAACTAGAGGTGGGCTGGGTCAGCTGAAGAGGGGAGGCTGTGGCCCTGGCCCACAAGAGCAAAAACAGATGGAGTAAAGAAGAGAAAAGAGAAAAATGGATGAGGAGGGAAGGGGAGGACTTACCCAGATAAAGAGCAGAAACTGTCCCCAGCAGAAGGGGCAGAAGCAGGGAGCATTTCATATCCCCTCAGTCTTGTGACAGGGACACAGCTTCACCTTCCCTCCTTGGGGACTTCTCACGTGTCTGCACGGCCCCTGGCACACAATGGAGATGCAGTGTTTGCTTAACTGGTGGATTAAAGGGCAAACTAGAGAGCTTCCTTCTCCCCCAGTGAACAGACCCTGAGCTGGAGAATCAAGAAAAGAACAGGGGGTTGTCAGCTCAAGTCCAAAAGACCCTTTTTCCTGAGAGCTCCATCACTGTTCCCTGGGGCAGCACTCAGCTTAGATGCTAGCCGCCATGGGAACAGGTCTGCTCACACTGAGGGCCAATTTCACTCACACTGGGGGTGAAAGGGGAAGGATAGTGGCCATTATGGCCCTAAGGACATGCCTCCAAGGTGTTTGCCATAGAGGGTCCTGCTTCCCCCAGCCCTGGACCTCCCCTTCCCGGGCAGCCGAGCGAGCACTTACGTCCTCAGAGTCTGGAGCCTCCACTCTCAGTGCCTCTGGCTGCTGGGTGCCAGAGGCAACCCTTATACTGGGCTTTTGGGGAAGTGGGAAGAAGCCAGGACGATTGCCCCAGGCTTGGGCTGGGGGGCGGGACAGTGGAGCTGATAAGAGGTTTGCTCAGTCCTCCCACCCTTGGGCCCTGCTCTCTGCTGGGATTTCAGGGACCTGCCTCCTGCCATATGCAGGTGCCCAAACACCCTAGTATATGCTCGAGAAAGCCCCAGATGACTACTGTCCGGCCATGATTATCAGCACCCCTAAAGCGTCCCAGTCTGAAAAATACTCTTTAGCCGTAGGAGCAGCCTTCCTCTGGTCAATATTCCAGCAAATGAAGTGGAGAATCCCAGGGAGAGGGAGACCACAGGATAGGAGGTAGGAGATGAAGGGGAGCCTCAGCCCTTCTGAGCTCTTATCTAGACCAAGTACTTTATGTGCATTGCATCCTTGAAACCTCACCTTCCTAACCTCAGTCCCATGAGAATGTATGAGTAGCCCTACTGCACAGATGTGAAAAATGAGATTCAGAGAGGGAAAGTGAGTTGCCAGGGTTATGCAGGAAGTGGGGGAACTGAGATTTCTAAGTCTTTGGGGCTCCCAACATGCTCTACCCACCCCATCTCTCTCTCTCTCTCTCTCACACCCTCCCTCTCCATCTCTTTCTTATCTTTAATATGTGAAAAACTTATGCTCCTTCCTTTATGCTGTGGCTCTAGATCAAGTTTCTCAACCCTTGCACTATTACTATTTGGAGTCAGATCATTCTTTGTTGAAGGTTGGGGGAGGGGCAGCCCTGTGTCTTGTAGAAAGTTTAGCAGCATCTCTGGGTCTCTACCCACTAGATGTCAACCGTGCCTCCCCAGGTCATGTCACTCAGAAATGTCTCCACACATTTTCAAATGTCCTCTGGAAAGAAAAAGTACCCCTGTTGAGGATCACTGATCTAGAACATGCTATTTTGTCCAACCTTGAGGAATATCTTTCTGAGGGGAGGCAGCAGCTGGAGTGGAAACCGTCATGCAGAGTCATTCAGATGCTCTGTGGGCCAGCCTCCCCGCACCACCCCGACTCCCCATCTCCCACCAGCCCTATGTCACGACCAAGGTCAGGACTAAGGGGAAGGCACTTGCCTCAGTTGCAAATTTAAGGGGACACTAAAGAACTCAGTAGTCAAGATAAATAAATATTTAATGCCATCTTTCTTAAAAATCAGAATCTTTGTGAAGCTACCACGATGAACAAAACGTCAAAATATTAATCAATCAAGTTCCAGCCACATTCACTGCAATCCAAGGACAGGCCAACAAGTGCTGAGCCTTGATTTTGCCAGACATCACTGCCAAGAGCTTGTGGCCCTGTCAGGGTGGGTGACTCCACTCTGTGATATCCTAGCTGGGCAGTGCATATTTGTTCCTTGGATTCCAGCCCAGCCCTCCAGCGCTCAGGGCATCAGGGACAGGTCAACCAGAGGGTGAAAAAGCCTGGATTCCTTCCACTCCTCTGCTCTCTCAGGGGACCTACAAATGGAGAAGTGTCTGAGAGGTCACTTCTGGGCCTGAATGCAGAGTAACGGTCTCGGCCGTTATCTCCCTGGCCCAACGGACGCAACCCTCAGCTTATCTACCTGACTTGGGGGATGATTGGCTAATTCCAGGGCCCAAAAACCTGGTCTCCAGAGTTCAAGCAGGAGACTTCCCTAGCTGGGGAGGGGTGGAAAGCTAGCGCCCCTCCCCCTTATTCTCCCCAGTCCTGGGGCCCAGGCCAGGGGCCTCATTTCACTCAGTGGTTGGGATGACCAATAATGTCGGTTACTCCCGTTAGCCAGCACCATGATAAGCTTTACAAGCATTGTTTCATTTAAACGTCCCTGTATTACACATTAGGAAACGGCATCTCAGAGAGCTTAAATAAGTTACCCAAGATTACACAGCAAATCAGAGGCAGGCCTAAACCAAGACCTTTCGGCTCCTTAGTCACCCCACACCTGCATTCCCTCTACTCCTCTCTCTGCCCTGCCCCTCCCTGGGGTTGACCTGGGGCAAAGACATCCCAGGGAGTCACCACGGTGATGTCTGATGTAAAACTGGAAATAACTCTTTTTTTTTTTTTTTTTGGCCGCGCCATGCAGCAAGCAGGATTTTAGTTCCCCGATCAGGGATTGAACCCACGCCCCTTGCAGTGGAAGCGCAGAGTCTTAACCACTGGGCCGCCAGGGAAGTCTGGAAATGACATTTTTGAAGGTCCACCACATTCCAAACACTGTGCTTCATTAAGGCTTTCACATCCATTATCCTACTTACTTAATCTTTACAATCACCCTGCCAATTAGACACTGCCATCCCAGTGCGCAGACCTACCACACAAGCTCAGAGAGGTGAAATAACTTGCCCAAGCTCACACAACTAGTTAGAAGTGGCATGTCTGACCCTAGTCTGTTTGACTCTTACATCCTTGCTTTCTTTGATTCACCCAAATGCGTTACGCCCAGACTAGCCAATGGTGCCCACCTTTTCAGCATCCATGAAACGCCAACTCTCTGGCTTACTGTTTGCATCTATATTCATAGGGGTTTCAAACTCTGCCTCTCGTCTCAAATTTCCATCCAGCCCCACATTATGCAGAGGGCAGCATAGTGTGATGTCTTGATAGAACGGAATCACCATTCCAGAGTCAGCCCCTCTGGGTCTCAGTTTTCCCATCCATAAACCGAGGCTAAAGACAGGACCTACCTCAAATGAGATCAGCTCCAGTAAAGACCTCAGAACAGTACCTGGCATGTGGAGCTGGGGGTAGCCCTTGTCAGGAAACTGAGACTGAACTGTGACCCTAATCAACAAGTAAGCACCGAGAGCTGCTTGAGCTCCTGCTCTGTGTCCTGCATGATGATGCAAGGAACGCTAGGGATACCACAGTAAAGACACGAGCTGAGTTTCCCAGAGCTTAGTTAGCATCATTTTGGACAGGAAAAATACCACACAAGCCCTTATTTGGGGACATAAGGCCAGTCCTCTTATTTCATTTAAAGCTTTTCTTGAGGATGTATCTTTAACATGCATCCTGTAATGTGCACTGTAGCATGGACTGCTTGAGGCGTTGTCACGGAGGGAATGCACCCACGTAGCCCAGGCCAGGTCAAGATACAGAATGTCACCAGGAGCCCAAATGCCTCCTTCATGCCCCCTTCTTGACATTAATCCCCCAAAGGAGACCTTTGTGGACTGGAGGTCACACTTCTGTCACAGACCGCCGCCAACAGGAGAGATTTGTGAGGAATAAAACAAGGTTCCACCTTAGCACAAAGTCTCTTGATACAGACCCTGGCACCTATTTAGTGCTTAATACATGAGGGGTTTTAAAAAAGAGGGGATGGGGCTTCCCTGGTGGCACACTGGTTGAGAGTCCGCCTGCCGATGCAGGGGACACGGGTTCGTGCCCCGGTCCGGGAAGATCCCACATGCCGCGGAACGGCTGGACCCGTGAGCCACGGCCGCTGAGCCTGCGCGTCCCGAGCCTGTGCTCCGCAACGGGAGAGACCACAGCAGTGAGAGGCCAGCGTACCACAAAAATACAAACAAACAAAAAAAGAGGGGATGTGTGTATACGTATGGCCAATTCACTTTGCTGTACAGCAGAAACTCACACACCGTTGTAAAGCAGCTATACTCCAATAAAGATCAATAAACAATTAAATGAGGGATTTTGTTACTCTTTATTAGTAGTACTGGAATAAAGAGAAGCAACGCCTCCCCACACCAGAATACAAAGTCCATGAGGGCAAGGAGGGAAAGTTCTCCCAGTGCATCCTCCACGGCACCCAGCACAGGACTGAACTTGTAAGAGTGTGTCAGAATTCCACCGTCACTGAAACCAAGAGAACAGCAGTTACAAAGGACCTCAGTGTGATTTCTATCTTTTTCAACTTCCTGTGCAACCTTGAGTAAGTAGCCTCTTCTATCTGGGCCACCAGATAGAATGGAATCCCTGGGGCCATCTGTACTTCTAAGAATTTGAGGAGTCCTGGAGGAAAAGGGCTTCAGAGCATTGATGCCTTACTTTCTGCTCACCTCCC
Source organism: Lipotes vexillifer (assembly GCF_000442215.2). Lineage (NCBI taxonomy): Eukaryota > Metazoa > Chordata > Mammalia > Artiodactyla > Lipotidae > Lipotes > Lipotes vexillifer. The sequence goes on along the minus strand of NW_006783088.1, from coordinate 1,517,716 downwards.
CATTAAAAGGAGGGTTCAGAATGCCTTCCTTCCTCACCTCTGATTCGGGCTCCCTCATCTCCAGCTGGGTTGGAGTCCAATGCCCCAAGATGAACCCAAGGGTAGATGAGTCTCTCGTGCCTCCCCTCTGTGCTCTGTCCCCATATGATCATGTCCTGGAAGCAGCCAACACTTCCAGACATGAAATCCTAATGGTTGAAAGAACATGCTCTGGAGATGCTTGAATCACAGCACGGGTCACATTTAGATGTTCAGCCTTGGGTAAAAAAACAGGTCATAACTTCTCTGAGCCTGGTTCTGTACAATGGGATAATAATTACTGATCAAACAAGGTCATCTTTGTAAGATGCCTGGCGCAGCAGGGGGTACTTTGTGGGTGCACAATAAGCGGTAACAATTAGTAGATGCTGGTGTGCTTGTATTACAAACATCTGTACGTTCCCGAATGGCAGGGAGCTGTGTCTTGTCATATTCCCAAACCTTACGTAGAGTTGGACATATAACAGTTTGTCTCATACTGAGATTCCCCGGAAACAGACCCTGAGGCACGGATTTGAGTGCAAGTAGTTTCTATGGGAGGTGCTGGGACAGTAGTAGGGAAGAGAAGGAACAGAAGACAGCCAATAAAATGTGTGTTATAACTGGAAGTTAATCCCACTGGGAAACCCTGGGAAGCAGTGCCCGATACCTGCCCCAGAATTATTCCACCTGAGGGGGCAAAGGACTGGGCTACTCATACACCCACTCCTGAGAGCTGTGGGCTGTTCCCAGGGACAAGTTAATATCCTGGCACATTAAGGCAACCACAGTTTGTGCGAGAGGAAGAAAGGCCCTCAGATGTGGAGATGCAAATACAGTACATTGAGAGTTCACCTTGAAAGTTTGGAGAGAGATGCGTGGTGTCCTGGCAGCACCTGCAATGCACGAGCCCGGTAATTGGGTGTCCTATGAAAAGAGCCACCTGAGCCCATTCCTCTGTCTCCAAGAGGGCCACACAGACCCCACCCCATGCTCCATCCTCCTTGAGAGTGATAGCTTCTGTCCCTTTTTATGAAAGACAGTAGGGTGGGGAGGTGTGGTCCTTGTACTGGCAGAAAGCTCGTGGGTGGGGCTGAACAGAGTAGATCAATGGTTGGAAGAAAAAGAAATCAGTTTCAGGAAAACAATTTTATTGCTGGGGGCTGGAGGGGAGGGGATGGGAGGAGGCTGCGCAGGAAGATCCAGCTCAGTAGGAACAGATGAATGGGAGACCCACACCACAGGGAGCTCGACGCCAGTGGCCTCCTGTGAAGATGCAACAGGAAGGGGTCTCAGCCTCTTGTTCTCCCTGACTCAGCCCCAGTAGGGCCTTCCCCTCTCCCTACCCCACACCTCAGTGGAGATGAGTCTGAAGAGCCAGGGGGCCTCTCCTTTGCAGGGTCTGGCTCTTCCTGGAGCCTCCTCCCTCCCAGGTCTTGCCATTATTCATCCCCACTCCCACCACCTCACTTCAGGTGCACAGGGTCACACATCTACCAGCACTGCCCCCGGGCTGGCCAGCAGCCCCCTATGCAAAATTCCAGGGAGTGCCGTCAAGCCAGCAAAAGCGTGTGCAGCGACCCTAGGGGAGGCAAGAGGGAAAG
>NW_006783088.1:1480887-1516073 GCF_000442215.2 Lipotes vexillifer | reverse complement strand
GGAAAGAGGTGGGCTGGGACATGGGCAAAGGGAAAGCAGGTAGGCAGAGCTGGGACTATCCCTGCCTGACCCTCCCACTGCCCGCCAGGCATTGGCCCTTAAAGGACTGTTGGACCACAATGGACACAGTCCTGGTCAACTGAAATGTAGATCCACGGTGATTGTCACCATCACATTCTATGCATTCCAGTGACACCCCCATCCTTTTGGCTCTAACAAGAGGTAGGGCAGGAGTTCCAACCCCATCCTACAGATGAGGAACGAGGCTCACGGTCTTGCCCAGGTCCTATAGACAGTCAGAGACTGAGCAGAACTCGCACCTAAACATCCTGATTCTAAATGCTCGGCTGTTCCCGATGCCCAGGCAGCCCCCTTGCTGTCTCACCCAGGTGTCCATCTATCCCCAGTTCTTCAGGGGATTGTAGAGAAGCACAGACAAATCTGCAGCAGGTTGAACATGGGCTGGGGTCAGGAGGTGCTCCCCACTGAGAGCTGGGACCCCTCTTACCCAGCCGGTGACCTGGCATCCGATCCAGACTTGGCCCTGGTTGATCTGTCTGACTAAGCACTGGATCTGGTAATTAAGGCTGAAGTTGTGGATGGAGATGAGTCTGCCCCGGTAGCACCTCTGGCAAGTTAACTGCAGGGCAGAATGAAAGAGGAAGAATGGTGTGCCCGTCCCACAGGAATTCACATCACCTTAGTCCTGGGTGTCTAAATCTCCAAAACTCACCGTCCACCCCACCAGCCCCACAGACATTTGAAGGCTGGAGATTAAGATGCAACTTCTGTTTCCGCATGACCCTCACCTCTTACCCCCAACACCTCTGCGGGTCTCAGCCTCTGCTAACACCCCCAGGGTCCTCAGTGAGGAAAATGACCAGCGACACAGAGGCTGGAGACACCAGCTCCCTATCGCCACCCTGGGCCTCAGCCTCAGCCCCTGGCCACTCACCTGAGCATGAATAAAATTCAGGGGATCCTCACCAGGAGGAAGCGGCAGGTCTTGCATCCAGGGATGCCCTCCAGTTTTACTGTGTCCTCATCCTTAGGACACTGAAGGTCCCTGTCTACCTCATCCAAGGCTGAGATGGACTCAACAGCCCCCTCTTCCCTGGGGGCATCTTCACTTCCAGAGCCCCTATCTTCCTCTTCCTCTAGCAGCATCCCTCCACAGGGGTCTCCTTTGCCTCACTTTCTGGCACCTCCCCAACCTGAGGCAGGGTGTCATCTCCCAAGGGGCTCTCAATGTTGGGCATTTCAGTTCCTGGCAAGAAGAAAGGTCAAGTGCCCCTCCTTCACATCTTCCCCTGTTCCTCCCCAGAACCACGGACAGCTCCCTTCCGGCCCCAGGCATTTGCAAGCTGAGCCCTGGAAAGAGAGGAACCTGGAACGGAGCCCACCCCACCCCAGGAGAAGCCAACCTCCCACATGAGGTCCTGGTGGTTAAGGGCATGAACTTAGAGTCAGGAAGTTGTGGGTTTTGTTCAGGTTCCATCATCTACTAGCTTTAGTTCTTCGTTTGTGATGTGGGTATACCACACCCCATACCTCATGGCGATGCTATGAGGATTAAAGGAGATAACGCATAGAAAACGCTTAGCACTGTACACTCGGTGAGCTCAGAGTAAAAGAAGTGATCATTTGATCATCGTTTGCATCTTGCAGAAAGGACAACATTGAGAACGTGACAGTAGAACCAAGACTGCAGACATGCAGATGCCCTGAGGAATCCCTTCCACTCCAGCTCTAGAGTCCCCGCTCCTTTCTGTGCAGAGATCCTGAAACAGGGGATGGCCAGAGAGGAAGGTGGCTATGTGACTCTGACCCTATAAACTATAGAAAGGAGTCAAGGAGAGAAAGAAAGGCTGAAGGCCAAGGAGATTCACTCAGATGAAAAGCTGAAACTGTCCCAAGTACAAGAGCCAGAAGTAGGTGGAGTTTCATTTCGGCTTTTATCCTGCAATGGAGAACAGAGTTGGACACAGACACACACACACACACACGTTCATTCATTCAGTAAATACTCCCTCCCATGACCAACACAGAGCAGCTTGAAGGTAGAAAGCTCTGCAGCTCCAAATACCCAACTCACACTGCTCAACCCTCATCTCCACTTGCACCCTCCCCACACCCTGCCCCAGGGTTTATCAACCTAGAAACTAGGAATGGATTCAAGGGGCCATGAACTCTGCAAATATAGACAACATATGGTGTGACGTTTCTAGGGTGAGTGTTCAAACCATCCATGAGATTGCTCTATGTCCTCACAAAAGGCAAAGGAACTTCTCACTTTACTGCATGATTTGTTCTCAAATTGCCAGGAATGGCCTCCAAACTTCTCCACCAAAAATGTCCTCCTTGGCTCTCGTAATCAGCGGAATTCTAAGACGTCCCCGAAGATCCGTCTCCCACTCCCGTGCACACATGGTGCATAATCCCTGGGACTGTACATAGGGACATAGGATGGCATTTACTCCTGTGGTTGTGTTATATTATATGGCACAGTTGACCTTATGAAAGGGAGAATATCCCGGATGAGTCTGATCGAGTCAGGCAAAAGCCCTTTAAAGTGACTGGGCTCTTTCTGAAGTCAGAGATTACAGACATGAGCAGGGGGCTTCCCTGGTGGCACAGTGGTTGAGAGTCCGCCTGCCGATGCAGGGGACGCGGGTTCGTGCCCTGGTCCGGGAAGATCCCACATGCTGCGGAGCGGCTGGGCCCGTGAGCCGTGGCCGCTGAGCCTGCGCGTCCGGAGCCTGTGCTCCGCAACGGGAGAGGCCACAACAGTGAGAGGCCCACGTACTGCAAAAAAAAACATGAGCAGGATTCTACCCAAGGGAGGCTCTCCGTTGCTGGCTTTGAGGACGGAGGGCAAGGAATGTGGAGCAGCCCGCATGTGACAGGCAGCCAGGAACAGCAGAAGGAACAGAATTTTACCACAACCATGTGAGCTTGGAAGAGGACCCTGAACTCTAGGTGAGAACACAGCTCAGCCAACACCTTGATTTTAGCCTTGAGAGACTCTGAGCAGAAAATCCAGCCATGCCATGCCCAGACTTCTGACCTACAGAACTGTGAGCTAATAAATGTGTGCTGTTTGAAGTCACTAAATCTGAGCCAATTTGTTATGTGGCATAGAAGACACATACAACCGTCGACGCCCGTTTCCTTCCCAGGATGAAATTTACAGTTGGTGCAGTTGATGGTGGGGGATTGATTGGCACAGGTGAGTGTCCCAAAGGAATGGGCTGGAGGACCTTCTAAAGAACCCAGGGACAGAAGGTCAGGAAATATGGACAGGGAGAAAGAGAGGTTTGATTCCAGCCAGAGGTCCCACCACCCTTCCCCTCAGACCATAAGAGGCCGGTTAGCCTCTTCTAGCTCCAAGTTCTGCCCTCAGAGAAGCAATGAACTGCAGAAAACAGAACTTCAGAGCTGATCAACTGTCTGCTGCCTGGGCTTAGCCAACATCTCCCTGGGGGCAGATAAGGTGGTGAAAGGACTAACGTCATTCCAGGGGTAAGCAGCCCAGGAGATAGAGACCTGGGCCATTGCTCTGTGAAATCAACCTTGATTTACAGCTCCTTTGTCACTTCCCCCTTTGGATGCCCCAACAATTGACAAAGACCAAGGGCTGGGCTGCTAGGGCTGGAAGGGCCTTTAGAGGTGACCCAGTCCAGTCTCCATGCCTAAGATATGGAGGACTCAGACATCCTGATTCCCAGTTCAGTGCTCTTCCTTCGCCCTTGGTGAGAGAACCCCCCTTGGCCTCCAGGCATCTCCTCTCCCAGGGGCTGTGTACACACAACAAGGTTAGAAGGAATATGTCTTTGCAGTCAGTGCCCATCCTCCACCCCACCTTCCACCTTCAATACTTTCCCAGACCATCTACTTCTCTCCATCTCTGCTGCCACCTCCCTATAGCCCAAGCTGCCAACGTTTGATAATGTACATCCGAGCCCATCATCCCCGTGCTTGCCATTCAGTGTCTTCCGTCTGTGCCAGCAATTCACCCAAACTCATTACCATTGCCTTCAAGGGCCTCCATGGTCTGGCTCTTGTCTACTTGTCCAACCTCACTGGTGTGTGTGACCCTTGTCATACTGGTTTCTGCTCCATTGGCCAAGCTAAAGTTTGGTACTGGCTCCTTCTCATCTAGTGGGTCTCGGCTCCAAGGTCGCCTCCTCAGAGAAGTCTTCTCTGAGAACTCTTTCTAAAGAAGCCCATTCCGGGGACTTCCCTGGTGGCACAGTGGTTAAGAATTCACCTGCCAATGCAGGGGATACGGGTTCGAGCCCTGGTCAGGAGAGATCCTACGTGCCGCAGGGCAACTAAGCCCCTGTGCTGCAACTACTGAGCCTGCGCTCTAGAGCCCACAAGCCACAACTACTGAAGCCCGTGCGCCTAGAGCCTGTGCTCCACAACTAGAGAAGCCACCACGATGAGAAGCCCGTGCACCTCAAGGAAGAGTAGCCCCTGCTCACTGCAACTAGAGAAAGCCCGCATGCAGCAATGAAGACCCAATGCAGCCAAAAGTAAAATTAATATTAATTAAATTTTTTAAAAAAGCCCACCCAACCCATTCGCATATCTAGTTACTCTGGTGCACACCATTCATTTACTTCCATCAGAACACTGGCCAAAGTGATACGACCTTGCTCCTTCACTGGTTTCTTGTTTACTGTCTGTCTCTCCCAGTAGGAAGTAAGTTCTAAGAAAACAGGGACCTGGTCTTTCTTGCGCACTGCCTAGAACTCTACCCAGATCATAGAAGGAGTTTTTCAATTAGTTTGAAATTAATCAACTTGAAATTTACTTCCTGGAGAAAGTCCAGCTGAGTTAAAGTCAAAGTCCATTAATTTCAATTCTACAGGTGTCTTTCTGAGCCCCACCTGCCATGGACACAATCGTGGGCCAGGCTCTGTGCATTGGGTCATACATTCATTCATTCAGTAAATACTGAGGTGGTCTCTAATCTCAGGGAGGCTTCATGTAGCTGATAAAGCAAGACAAACAAAATGAACCTCTTAGTAAAACAAGGCACTGTATTGAGTGGACACTTAGAAGGATAAAACTTTCACTTGCTGGAAAATACCAATTTTCTGTGCTACCAGAGTCACATTAAGGGCAAGGGCAGGCAGAGAGGGCTTCTTGTAAAGGTGTTCCTTGGACTGGGCTCTGAAGGACTGACAGACAGGAGAGGAGAGGCAGAAGAGAAGTAGGAGGCATTCTAGGAGCCAAACCATGGCTCAAATTCCCCCTGCTGGAATTTGAGCCAGGATATGGATGATTGGTGTTTCCCGGAGCGTTAAGTCAAAGAATGAGGTGGGTTCGTTTCTTGGCACCAAAGCCAAGCTCCCCCAATGAGCAGTGTAGACTTGCTGGCCAGCTCTTCAACCCCCTTGACTTCTTACACCATAGTAATCTGGTTTCTGCCCACCCCGCATTGCTCCATGGAAACTACTCTTGCCAAGGTCCCCACTGACCACCTAATTGCCAAACCCAACAGACATTCTTCAGTTCTTGTCTTATTTGACCTCTGTAGTGCCTGATACCTCTTTACTTCCTCCTTCTTAAAAACAGCCTCTTCTCTTAACTCCTGTAGCCATTCCTTCCCAGTTTCTGCTGGTGGGCTCCTCTTTCTCTTCTGGAATTTTAAATATTGGCCATCACCTGGTTTCTTGGTGCCCTTCTTTCCTAACTCTACACACACTCCATGGGTTATCTCATCTACCCCCACGTCTCAAGCTATGAAATATATGCAGATCACTCCCAAGTCTTCATCTCCAGCCCCAGACCTGCTCCTCACCAGGTTTGGTCCACAACTGCAGACTCACATATACAGCCACCAAATAAGCTTCCCAACTTGGATGTCCCATGCGCATTATGAATTCAACACGTCAGACTGACTCATCACATACACGCGTGCACACACACACACACACACACACACACACACACCCCTACACTAAACTGCTCCTCTTCTTGTGGTCCCTTTCTCAGGAGAAATCATCACCTTGCACCCAAACCCCCAAGCCAGGACTCTGGGGCCATCGTCCACAATCTTCTCATCACCACACATTCACAGTCATAGTGCGCTTTCTTTGCCATCTCATCTACCCACCCAACCCCACTCCCCTGCTGCTCTCCTACCAACTGCTGACTGTCTTTCACCTGGATCACTTCGGTGGCTCTCAAATCACTTTCCCTTCCTCCTCTTACCATAACCTCCCCATTTCTTTTTTTTAAATTTATCTATTTATTTATTTGTTTTTTTAAATTTTTGGCTGCATTGGGTCTTCGTTGCTGTGCGCGGGCTTTCTCTGGTTGCAGAGAGCGGGGGGCGGGGGGCGCTACCCTTCGTCGCGGTGCGCAGCCTTCTCATTGCGGTGGCTTCTCTTGTTGCAGAGCATGGGCTCTAGGCACGCAGCTTCAGTACTTGTGGCACATGGGCTCAGTAGTTGTGGCGCACGGGCTTAGTTGCTCCGCGGCATGAGGGATCTTCCCGGACCAGGGCTCGAGCCCGTGTCCCCTGCATTGGCAGGCAGGTTCTTAACCACTGCGCCACGAGGAAAGTCCACCCCTCACCCCCACGTCTCTGATACATTGTCTGTCTGCTGCCGAAATGAGCTCCTAAAACCCGGAGCTCATCACACAAACACTTTTCAATTATTTCTTCTTGCTCTTGGGCAAATACTTTCTTCCTGATCTGGCCCCTCCTTACCTCAACTTCAGCACTATTGACATTTGGAACTGGATACTTCTTTGTTGCAAGGGGATGTCCTGCGCATTGTTGGGTGTTTAGCAGCAATGTCCTCACCCTCTAGATGCCAGTAGTCAGTAGTACCTTCCCCCCAAGTTGTAACAATCAAAAATGTCTCCAGATATTGCCAAATGTCCCCTTGGGGGCAGACTTGCCCCCTAGTTGAGAGCCACTGGTCTACAACCTCAACTCTCCAAACACACACACACACACACACACACACACACACACACACACACACACATACACACACTCCACGCTGCTCCAATCATACTGAACACCCTGCTATTTCCCTAATATTCTGTGAGCTCTCAGATACCATTTCATCTGCCCAGAATGCCCTTTCTTCTCTAACCACTGTGCTAACCTCCCTCTTCTACTAAGTCTCAGCCAAAGATCAACTCTTCCAGGAAGCCTGCCCTGATTCTCCCAGAGAGAAGTAGAAAGGAACCTCATGGGGCTTAACTCTAGCCCCGCCCCTATCCCATCTCGCGGCAGCTGTCTTCTTGCTGTCTCCCCAGAAGACTGGCAGCGTTGCCTTTCTCACCTGTGTATCTCTGGTACCTGCAGTGTCCTGGAAACATGCCAAAGGCTCAATTCATGTTTGCTGAACAAGCGAATGAATGATGAAAAGAAATTTTTGTTTAGGATGAGTTGAGCAGATGCTCCCTGAAATGAGATCTTAAGCAGGAATTTTAATAACAATAACAACAGCAGCATCTAACATTTAAGAAGCACTTTCTTTTATTTTTTAAATATTTTTGGCCACACTGCGTGGCATGTGGGATCTTAGTTCCCTGACAAGGGATGGAACCTGCCCTCCCTGCAGTGGAAGCGCAGTCTTAACCCCTGGACCGCCAGGGAAGTCCCAGGAAGCACTTTCTATGTGCTAAGTGTTTTGAGTGTTCCGTATCATTTAATCTTCTAAACAACTGTATCAGACAAGTACCACTGTCATCTGTAAATTATAGACAAAAAGACTGAGGCTCAGGATGGTGAAGCTGCCTGCCAGGTAAGCATCAAAGCCAGGATTTGAATGGAGAGCCTGAGCTCTTATCCTCCACACCTCACTTCCCCGTAGTGGTGAGTAATTAGCTCAAAGCAACATGCGCGGCACTCAAGCCACCCTGTAAGTTAGTGGGGCAGGTGATGATATAGGAGATATAAAGAATGTGCTCCTTGGGATTCAAAGGATCCTGGGGCCGTTTCTGGCTCTGTCACTCGTGAGCTGGCCCACCACGTGAGCTTGGTAGGTGCCTCGTCTCCCATTCTCTGTCTGCCCATCTGCAAGTTAAGGATGAGAACCTCACAGGGTTTGGGGAGGACTCACTGAGAAGGTGGTTGTATAATAACCTAATCTGACACATGGTAGGTCCTGAACAAACAGTCCTAATTATTCTCCCCATTTTAGAAATAGAGAAAGCAAGGCTCAGAAAGGTTAAGTGATGGTCCAAATTTCATGTACTGGCAAATGACGGAACTTGAAAAAAAGAATTCTAGGGGCTTCCCTGGTGGCGCAGTGGGTGAGAATCTGCCTGCCAATGCAGGGGACACGGGTTCGAGCCCTGGTCTGGGAAGATCCCACATGCCGTGGAGCAATTAGGCCCGTGAGCCACAACTACTGAGCCTGTGCGTCTGGAGCCTGAGCTCTGCAACTAGAGAGGCCGCGATAGTGAGAGGCCCACGCACCGCGATGAAGAGTGGCCCCTGCTCGCCGCAACTAGAGAAAGCCCTCGCACAGAAACGAAGACCCAACACAGCCAAAAATAAATAAATACACTTATTTAAAAATAAAAAAAGAATTCTAACGAGCAGATATTTTCTGAGCATCTTCGACGTACTCAACACTGCATGGGACCAGTCACAGACACCACCAAGAGGAGCCAGGCCCTGAGCACCTGGAAATATAGCTCTGCTCTCCCAGCTGGAAGTTCAGAGCCATGATGGAGGTTCAGTTGGTGGGAAGAGCCCAGAACTGGGGTCTCACAGAAACAGCAGGAGGGTTTGTGCCCGTGCAGTGAGGGCCTATGGATGCAAGCTGACTTGCTGATTTGGTAATGAGTGGGAAAGGCAGTTGGTCATGGTGATTGGCATAATGGGCTTTCATGTTTGCTGGTCTAGCGCCAGGCCGGACACACACACCAACCCTGAAGCAGCTTCTGTCAGGACCCAGAAAGACTCCTGGAGATGACTGAGGGGTCCTGCGGTGGGAGAGGGTTTGCGTACCTCAGGGTCTTCCCCCGAGATAGACCTCCTCTCTTGACCAGCTGTGGAGGGACAGCATTCTGATGCTAAGGATGGATGTATCCTTCCATCCCCTTGTTGACAAAGAAATTAATCAATAGTCAATCTAAGAAAAAAATATAAATTTTTATTTTTCTATATTTATTTATTGACTGCATTGGGTCTTAGTTATGGCATGCGGGATCTTTTTAGTTGCAGCATGCAGGATCTTTTCTTTAGTTGCGGCATGCCAACTCTTAGTTGTGGCATGTGGGATCTAGTTCCCTGACCAGGGATCGAACTGGGGCCCCCTGCATTGGGAGCGTGGAGTCTTAGCCACCGGGACACCAGGGAAGTCTCAGAAATGGAGAATTTTATTCGAGTCAACCTGAGGGTTATAACCCAGGAGACAGTCTTTCAGAAAGTTCTGAGGACTGTTCCACCTGTTAGGGATCAAAGCAATGACATCAGTTTTTGAGACAAAGGGTTATATGTCAAATGACGTATTATTGACAGTTTACACAATCCAGATCTACACACAGTACAGTACAGTGAGTAGTGGTCGTGGGTCATTGTACACAGTACAGTACAGTGAGTAGTGGGTCGTGGGTCATTGTGACCCCTTACAAGATTAAGAAGGAAAGTTATCCCCTAAGGAATTGTGACGCTTTGTGAGATTAAGAAGGAATGTTATCTCCTAAGGAGGTCTGATTAATGCAGATGCACAACACACGTCTTCATTAGGAGAGTGAGGAGGACCAAATGGGCTGAGAAAATTTTTATGTTTAAATCTTTCTTGTCATAAAATATAAATTTTATTTCATCACCTCCCCCAACATGATACTCCCAGAAATACCCCAAACTTCTCCAAAGCCTCCTGGCTCAAGTCACCCTGAGGTTTCCACAGGCAAGTCCCTGCGGGTGGGGAACGGAAATCTCAGGGTGGTGGAAGGTTAAAGAGGCTCCTCCCTTCCTTCAAACATTCATTTATTCCTTCCCTCTTTCCTTCCTTTCTTCTCTTCTCTCCCTTTCCTTTCCCCTTCCTCCCTCCCTCCCATCTTTCCTTCCTTCCTTCTATCTCTCTGTATTTGTCTCTATCTCCTTCTGTCTCTCTCTCGTTTCTTTTCTTTTTTAAAAAATTTTTGGCTGTGTTGGGTCTTCGTTGCAGTGCGCGGGCTTCTCATTGTGGTGTCTTCTCTTATTGTGAAGCACGGGCTCTAGGCACATGGGCTTCAGTAGTTGCAGCACGGGGGCTCAGTAGTTGTGGCCCGCAGGCTCTAGAGCGCAGGCTCAGTAGTTGTGGCACATGGGCTTAGTTGCTCCACAGCATGTGGGATTTTCCCGGACCAGGGATCTAATCTGTGTCCCCTGCACTGGAAGGTGGATTTTAACCACTGTGCCACCAGGGAAGTCCCTGTCTCTCTCTTACATCCAGTATTTCTTGAACCTCCATTCTGTGCCAGGTAGGGTGCAAAGCCCTGAGGATACAGGGGGTAATAAAAGACACAGTTACTGCCCACATAGAGTTCCCAGCCTAATGGAAGTCTTGCATCATCATCATCATCATTATTATTTAATCTGTATGTTAAACTGCAACTGTGACAAGCTCTATGCTAGAGAAGTGCCTGGTGCCATGAAAATCTGTACTCAGTAACAGGCTGGAAAGGAAAGAAGGGAGATCTGAACTGAGAGCTGAAGGAACTGTAGGAGTTAATGATGGCTTAGATGGGATGCATTCCAAGCAAGGAGAATAAAACCATTTTAAAATGTGCACTTGACCTTTAACATGATATTGTGTATATAATAAAAATTACTACAGGACCTACTGTATGCCAGGGCCAAGCGTTTTTCATGTGGAGCCTCATTTATCCTCACCTGAAGGGAGAGGCTACTACCGGCTCAAGGACACACAGCCTGAGGACATGAGACACAGGGCTGTCTGTGCACGCTCCTCCCTGGGCCCCAGCCACCTCTGGGCCCTGGCTCCAGAAGGAATACACAGCCCTATCCCTGGTGATGGACAGTTCTCTGCTCACAGATTTTCTGTATTGACTACTGAAGAAACAAAAAAAAGTGCAAAAATTGAATACGACGACTGACAGTTGTCAATGACTTTGGCTTAAGATTTGGGATAATTAGAAAGTCATTTTCTCATCTTGAAGTTTTCCCGTTTGAAACAATGCAAGAGAATCTGCGCTGCTTTGTTAGACAGAAACAAGTTTGGGTAAATTATTGCAGGGTGGTTTCTGCCCTGAACAAACGAAGTGACATTCCAGGCTCCATCAGGTATGGAGCCCCTCACTCTGCCCGTCCCCCAGGGAATCACAGATGTTACCGATAACAGCAGGCACGCACCACATGCCTGCTGCATCCCAGGCGGTTGATGTCATGTTTGAAGTGCTTTAAGTTCATTGATTCGCTTAATCCTTACAACCCCAAGATGTAGTTCTATTGTTATCCCCATTTTACAGATGAAGAAACTAAGGCACCATGAACCTAAGTCCCAGAGCTTGCATGGTAAAGAGCCGGCAGTTGGTCTTGGACAGTCCAACTGCCGAGCCCAAGGTACCTCTACCTTTTATTCCCCAAAGTCCTCTGTAGTCTTCCCAACCAGCTCCCATATTGCTTATTATCTTCGTACAGGTGAGGAAACTGAGGCTCCGTATGACTAAGGGATTCTTCGAGGTCGCACAGCTGGTAAGTGTCTGAAGCCCAGAGCCTTTCCCCATGCATCTACTGCTTGAGTCCATCTTCAGGCCTGGGAACTGGACTCAGCAAACGGAATGTGGAGGGACCTGAGCAACGTCCTGGGTTTAATCACCCCGCCAGTGAGTCAGCCCCGCTGTGGGCAGCAGTGGACCCAGGAGTGGTCAGACATGGCCCACCTGTGAAGTCCTCATCACCAACAAAGGACTGGAGCCTGGATGAATTGTTCTTCCCAAAGCACGTTAAAGGAGGGACTCACTGCTGTGCCCCAGAGCCACACCCAGCGCATTTGGGAAGCATCTATCCCCCAAGGGGCTGGAAGAAAAAGGCGCTCCGGGACATAACTGCTAGGACCCCAAGCTTTGAATTAGGGGAAGAGGATCAACGCCCCTGGGAAGCGGGCAGCCAATAGCTTCAGACTGGAGAACAGTGAGCACCATTAAGGGAAGATTAATGGATGTGATGTCATTCCCTAGAAACTCCCACGGTGGCTCTTCTGGCTCTATTATTATTTACACTCTCAACCTGTCCTAGGCTGCTTTCACGGTTCACTGTCATCTGGGACCCCCTGCTCAGGCAGCAGAAGGGGGGACAGAAAGGGAGGGGGAACCACAATGTCCAAGACGTGTGTGAGGGGAGACCCAGGATGGAGTGGGGGATCGAGTTGTGACACAGCCATAAGATGGGGTTGTAAGCAGCCGTTCACAGTCACGTTTTTGTTTTTTTGGTTTTTTAAATTATTTATTTATTTATTTATTTTCGGCTGTGTTGGGTCTTGCGCGCGGGCTTTCTCTAGCTGCAGCGAGCAGGGGCTACTCTTCATTGCGGTGCGGGGGCTTCTTATTGCGGTGGCTTCTCTTGTTGCAGAGCATGGCTCTAGGTGTGTGGGCTTCAGTAGCTGTGGCATGCAGGCTCAGTAGTTGTGGCTCATGGGTTTGTTCCTCCGCAGCATGTGGGATCTTCCCGGACCAGGGCTCGAACCCGTGTCCCCTGCATTGGCAGGCAGGTTCTTAACCACTGTGCCACCAGGGAAGCCCCACAGTCATGTTTTTGACAACTACTTGATGACGTAAAGAAGAGCCTACGAGATGGTTGCACCACTGGGAGGACACATGCCCCTGTTGTTAGCCACGATGGTAGCTCAGAGCGCCGCAATTAACAGCAGTATTTCTTTTTCACGCAGTTCTTTATTTGCTGATCTGCTTTACAACAACTACTTATTTCTTACATAAGAATGAATGTAAAGAAAAGGTAACGTCAGGAATTTCGTGGCAGTCCAGTGTTTAGGACTTTCACTGCCGTGGGTCCACACGGCGCGGCCAAAAACACAAAAGGAAAAAGTAATGTCTAAACTGAATGTGAAGGTGACCTTAGGAGTCAGACAGACGCGGGTTTAGATACCAGCTCCACAATGCAATAGTTGGATGATCTTGGATGTAACTTGTCCCGCAGAGCCTAACTTTGATCATCTGTAAATTGATGCTGATTAAAGGAGATGGTCACACAAAGCTTCTGATTCATGCTGTCGCTGTCCTTTGAACAGCAGGTGCCCTCCTCCTCCTGGTGGACTGTCCCCTGCCCCAGGGAAGACACCGCCCGGCACTGCCCACAGCAGGGGCATATTTGCCAGAGTCCCTCTCTGCTGAGGCTGGTAGCAGAGAGAAGGGTTGCACTGGGAGCCTGTTGCTGAGTGAAATCAAAAGTTGTGAAACCCCTGGGTTGCTTGCTTCCTTGTTGGAAACAGTGGTTGATTCCATCTGAGGAAGAGGTTACAGGAGGGAGGCTCTTGGGACAGAAATGAGGGCTGTACACATGGGCTGCTTCTCTCACGCACTTATCTCCCCCAGAAATCATCCTTGACTCTCTCTGGATACAGTTGTTCTCTGTACTTCCTGAGGAATCCAGGCACATTTTTTTTTTTTAATAACAGCTTTGTTCAGATATAATCCATATACCACACAATTCATCCATTTAAAGTGTACGACTCAATGGTTTTTAGTATATTCAGAGTTGTACAACCATCACCATTATCAAGTTTGGAAGATTTTTATCATCCTAGAAAGAAACCCCTTACCGTTAGCAGTCACTAATCTTGCCTGCAGCCCCATGCAATAGCTAATCCACTTTCTGCCTCTACAGATTTGCCTATTTTCTATCTGAATGGAATCATACTATATTCTGCCTCTTCTGACTGGCTTCTTTCACTTAGCATAATGTTTTCAAGGTTCACGCATATGGTAGCATGTATCAATACCTCATTCCTTTGTATCGCCAAATAATATTCCATTGTATGGACATACCACATTTTATTTATCCATGGTATTAGGCATCCTTTTGAATTTATTAACTGAAATGATAGCTTTGATCTGTTAAGTACCTACCATGTGCTAGGCACTTGACCGAATTTCTAACCTAGTCCAGGGAGGCAGGTCTACTCCAATCACACTGATAAATTAACTGAGATGGAGAAGTGTTCCATCCAAGGTCACACTAGTGACAGAGCTGGGACGCCAAAAGGGTTGGCCTGACTCCCAATTCATACTGCCCCACCCCACCCCGTGTGCTATGCTCTCTCCTTCCAGTTCCTGTTCCGAAGCCAGAACAAGAAAGAATCCACTCATTCGGTGATCATTCTTCCAACAAGCCCTAACTGGCACCACATGCATGGCAACCAGGCACTAGTCCCCGAGCCTAGTGAGACCCAGATGCCGCCTCCCGGAGCTTGCTGTTGAAGGGAGAGGTGGCCCTGGCAGGGCCACAGCCTCCAGGAAGGGTGTGACCGAGGCCTAGGAACTCGGAGCTGCTGGAGAGCCCAAGGAAAGGTTTTTACAGGAGATGACATTTTGAGCAGGACCCCGGTGGACCAGGCAGATTTCCCTGGCAGACAGGGTGAGCCCCCAGTGTGGAACTGGTGTGCTCACAGATCCTAAACCAGAAACCTGGACCCACAGGGATGAGCTCTGTGTCCCTGGAGGTGGGAGGTGAAGAGGGCAGGGGAGACGTTGGCATCACATTGCTGACCGCCTGGATTGCCAGGCTGGACTCTAGGCTTTGTCCTATGCCTGACGCAGCAGCTCAATAAACATTTATTGAATGAATGAATGAATCCGCCTGCCAGCCCCTCCCCGCCAGTCCTCTCCTGGCTAAAAGGAATAAAACAAATAAAACACCCGGTGTGTTCCAGATTCTCCCGTCTCGCCCACCCGGTCCCTCACCTATCCCCCTTTTCTCCCTACCTCCTCTCCGGTCATCAGTAAACAAAGGAACAAACGCTCAAGTGCTCTCACCATGTGCTAGGCAGTAGAAATTACCTTAAATTCTCACAATCACCCTCAGGGATGCAGGTGAGGACGTTGTGATTGAGAGTGGCTAAGGGACTTGCCTGGCTGCTGAAAGGCAGAACTGAAACTCACACCTGACCTTCTGATTCCATATTTCTCACGGTTCTGTGGGGTGGGGGGAGCGCTACAGTAGGGGTAGGGGTGGGGTAGACAGAAAGAGAAGACAAGGGAAGGGATCGCTGGGGGTCCTCAAGCCCAGGGCCCAGGACCAGGTGGCCAGATCGCAGTCTGAGGGCTCCTGCCCCACCTCTGGGTCCAGCTGCCACACCAGGATTCCTCCACTCCACCCCTGCATCCACTCCCCAAGGCTGGGGCTGGGACAGGAACACGCAGGCACTCATGCATGCACATCACGACAGCTCCAAAGCCTGCAGAGGTGGAGCAGCTATTGCCTTAGGCAGAAAGGCTTTAGTTTTTAAATAAAATTATTTAACATATAATTCAACATATTACAAAACTATTCCCCAGAGGACGTTTTTATATAATAACCAAAGTAAATAATCATCTCCCTTCTTGAAGAGGAAAACATCCCCAAAAGGCTTCATCACAAATCCTTTGGTCAAGCAGGCTAGCTGGTTCCCAAGGCCCTTCGGGTAGCCTCTTTGTCACTGTTCTTAAAACCTTCTAGAACGTGAACTCCAGAAAGAACCTCCAACTCCAAGACCCTCTCCTTCTATAGGTGGGAAAACTGATGCTGGGTGGGGAGGAGGGTCTGCTCAAGGTCATTCGGCATCAGCGGCGGAGCTGGGGCTCAGCTCAGGGCCCCACCCGACCCGGTCTGCCCCTCCTTCTCCCCAGGCTCATTCCCTAACGAGGCTGGGGCTCTGACGGAGAGCTGGGCGCCACTTCTGTTTGTTTGTTGTTGTTGTTGTTGTTGTTGTTGTTGCTTTTTGCGGTACGCGGGCCTCTCACTGTTGCGGCCTCTCCCGTTGCGGAGCACAGGCTCCGGACGCGCAGGCTCGGCGGCCATGGCTCACGGGCCCAGCCGCTCCGCGGCACGCGGGATCTTCCCGGACCGGGGCACGAACCCGTGTCCCCTGCATCGGCAGGCGGACTCTCAACCACTGCGCCCCCAGGGAAGCCCTGGGCGCCACTTCTGAATGCCAGGTGGCAACGCGGCCATGACAACCTCACTCTTCACCCGGAAACTTACCCAGCAGCACAGGGCCCAGGCACACATGGGCTTCAGAGACAAAGAGGCCTGGAGAAGCAGGGGACACACCCTCCCATCACGTCACCCCACCTCGGGCCAAGCATCTGCCAGGGCCATGCGCTTCCTCCCCTGAAACTAAGAACTTCCATGTGACTTTGCTTCTTGGCTCGCCGATAAGAAGGCCTGGTGGACAGTTAAATATGTCTTTTTGTTCTAAGAAAAAATAATGGCTACTTAATACAAGTAGCCTGGGTGGGCAAAGTCTTTCTGGACACGGGGTGCTCAAAGGTGAAGGAAGATGACACGTCCTCGGGGCTGAAAAGGGAGGGCTTCTGAACTAGGCAACCCCAGGGGGGCTTTCTTTCTGCCAGCACTCCCGGTACACCAGGAAGGGGTGGACAAACGTCAGAAGAGTGACGAGCACCAGAATCACATTCACCTGGAGGGAGAGGAAGCAGTGAGGCGAAGTCCACCACCAGTGGAGGGACCAGAATCCTGCCTGGTTTATCCCCTACTTTCCATCAGACCCAATGGCGCCCTCTGGGATGGACTCTTGGTTATTTTCCATTTTGCCCCATGGAGCAGGGTGGGTGGGGGGTAGGGGAATATTATATTATGCCTTTTTTTTTTGGCCGCACCCCGTGGCATGTGGGGTCTTAGCTCCCTGACCAGGGATTGAACCCTCGCCCCTGCAGTGGAAGCGCAGAGTCTTAACCCTTGGACCGCCAGGGAAGTCCCAATGCCCGTTCCACAGATGAAAAAACAGAGGCCTAGAGAGTATTCAGTGACCTGGGAAGAAGCTGTGTCATGTTAACCCTTTGGCTTCAGGGACACCGCCCCCCCCACCCCCAGCACAAGGCAGGGTACTCCCACTGGCCCCAGTTTGAGAAGCAAGACCAAGGATGTACCCATGTGAAGAAATGCTCCTGCAGGGACCACACCCAGGCCACCCCAGCCAGCTGGGGGGCACTCCCTGCTGGGGACCAACACAGTTGTCCCAATCTGGACATCCCTGCTGGTCTAAGGCCAGGGTCCCCCAACCCGCCACAGTACTCACGTAGAACGGGTCATTCTGGAGGGGGCCTTTGATGAGGGTGAAGATGGGGAACTGGAGCAGAGACACGACAGCCGACAAGGCCATCACTAGCCCAAAAAGCTTCCCAAAGTGCTCTGAAGGGAACCTGGGCAGAGAGACAAATGAGGTTCCAGTGAGCTCTGGCTGTGGTGGGCCTTGGTCAGCCCCCTGCTCCCCTGGCCTAAGCCTGCTTTCATCCACCCACACCCACACAGCTCCCCTCCTTCACCTTTGCTTAGGCTTTCAAACGACAGAGCAAAGAGACGGCGCCATGCTCGATCCCGGGGAAACAGCAGGGACCCAGACACGGGCTGTGCCCCGGGAGGTCTCAAGGAAAAGACACGTGAATAATTCTGCTACATGCTAGATGATGCATGCACTATCAGAGGAAGCAAGAATAGAGAGGCACAAGGAAAGAAAGACGCTTTCTTTCTACTCTTCCCTGGGAGAGCTGGAACAGAAGTGGGCTTTGGAGGGTGAATAGGAGTTCACAGGGTAGACAACCGAGGCAGAGGGGAGCAGACATGAAGAGCTTTCATGTACGTGAAGGCTCTAACCCTCCCACCAGCCTCCACCTCCTCTATACCTGCTCCCAGATGCTGTGTGCCTCCTCTGGCCACCTCTGGTCCTCACCTCCTGATTTCTTTGCCCCCAGCATGCCTCCCTTTGCCCCAAGGGTGCCCCCGTCACGTGATGCATACCAAGCCCACCTACGTACGCGAGGGTGAGGAAGGCAGCATTGCCCCCGTAGAGGAAGGAGCGGTTGATCACTTGCAGGGTGAAGGTGGCGTACTGCAGGGCGAGGACAGGGATGGAGGCGCAGAGGGCGAAGCCCAGGCACAGCACAGATGTCAGGACCAGCGAAGGCACTGTTGAGCACAGGGCCGCCGCCGAGGCCGAGGAACCTGGGCCAAAGGGAAGAGCAGAGGCTGCGTGGATGTCCGCAGGGGGGGTCATCCTGAACCCTCTCTCCACACATGCCCCATCTCCAGTCCATCAACAAATGTTGATAATTCACTTCCTAAATATCATTCAAATGTATCCACTCGTTTCCAACCCCGGCAGCTCATCCTAATTATAGGCCAGCATCACTAACTCATAGATTATCACAATGACCTCCTGACAGGGAGGGCCCTCAACCCACAGCCAGATACTCTGGGTAGCACCATGGGTAACAGCAAAAGACTGGAAACCAACCAAATCAGCAACAGTAGGGGAACGCAGCACCAGCTATGCTGCGGTCACATAACAGAACAAGGCAGGGGTTAAAGGCAGAAGGAGGGAGCCTGTCTGTGGGGCAAACCCAGGACAGAGAGTTACATAAAGAAAGCTGCAGGGGGCTTCCCTGGTGGCACAGTGGTTGAGAGTCCGCCTGCCGATGCAGGGGACACGGGTTCGTGCCCTGGTCCGGGAAGATCCCACATGCCACGGAGCGGCTGGGCCCGTAAGCCATGGCCGCTGAGCCTGCGCGTCCGGAGCCTGTGCTCCACAACGGGAGAGGCCACAACAATGAGAGGCCCGCATACCGCAAAAAAAAAAAAAAAAAACAAAAAGAGAGAGAAACTATGAGAGGTTACCCCTGGAAGTTTCTAAGGCACCAAATCATTTTTCTAAAACTAGTAAACAGAGGAAAAACCATGCATTTATTTCAAGGTAATGAAACAGTTAATAAAGGAACGTTTTTCTTTCTAGAGGAATTCTAGCTATTAAAAGCAGAAGGAAAGATAGAAATAGAAAATCTCCTTTTTGCAACCCTAATAAAATAATGGGTCTAGGCACTGGTCATCAATAGTTGTTAAAATCATTAGGCCTGCAGCTGATGGGAAACTTTTATAATGGGCAGATCAGACTGACAATGTCTGAACCCATTGATCAATCTTAACATCATAAGAACAAAACTACGGGTACCAAGGGCCTGATGACGAGAGCTTGTAGGTAGCCCACAGCTCCAGCTCTGAATTATTCTTGCCAAAAAATATTAAATATTAATATTAATAAAAATATTAATCTGCCTGTTTACAGGAAAGACCCAATCAAAGAAACGTTTTTAAATGACATGAAAAGGATGCCAAATCCAAAATGTGGGAAATTTGACAGGACAAACAACCTAGTTCCTTCGATAAATGAACAACAAAGGGAAAAAAGGGGGTGGGGGACACAGAGACTTAAAAACATCTAAAAGACACATCAGTACATTGTGTGGCCCCTGTGTGGATCCGAATCTGAACAAACCAACTATAAAAAGGCATAGTTGAGACCATTAAGGAAATTTGAACAGGACTACATTATTAGATGATACTAAGAAATGATTAGGGGCTGTTTTACATATGATAATGATATTATGGTGATGTTTAATTTACATAAAAGCGGTCATATTTGCTGGAGCTGCAAACTGATGTATTTACAGATGAAATGATCTGATGTCTGAGATTTGCTGTAAATACTCCAGCAGGGTTAGGAGAAGCAGCTCAGGGAAGTGAGAAGTGGGAGAGATGAAACTACAGGGGTTAAGGGAATTCCCTGGTGGTCCAGTGGTTAGGATTCTGTGCTTTCACTGCGTACGCCCAAGTTCAATCCCTGGTCGGGGAACTAAGATCCCGCAAGCTGTGAGGTGCAAGGCCAAAAAAAAAAAGAGACCTCAGCATGCCTGCTCCTCCACTCTTGTCCAAGGATCATGTCCAAGCTCCTTGGCATAACACTGCCTGTCCCTTCTTACCTCCATCTTTCCAGCCCCCTCCCTACCACCTCTCTGTGCCCTGGCCAGCCGGAATCACTTTCTGGGATTCCTCAGATTCCTTAATGTTTCACTCTCCCCTTCACCACCTTGACTCCTCTGTACTCCACTCTCCCAAGGCCTTCTCTTCATCTTCTCACTTCTTTACTCTTCCTTTAGGTCTTGGCTTAGACGCCACTTCCTCCAGGAAGACTTCCTTCCCTGACACCCATCCCATCCCCACCCAGAACAGGTTATGTGCCTTTCTTTCTGTTTCATAGCTCCCTGCAGGTTTACTTCATGGACTGTAAAGCTTGATTACTGGCATTTCTCCACTCTCTAGACTGAGAAAAGCTTCTTGAGAACAAGGACGTATCTGTCTTGTCCGTTATTGAATCTAGAACTGTGATTGGCATATAATTGGCACTCAGTGACTAGTGGTTGGATGATGGATGGACGGGTGATGAGCGGACAGATGAGGGATGGATAGGCGGATGGATGGATGAGTGATGGATGGATGAATGGACAGATGCAAGTAGAAAAGGATTTAGAAGAAAAGAGAAGATGGGCATGGAGGAAAATAAAGATCTCTCCCCTCCTGGTTCCCTGATCCTCTGGAGCCCAGGTCTCACCTGTCTTTCTTGCTTTCTCCTGGTACTTGTATTTAAGCCGATCCATGAGCAGGCCATTCCAGGGGGCACACAGCACTCCAAAGAACTGAGTGATGGCAAAGGCATTTGTGTAGGTGCTGACTGCAGAGGGCAGAGAGGGGTTGGGCGGTAAGAACTTCCCAGGAGTGCCTTACAGCAGAGGACCCTCCCACCCGGCCCTTGCCCTGCCTGACCCTCCTCGCCACACCCCACCCGTGTTCAGCCCTTTCTCTGGAGCAGAGCCCTGCTGAGCTTAGCAACCCGCTGCTCGAGGTTCCAAGTCCCCAGCTGTGATGCTCAGGTGTGCTGCCTCCCAGCCCCGTCACATACCTAGTACCGTGTCCCCAGCGGCCAAGTTGCTCAGCAGAGAGTTGAGGGTACCGATGAAGAGGTAGTGCCACAACTGTATCACAGACAGCCACACCAGGTGCCAGGCAAAGCGCCGAGAGAACGCGTAGCTCCAGAAAGAGAGGGCTTCCTGCCGCTGCCCTGGTCTCGGGATCTCTGGTGGCAAGAGGAAGATTTGGGCAAGAGTTACAATTAAAGTCGGGGGGCAGGGATGGGCAAGAGTGTAGGGGTCTTCAAAGGACAGCCTGAGGTCTGAGCTCACCCGCTCTTCTTGCCTTCCTGGGCACACCGCCACCTCCACGCATCATCCTGTCCCCACCACCCTGAAGGAGCCTCCCACGTGCTCTGCCTGCCGAAATCTGATGTATCGCAGCTTGGACTCAATGACGCTTCTTGCATTAACACTTGTGTAATCTTTCCCAGCCAGGATGATGAAAAGAAAGACGAGAGGAGAAAGTTAAAGACAAGGGTTCGTGGTGGACAGCTAGTGTTTCAGCTGATCCATAGCCCCTTCTTTTCCTTCCGTACCAGGATCCTGAGTCTCCTCTGGAAATATCCCCCCGCCCTGTTCTTCATGGTCCAGATGGGACTGTGAATTAAGCATTCCATTCCTCACTCAAGGCTGACCAAGTTGATCATCCTCCTCGAGAGGCAGACTGGCTGTGATTTCAGACCGGGGTCCCCAGAGGCAGGTCCCCTGGTTCTGCTCTTCCTGGATGGAGCCTGGCAAGTTCACTTCGCCCTTGCTTTTGTGAACTTCCCAGAATCCTGTTCTCGTTTCTACCTTAACCAGCAGTGGTTTGTGATGTTTATAACCAAAGACCCAAAACAGACAGAGGCGAGAAAGGAGGCAGTGATGGAGACGGGACAATGAGAGAGGGCAGACCCAGCAGACCTGCAGAAATGGGGAAAAATAAGGCAGACTTAGGAGTGGGGGGAAGGGAAGGCAAATGATGGAAGACTGGCTGCGAGGGGAAGGGGTATGATGAGATGAGAAAGAAAAGGGGGACCAAGAGGAGAGATGAGACAAAAATGTTGCCCCTCTCTGGACCGCCTATAAATTGAGGGGGTTGAGAAGATCCTGCAGGTCTATTCCCTACCTGTCCTTTCCTGATTCTGAGTCCCTGGGAAAGCTTTGGAGGTGAGCAACCAAGCTGGCTGTGGGGAGAGGTCAGGTTCTGGAGGGGAAATGGGTTGACCAGTAGGGCTCACCTTCCTTTGGTGAAAGGAACTCCTCTGAAAGCTCGAGCTTTTGGGACTCAGCCGTTTTCTTCTCTTCCTCTCCAGGGCCATCCCCAGAGCACAGGCTGTGGAAACAGAAGCCCCATCAGCCTGACCCAAGAATTGTGAGCTGAGCCTCAGATTCAGGCTGTGTGTGTGTGTGTGTGTGTGTGTGTGTGTGTGTGTGTGTGTGTGTGTGTGTGTGTGGCGGGAGGGGGCATAGTACATTTCGCTATACATTGGAATCACCTTTTCACAACCCCAATGCCCAAGTCACAGCCCAGACCGATTAAATCAGAATGTCTAGGCATGGGAGACAAGCTCCCATATTTTTTAAAGATCTCCAGGTAATCCCAGCAATTCTAATACGCAGCAATGTTTGGGAACCACTGAAGTGCAGGAAGAATAGGACAGGCCTGGGTTCAGACCCCAGCTCTGCCTCTTCCTGAGGCTGTGCAACACGGCTCAGACCTAACTCTTCTGAGCCTCCTTGTTCTCATTTGGAAAATGGAGATAAGTATGTGTATCCCAGGACTACTGTGAGATGAAATCAGAGCACATGGGGCTGCCAAACAGCAAACAAATGCCCTCTCTCTACTGCTTTGATGAGTGGCGGCAAAAATGGTCCCATTTCTTCCCATCCTCTGCTCTCCACCCTTTGCAATACAGCTCTGACTATTTCCCTGTCCCCTCCATCTGGGCTGGGCTTGTGAGCTGCTCAGCCAAGACAACCCAGCAGAAGTGATGTTGTGACAATTCTAAGCTTAAAACTGAAAAAACCTTGTGCATTTTGGCATTTATCTTGGAACCCTGAGACCACCATGTGAAGAAGCCCAAGCTAGCCTGCAGGAGGATAAGAGCCACGTGACCCAGAAATCCCTGCCACTCCATATGGCCAGACAAACCCCATGTGAGTAAGGCCATCCTAGACCAGCCAGCCCCCAGCTAGCCCACCAGATGATCAGAGGCATGAGAAGCCTTGTCAAGATCATCCAAGTAGCTCCCTGATCAGTAGAACTAGCCAGCTACACATAGACTTGTGGATATAATAAATGCTTAATGTTTTAGGCCATTAAGTTTTGGGGTGGTTTGTTATGCAGCAGTAGCTAACTAATACATCCCTGGTCTAGTCCTCCTCTCCTGGGACAGGTCTCCTCTGCCTTACCATGTCTGTCCCATCCCTGCTTCCTACTCCAGGTGAGATGAGGGGCTCTGGGCACACCATCACCAGCTCATAGTCCTTACCCATAGCTGTAGTTGGGGGGCAGCGGGTAGGGGATGTGCCCCCGGGGCATCAGAAGGAAAGTACGCCCAACATGCCAGGCACTGCAGACAGAGATGAAGATGAAGGATGCCCTGAGACTGATGCCCTGTTCATAAAGGAGCTGCAGAAAAAGGAGAGGTCAGTGTAACAGCCACATTCACAGCAGCATTATTCACAACGTCCGAAAGGTGGAAGCAAATCAGGTATCCATCCGTGGATGAATGGATAAAGGAAATGTGGCACATACATACGATGGAACATCATTCAGCCTTAAAAAGGAAGGAAATTCTGACACCTGCTACAACATTGATGAACCTTAAAGACATTATGCTAAATGGAATAACCCAGTCACAGAAGGACAAATACTGTATGATTCCACTTGTGAGGTACCTTCAGTAGTCAAATTCACAGAAATAGACAATAAGACGGTGGTTGCCAGGGGCAAGGGGGCGACGGGGGGGTACCCACAATGGGGATTATTGTTTAATGGGCACAGTTTCAGTTTTACAGGGTGGAGAAGAGTTCTCGAGATGGATGGTGGTGACGGTTGTAAACAACACGAATGAACTTAATGCCATTGAACTGTATACTTAAAAATGGCTAACATGGAAAACTTTATGTTAGGTGGCGTTTTTTTGCCGCACAGCAAGCAGGATCCTAGTTCCCTGACCAGGGATTGAACCCGCATCCCCTGCAGTAGAAATGCAGAGTCTTTCTTTTGGCAGTGTGCAGTCCTAACCACTGGACCACCAGGGAAGTCCCTGGGTGTATTTCATCACACAAAAAGTCAGTGTAAGAATTAGGGGCTGAAACCTGTTTCTAAGAATGAGTCTTGGCCCAGGCCCTTGCCTTCCACCCTGGCGGCTGATTATGGATGCCTGGTGCTCCCCAGCAGCAGGGGAGATAAACATGGGCTGTTGCTATCTTTTACCTTAACGATAAGGAAGACTGCCGAGGAAGAGTCAAATGCTCCGTTGTACATGGTGATGACGGTTGAGCGGTGTTTGCCAAATAGGTTCCCGATCTGGAGAACACACGATCAGCCTGAATCACTTATTTATTCGTGACATCTTTCCTGTGCACCCGGCAAGTGTCAGGCCCTCATACCCAGACCTACCCTCCACCCCAGGAGCTACCACCCTGGCTTGGGCCAACCCCATCAGAGGCAGCCAATGTAGCAAAGCGCTTCTCCCTCCCTCCACCCGCCCCAACCTCCGGCCAGGGCCCTGTGATTAGGGCAGGCTCACACCTGTAGGTTGGTGATCAGAAACAGGATTCCTCCTACGGTGAGCATGGGCATGGCCAGGAAGAGCAGCACAGCTGAGTCTGGAACAATCCAAGACAGAGATGGGGAGGTGTCACAGTGCAAACCAAACATGTAGCCCCGAACTCTGGACCCCCCCTGCTCCCTACAATCCTGGGCTCAGGGCCCCAATTCTAGGCATCCTCCTAGCATCCTCCAAGGATCTTAGGGTCCTGGTCACGGCTCCTTCACGTGCCCCTGCGGAGGGACCCTGCAGAGGTCTCCTGAGACACCCTCTTCCTTACCAAAGATGACCCTTGGTCTCTGGCAGGGTGGATGCCTACAGAGAGAGGCACGACTCAACCCACCGCCCCCTTCCCTCACCAAACCACAAGCAGCCCCTCTACTCATCCTTGACACTGTGGTCGAGAGAAGCCTGGATTCAGTCCCTGAGCCCAGCCTCTAATTCACTGCTTTGAGCTAGATTCTGAATCTGTGACTCAGTCATTTCATCTGATAAATGGGAATAACTGTTTCTGCTCTTCGCACCTCACCAGGCGCTGTGAGATCTGAGTGTCTCTCTGTTCATTAAACTTTGAGCATTTCCTTTGTGCCAGGCATTGTGCTTGGCACTGGAAATGCAGGATGAATAAATACTTCTTGCCCTTGGAAAGACTGACATGCAAAAAATTCATTCTAATAGGTCTGGCAAGTGTTGGGTAAGAAGAGCAGAACTAAAAACAACTACAGTGCCAAGGACTAGGGAGCCCTCCGTAAATTAGTCTTTCCCAAGTCACAGCCTTCTTTCTGCCCACCTTCATGATCTGGGCCATAACCCACACCTGTCTTATTTGCTAAAAAAAATTTTTTTTTAAGTTGACTCACTTTTATCCAAAAGAAATCTATTATTTTTAAAGGAAACTTTATATTGGGAGTTCCCTGGTTGCCTAGTGGTTAGGATTCTGGGCTTTCACTGCCGTGGCCCAGGTTCAATCCTTGGTCGGGGAACTGAGATCCCACAAGCCACTGTGGCATGGCCAACAAAAGAGAAAACTTTATATCGCTAGTATAAGTGAAAAGCAACTTGTGTTGCTTTTGTGAATGGGAGGTAACTGTAAAAAAAATTACAATGAAAACACTGTTATTAAACTATAACTGAACGCAGTGGCCTTCGGAATGTTCAAAGCCTGATACCTGCTCTTATCATAGGGTTAAAATCATCCCAGCCCCAAACCAAGACTTCCGTGCATGAAATCAGAGGGCTGAATGAGAAATAAAAAGGGAGTAATCCTCCCACCAGGTGATTCAATGTTAATGCAGCACATGTGTGCTTCCTAATAGTATTCTCCAAAGTGACTATTATCCAAGCAACTTTTGTTCCATACCTTGAGAAGCGCTGTAAACTTGCTCATTTTAGAGCATTCACACTGTTTACCATTCAATTTCTGTCTCTATAAAAGGTACGTCTTCAAATGCACTAAAGGTTGGTTGAGATTCCTTTCACAATAGCATGCTTTTTCCAAAACCAAAAAGCCCTATTTTAGCGGGGAAGGGAATATTGTGACTCCAGTGATTCACAAATGTGAGTCAAACATACCCAGCCATCACCTCCACATTCAGCCACTTGAAAATCACGTTTAGGCTTTTAGGTAAGAAGACCGTTTGATGAGCAAGAGTGGTTTTTAAATAACCTCATGAGATCTGCTCAGACAGAGACCCTCAGTCAGCTCTGCGTTCACTGAACACAAATGAAGTTAACAGATTCAGCACAGGTACTAGACACAGGAGAGTTAGGTACTTTTTACTTCCTAACCCAAAAACTGAGCCACGTAATCTGACGCTGGGGAGGAATACTGGAAAGCATCTCTTGGCCTCTATAACTGAGATGCTAGCAAAGAGCACAGCCAGGGTCCCAGGACCCCTTCCCACTAACTTGCTCTGTGGCCTCTGGCTAGTCTTTGCAAAGGGTCTCTCTCTGACCTCAGTTTTCTCCTCTACGTAATGGAGGAAGTGGGGAATACACCAGACTGGAATTCCCAGACTTTGGAAACTGTATACCCTTATAGACCAGTAAAATTTGAAAAGGAAACTTCTGACTACACTAGAGTTATCAGTTTGTACCCGGCTAAGTCAGGATATTTTCAAAAACTGCCATTCATATTATCATTTCATTAAAAAAAAGAGAGAGAGGACATTTAATACATAACAAAAGGAAAGATGTAATCTTTTGAATAAATTCTTCTCTCTGAAGCAATCCCTCCACTGTCCTTAGTTTTTGCATGTCTCACTAGACTAAACTGTTTTTAGAGACCAGCAATAACTCTCTCAAGGACTCTTTCCAGCTGAAAGTTTGTGGATCTCTGAATACCTGTGGGGGTCAGTGCATCCTGTCCATCACCTTCTGCACCTGCCCATCCACCAGCTGCCCCTGAGGTTGTGTCCCTCCCAACAGCACTCACCTGCAGAGATGAAGGCTATCGTAAGCGTGGCGCTGGTGTAGAGAAATCTGGAACACAGAACGGCAGGTGGAGAATGCGGTCAACAAGAGAGAAAGCTGGAGGGGCAGGGTGCGTGGAGTCAAGGTCCTCCCACCTAGAAGTCCCAACCAGCTAAGCCCTTGAAGAAAGGAGTTAGTGCCTCGTTTACAAATCATAATTTTGAGTTCTAATTCCTCTTGCTGTGTGACCTTGGGCAAGGCACTGCCCTTCTCTGGGCCTCAGCAGCCTCTTCTATGAAGAGATGTTTGTGGATGGACCTAGAGACTGTCATACAGAGTAAGTCAGAACCTTGAAGAAAGGAGTTAGTGCCTCGTTTACAAATCATAATTTTGAGTTCTAATTCCTCTTGCTGTGTGACCTTGGGCAAGGCACTGCCCTTCTCTGGGCCTCAGCAGCCTCTTCTATGAAGAGATGTTTGTGGATGGACCTAGAGACTGTCATACAGAGTGAAGTAAGTCAGAAAGAGAAAAACAAATATCGCTTATTAACGCATATATGTGGAATCTAGAAAAATGGTACAGATGAACCTGTTTGTAAGGCAGAAATAGAGACACAGACGCAGAGAACAAACGTATGGACACCAAGCAGGGGAAGGGGGGTTGGTGGGGTGAACTGGGAGATTGGGATTGACATATATACACTAATAGGTATAAAACAGATACCTAATGAGAACCTACTGTATAGCACAGGGAACTCCACTTCGCTGTATAGTAGAAACTAACACAACATTATAAAACAACTATACCCCAATTTAAAAAATTTTAAAAAAAAACCAGAATCTAACCATTAAAAACAAAAGAGATGATTGGACTGACTGATCTAGGCCCTAAGCTTAAAGTTCTAGGACGTTATTGTTTAAGGACCACGATCCCAAGGTTATGGGACTCTCTTAGAAGCATGGGGTAATAAAAGCAGTGCTTAAGTGTGATATTCTGATTTATAATAAGAAATACATATTTGGTCCAGGTCCCCAGTCCCTGACACAGGGCTCCTAAGACCCTTGTAAATTCCTACATGATAAGAGCCCTAGGAGCATCTTTTATTCTAATGAGGGGACCCTGGATAGGTCCTGAATGGGGGCTGCTCACCAGAAAGACTAGCCATAATCAGATGCTTGGAATTTTCAGCCCTGCCCCCGACTTCTCCAGAGAGGGGAGACGGGCTGGAAATGGACTTAATAACTGATCATGCCTACATGAGGAAGCCTCCATAAAATCCCAAGAGTATGGAGTTTGGGGAGCTCCCAGGTTGGTGAACACAGCCATGGACCAGGAGGGTGTTGCACCCTAACTCCACAGGGACAGAAGAGATCCTGGGCGCAGGACCCTCCCTGACCTCGCCCTATGTGTCTCTTCATCTGGCTGTTCATCTGTATCCTTTATCGTATCCTTTAATAAACTGGTATATGTGTTTCCCTGAGTTCAGTGAGCCCTTTAGCAAATAACTGAATCCATGGGGGAGGAGGTCACAGGAATCCCAGGTTTGCAGCCGAGTCAGACAGAGGTTGTGGGTAAATTGGGGACCTACCACTTGCGATTGGCATCTGAGGTGGAGGGCAGTCTGGTGGGACTGAGCCCTTAACCTGTGGGATCTGATGCTATATCTCCAGGTAGACAGTGTCAGAATTGAGTTAAATGATAGGACACCCAGCTGGTGCCACAGAATTGCCTGGTGTGGGAAAGGCTCCCACACATTTGGTGACCAGAAGTGCAGAGTTCTGTGTAAAAGTAAAGGAGAAACACAGGTGGGAAGACTGGGTTTTTCTTAACACACTAAAGGCTGGAGAAGAGGGGGTGGGCAAAGAAGGAAGGGAAGGAGGAGACAGGTGACCAAATTCCAAGAGCGACTGACAGCGCCATCGTGCACCCAAAGGCTTAGAGAGCCAAGGGCTTGCTTTCCTGCCAGGCTGTTTCCTGGTCCAGCCACCCTCCGGTCCCTCTGACAACTAGCCTCTCACGTGCCTCCTGGGAGGCGCCAGCTCTGGGGTCCTATCAGCTCCCCCGCAGGCCGCTGCTTATCTCCGAACCTGGCCAGCTGCAGTGGCACCCCGTGGAGCTAGCAAGTCCCCCACCTTCCGTGACTCGTGACTCGTCTGCATGGGATGGACCCCCACGGCCTCCCCTCCCGTCAGAGGGAAACTGAAATCCCACCACTGGAGACACCCAGGACGCCTTTCTACCTAAGCTTCTGGGGAGTGATGGTGGTGGTGACGAGGATGACGATGAGTCACTCGGGGATGATGAGGACAAAGGTCCCCGGCATGAAGGCGAGAGTGGTAATTCTATTTTTATTTTTATTTATTTATTGGCCACACCGCATGGCGTGTGGGATCTCAGTTCCCCAACAGGGATCAAACTGGCGCCCCCTGCACTGGAAGCGCGGAGTCTCAACCGCTGGACCACCACCAGGGAAGCCCCGAGAGTGACAATTCTAGGCTTTGCTAATTGCATAACCCTGTCCCAGGCCAGCCGTCACAGGAAGTAGGCCTGGGCTCCTGCTCTATCCAGCACATTGTACAGCATGCAGTTTCACATGCAACAGAGGAAGGAGGTGAAGAAAGGGAAGCAGGGGTGTGGGGAATAGGGAAGGTCGAGACAGAGTCCACACCCTGGGCAGTTTCTAGCAGGGCTGCTGCGGCAGGGATACCCAGCTGCCTGGCCTGGGTCTCCCTCCAAACAAAGCTGCTGCCAGAATTCCTCTTACCCCTGTTCAGATCCCCTTGGGACTTACATGGCTACGAGGCGGGCCACGGTGGTCTTGAAACGGTCAAAGATGTAGCCAGTGGGGAACGTCATGAAGTTGTTCATGAAGGATGCCAGGGTGAAGATGAGTGAGAAGCGCTCGTCCTGGGCTTTGCAGTCTGGAGGAGAGAAAGGCAGATCTCAAGAGCCCAGGGTGGACGGGCCGCCTCCCATCCATCCCAGCCTTCCCGCCAGGCCAGCACCCAGCCTGGCTCCCATCCGGGGCAGCCTCTTCCATCTTGGACAGCTTGCCTGGTAGGATAAGTTGCCCCTTAGATTAAGTGGAGACGTGACTGCCCCTAATTACCTCTTGGGAGCCGGTACTTCCCTCCCCAGGGACCTCCGAGACCAAGGTTGAGGGCAGGGGCAGCTGACACTCCCTTCCTCTCACCATAGACATGCTGGCAGAGGAGGCAGGGGGTGGAGTCCTTCCGACCCCTTCCCACCACCTGGGAACCCGACTCAGCTTCCTAGAGAAGCCCTCCTCCCTTACCATCCAGCCCCGTGGCATTGCCCATCAGCCTGGCGTTCGGTTCACACAGCTCCTCAAAGTAATGTTCTGTTTTGAAGATAAACACCAGGGATGCCCAGCCGAAGAGGACGCCCGCAAAGCTGAGGCATTCCAGCAGCCCCGTCAGCAGGGTGGCTACACGAAGGGGCAGGCTCTGGCCCTGCATGGTCCGAGGTGGAGCTGATCCTCAAATCCCACTGGTGGCCTCCTGGGCTGACCACAGGAGCTGCAAAGCCCGGCTTTTGAGCACTTGGAAAATTGCTTTGGCAGGCGCTTCTGTTCAGGTGGCTCTCTGGTGCTGGCTGTTTCGGGCCTGGGTAAAAACCATCAGTGGGCGATTCCCTGGATCCTGTAAAATAAGGCAGAAGCTGCTTGGTACACAGGGCTGTGGGAAAGGTAGAGGTGGACAAAGGTTCTTTGTGGGATAGACAAAGAAGCCAGGTGTTAGAAACAGCTGCAAATGCCTCTCTCTCCCACAACTGGCAACAGGTGGGGCAGCTGGAACTGAGCCCCAGTTCTGAAGACGGTCCAGTAAAATAACAGCAGCAATTGAAAGCCAGGAACAGGGGTTAAAGGACTTTACACAGGTCCTCACAAAGCCTCACAATAACTTGGCAAAGTGGGTGTTTTCTTATCTTCAGTTCACTGACAAAAGCTCAGAGGACTCTGTCAACTTCCCAAGGTCACATGGTCTGGTTAGTCACGTCGCAGGCCAGTCTAAGGGCAAAAACATCCCCACCTCCACACGATCCTCCGTGACCCTCGGCTAGGGCTCCCAATAATCCCCTTCCCAACGCCCCTCCTCACATCACCAACTGCCAGGAAAGCGCCCAGAAGCCGCTCCCCACCCCCACCCGCACCCCCTCCAGCACGTGGTCAGCGGCCCTCCCAGCAGGGGCGCCCCGAGGTCTGCCCAGCCACAGAGCCCCTGGCCTCGTCCCCGCGGCCCCGCCGCCAGCACCCCCGGCCCCGGCCCCGGCTCCGACCCCGAGCCGCGTCCCACCCGCCGGCCTCCGCGCGGGGCTCTCGGCGTTGGCCGCGGCTTACCTTGCGACGTTTAGATTCGCGCCTCCACTCGCCCCTCCCAGTGCCTCCACGCCCCCAGAGATCCCGGAAGGGCTGGGATGGGCGGGGCCAGAGAGGTCCACCGCGACCCGCTCTCCATCACTTCCTACTCCAGCTCTCACGATCCAGTGCTCTTTTTGACCACGCCCTGAGACCTTCCCTCCTTTCACTGTAACCCCAGCAGCATCTGTTTCCCTCTCTTGATCCTCTTGCAGCCTCTCAGCTCCTTTGCCCCTCCTCCCTCCCCTGACCGAGATAGTTTTAGTTGTGTTGCGCACGGACAGGCAGCCCCACGGAAAAGATCACACAGTCGCAGCACACACACACAGACGGCTTACCTGCACGCACACACACACACACACACACTCTCTCTTCCTTGTGCTCTACCGGCACCACGCGGGTGGGCACAGAATACGTTTCTCCCCATTTACCCGGGAGCTCAATCCTTTCTCCTGATCTCATGCTCCTAGTGCTGACAGCAAATCCCAAAACAGAGTCAGAGAACCAAGAGCCGGAACTAGACAGTGCAGACAGGAAAAAAAAAAAAAAATGGTGCCTGGCCTTTCAGTGACTGTGTTGCCTGCCATTCCACTACCTGCGGCCGACCAGACGGTGCACCCTGATGGGAATTCAGGATGGTGAAAACGAGATTCTGGCCCTAGATAGTTAAGATCTTTTTTTTTTTTTTTTAATTTTTGGCTGCGCTGGGTCTTCGTTGCTGCGGCGGGGCTTTTCTCTAGTTGCAGCGAGCAGGGGCTACTCTTCGTCGTGATGTGCGGGCTTCTCATTGCGGTGGCTTCTCTTGTTGCGGAGCACGGGCTCTAGGCGCGCAGGCTTCAGTAGTTGTGGCATGAAGCCTTCAGTAGTTGTGGCACAGGGGCTCAGTAGTTGTGGTGCATGGGCTTAGTTGCTCTGCGGCACGTGGGATCTTCCCGGACCAGGGCTTCAACCCTTGTCCCCTGCATGGGCAGGCGGACTCTTAACCACTGTACCACCAGGGAAGTTCCAGTTAAGATCTTATGCAGGAATAACTTCAATGAGCCAACATGCTTTCCTCTTCCCATACTTAGAAAAATTCTAAAATCATGAACTTGAGATATCTGTTTTTGTGATTGGCAGTAATCTTTTCCTGTCTGACTACATGGGCTGTTATCGTTATTGTTGTTGTTGTTGTTTCTCCAGCAAAAACGTTTAGATATCTGACTCCTCCCTGACCTCTTTGGAACAGTTTCTCAGGGCCGAGAGGCTACCTCCCAGGCTATAGTCCTCAGTAAGGTCACCGAATAAAACACAGCTCACAACTTTTAGGTTGTGCTTATTTTTTTCCAGTCCACAGCAGCCTTCCAGAAACCACCCCCTGGAGTGGTGCTTTGCCTTTTCACCACCAAGGACCCCTTTGATTACTCCCTGCCTCCCCCCCAGCCCAGGTTCTGAAAGAGTCAACCTGCCAGACTTTGTTGATTAAATATTCATTCATCGCTCCATTTTTTATTAATCAAAGACATATATAATTGCCCGTCGGAGCTCGTGATCAGCATGAGCTAGCCAGCTGAACCAGCAGGCGCTGCTCTCATTCTGGCCCAGAGCGAGTGAACTAATGGCTTCCGTGGCCATTTCCCCATATAGAAAGCTGAATCTGGGGGAGAGCTGCTTGTATATTCAGTGCAGTCTACAGCCCCCCAAGCCCAGCCTCCTGGATTCCTCCTGGGGCCCAGGGACTCAAGCTATTCCAAGCCCACCTTTCTTTTCTAATGCAGAAGAATTAAGAGATTAGGACAGTGGAAAACCAGAACCAGGGAGTATTTTCCAGATTGCTACCAAAACACAAAGGATAAAGTGTAACCACCCAAGCACGGGCTGTATAGGATAGGGGTGGCTCTGATCCTAGACCCCGGTACGCACGAGTTACATAACCCCAAGCCAGCCCTTTGGAAGCCCCACCTGTAAGATGAGGCTGATTAATTACGTGAATTGTCACAAAAGAAGTATGAGATGGGTTGATGAAGGTATGGTAGTCAGTAGCCAGACTGCCTACGGATAGTACTGGGTTCTCCGGGGTCCAGGTATGCAAACAGAGCCAGAGAAGCAGGCTTGGGAGAGGTCTTCAGAGGAACTTGCCCAGAGTCACCCTGTGAGTGCTTTAACACTCCCAGACTTCACATTGGCTAATGGGACATTAGAGAAAATAAGTCTTTTCTTAAAAAAAATTAATTGGTGGGGAAAAAAAAGAAAATATAGCAGCCCTGGACAAACAGGACTTAAGATGCAAGATTTTCTATTTTACTGTGAGATACAAAGACACTGAAATTAATTCAAGGCCTATCTCCTGCTCCGGCTTACATTTTGGTCTCCTGAGGACCTGGGGGATCAGTGAGTGTGGAAGCAGCAAGGGAGGAACACAAAAAGTCAAAGCAA
The DNA here is from genome assembly GCF_000442215.2 of Lipotes vexillifer. NCBI lineage: Eukaryota > Metazoa > Chordata > Mammalia > Artiodactyla > Lipotidae > Lipotes > Lipotes vexillifer. The sequence continues at coordinate 1,482,140 of NW_006783088.1, read as the reverse complement.
AGAGACAGAGATTTTAGAATGTAAATCTGCAGGAACCCTCAGAAAGGCCCAGCTCCCGGGCTATCTGTGCATCCAGGACTGGAGCTCGGGACCCGGACGAGTCGTCCAGGCTCTGTCCACCTTATCCTGTTATCTCTCTCTGGCTCTCAGTGGCCCCCACCCGCCACCCGCATCTAAGTCTGCAAGGCACTCCCTCTGGTAATGTGACCGTCTTACTGAAACCATTGGGACGGAATAATAGAATATTCTTTGAACCATTCCCATTTTATTTGGTTCGAGTTCCAGTATCTAGCAGGGGCAGATGCTATTTAGATCACTCTCAAGCCTCACTCCATTGAGGATTAGTGTGTAACATCAGAGAGAGGAGTGATTATAATAAGATCTGACGGTGCGCCTGGGGATGTCTTCATTCCTTCCCTCTTCATTTCTTTCTTTCCGCTCCACCCTGCATCTTTTGTAAGTGATTGATTCGCTCAACAAATATACGTGGCGCTCTAGGCTTTGTGCCAGGTGCTGGGATTCAGAGCTAAGAGATTCAGCCCCTTCCCTCAAGGAGCTCATTCTCTAGTGGGGGAAACAGACAAAGGAATCCAAGATTTCTGGAGGGAGGGGATGGTCTTCCAGGCAGAAGCCGGCACACACCGTTCAGAGGCATGGAGCCTGAGTACAGCAAGAACATTCAGCAACCAGCTAGAGCAAGGGCAGTGGCAACACTGGAGGCTGGAGTGGCCGCCTAAGTGAAGGTCTTTGGATGTCAGCCCATATCAATCAATCAGGTCCTATTGATTCTACCCCTTAATATCTCTCGTCTCCATCCTTGGCCATTGCCCTATTCAGACACTCATCATCTCTCACCTGGACATTACCTGCTTCCAAAGCGTCGCCACTCTGCTGCAAGAGTTGACGTCCACTGTTCCCATTTGATGACACTACTTACCTGCTCAAAACCCCTCCCAGGCCAGAGAGCCAGTCAACCAGCCAGTGAAGGCCAGTCCAAGCTCTGGGGATACCAGCCATGGGACAGTATTGCACTGGGGAAAAGAGGGAACTTTAGCACTGGGTATCTTGCTTCCCACCCAAGTACTGGTGCTGGGGGGGATTTTCCTTCCCATTATGAGCATGTCTGGATGCCCAGGCTCCACCCTATGACAAGGGGGTGGGGAGGTGGGTATATTTATTTAGATCAGGGAAGAATGGTTTGCCAAACTGGGCAATAGGAATGAGCCGCACTAAGTCACCCCCCACCCCCTACC
>NW_006783088.1:1478190-1480728 GCF_000442215.2 Lipotes vexillifer | reverse complement strand
CCCCACCCCGCACAAGCCGTGGCCCACCTTCCAATGCCACCGCTGCCTCTGCACTGACCTCTCTCCTCAAGCCTCCTCCAAATAACCTCAGGCAAGACCGACCACCCTGCCAAGGGCCACTCTCGGGGCAAGGTCCACATACTCTTTCCTGCCCCTCATCCCCTTCTAAATTTTTATATGTGGATACATTTTCAACCATTCCTATAAAGGGCTTTGATTTCTGACATGTCAAGCAAACAAACAAAACAAGACAGAAACTTTTAGTTCCTTCAAAATCTGGGCTCGCTGCAAATCAAACTGTTTGGTTTTTCCCAGCTGTGGTCTTAAATGAGGTTTCAGGACCCTGTTTTGGAAGACAAAAGGTAAATGCACATATTTTCTGTTTCATTTCAACTGGGGAGAAAAATACTAATCATCTTGAGGCAATGCCAAAAAAAAAAAAAAAAAAAGACTCATTGGGCCAATTACTGATCTTACTGATCCCTCTGGGCTCCAGTGTCCTCATCTATAAAGTTGGAATCAGGTTGCTGTATGGATTAAAGATGTAAGAAAATTACCCAGTTAGCACACTAGCTAATTAATAAATAACAGCTATTGTTGTTAAGAAAAATTAATTACTGAAAAACGGAGAGGAAACCATAGAATCATATTTGAGGAGGATAGGAGAGTGCTCCTAACCTAAAAAAGAAATGAGAAAATAATCACTGTATAATGGGTGAGCTCTGTCATCTGTTCCAAAAACTCCACCCCCGAGAAATGATCTCTAGTTGCTCCCGAATGCACATCTGTGTAACCCAGGGTGACTGGTTTACATCATTGACTGGACTTGTCCAAAGCAGGGGTGCAGTTTCATTGTACTGTGAGCTGGGGAAGGAAGTCTGTTCCGGAACCGGAATGGATAGGAAAGGGCACAGAGGCTTAGAGCTGGACCCTTCAGCGTGTCTCCTGCTGTGTTCAAAGCCATCTGACAGGGTGGGGAGCCGCTGCAGAGCCCTGAGTGAAGATGAGGCCCCCTGCCCTGGGAAAACCTTTCTTTTCAACCTAGAATGAATCTAGAAGGACCCCCAAAGAGGCATTGAGGAGAGGGGGCTGCTCTGGTCAATCAGGTCAGCGCTGGTGGATGCTGGAGTCAGCAGATGTTGCAACCAGATCAGCCTCCCTTCTGCGGTGCAGAGAACAGGGCCCCTTACCAGCCACAGGGAGCTTTGGGACCAGTGTCAGTGATAGAAATGGGAGTCACAGACCCCACCACACTAGCCTTGTGAGCCTCCTGCTGCCCACCCCCCTCCACCCAGCTCTAATTCGGTGCTCATCAAGCAACTGCTTATCGGTAACTTGACCTCCCGTGTAGACTCTGCTAGAACAGAGTGCCCTGGGTGCACTGTTGATTTCTGAATCTCCAAAGCTAAGGACCAGGCTGGGGGCCGCTGCCAACACTGAGACACCCCTGGCCCTGAGAAAAAGAATAACAAGTATCAATAGCACCTAGTCTTCACTGAGCGCTGACCACCTGTCAGGCATTCTTCTAAGTGCTTTGAGTTTATTCCCTCTCTGAATCTCACGACAGTCCTGTGGGGATAGGTGTCATTATTAGCATCCATTATCTGGGCCAACTGAGGCCCAGAGGGATTAAGCAACTCCCCCAAGATCACACAGTACATGGCAGGGCTTGGCTGTACACCCTGATGTGCTAACTACGGCAGACGTTCTTAACCTGAACCCTACCCATCCCTTCTGAGGGTGCTCCCACAAGTGCTGGACAGAACAAGGGCTGGAATTAGGTTGATAGGTATCAATTATTAGTAATAGGAATGGGGGTGGGTACCCCTTTCAGAAGGCATCATTGATTAAAAAGAGAGAGAAGCATTGCTTCTCCATTCAACCACAGATCTGTGTCTCCCAGCCCCCCATACCCACCCCCGTGCACTCTCACGAAAAGAGGAAATGGGCCCGTGGGAGAAGACAGGATTCCTGAGTGACAATAACAGGATTTTTCAGATGCCCAGCTCCCCCAGGATAAAAAGAACAGGAAAGAGCTAAGACCAATGAAACACTTTTGTTTTGTGGAAAGGCAAAGGGAAGCAGGAAGAAACTAGAACAGTTTCCATGGTGCTGGAGGGATGGGGGTAGGGGTATCAGGAATTAACCAGGAGGAGGGGGGAATCTCCACTTGCCCAGATAGCACGTATATGATGGAAACCCTGGCGCCCCCCTAACATGCTGACCCATCCCTCTCTACCTTTCTTCCCTGAATCGAGTTCCCAGAATCAAGTTTGTGGTGAAACTAGGGAAGGCCCCACCAGGATCTGTAGACAAAACACTGGGTAAAGAAGCAGGAGGCCTAGGGTCCGGGCCCAGCCCTGGAGAACCCTAGCTAGGTGATCTGGAGCATCTTTTCCTTTGGGAAAGCTTTGAAGCCAGTGCTGAACATCGCTCAGCCCTGACTCTCTGTGATGCTGGCACTCTGTTCAGAGGCTGAACGTAAACAGGGATCGGTTGGGGGCAGCAGGCAACCCCGGATGCAGCCCTCCCCTTCCC
>NW_006783088.1:1464529-1478115 GCF_000442215.2 Lipotes vexillifer | reverse complement strand
TCCCTACACAGAGGAGGCCAGAAAAACACCTAGATGGTAAGTCTGCCCTGGGAGTTTCTGCTTGGAAGCTGAAATGGCCTGACGGTGACTCAGAAACCACGGAAGTTCTCGAGGCTGATGGGTTCTTATAGATTGTACAGGCAGCTCTCCTGGGGGCCGCAAAACCACAGGACAGGCTGTGACCACTCTTAAGGAAAGAGCCGTATACTGCAAAGAGCTTTCTGCCCTCTGGGTCTTAAAGCAAACTCAGACTCAACTCTCCCTCCTTTTGAGACAAAATCGCCTCTGGGGATACAGCAAGCCTCAATGTGTCTCCTTCTCCTAGAATTCTCCTGAATGAAAATATCATTTTGGGTATTAACAATGGCAACAGTAATGACAGCCATTCTGAGTGCTGCCTGTGGGCCCAGCACTGTGCTAAGAGCTATATATGTAATAAATAATCATTTCATCCTTACAGCCACCCCATAATGTGGCTACTATTTTTATGCCCACTTTAAAGATGAAGAACCTGAGGCCTAGAGAGATAGAGTAACTTGGTTAAATCACATAGCCAATAAGGGGATAGAGATAGACTTCCAGCCCGGGTAGGCAGACTCCAGAGCCTGCGTTTCGACCTCTATGCATAATATCCCTCTTCCTGTACCAACGTCATCCTTCTCCAGGAAGCCTTCCTTGATGCTCCTTTCCCCCACAGAGAAGCCCTCTCTCTGTCCTCTACGTTCTCACAGGGTACATTTTCATACCATTCTTTGGACATCTTTCTTATACTACCCTGATGGTGTTTCCCCTCCAGCCTCTCCCTGGGAACTTAACTGCTATGATTAGGTGGGGGGCGGGGGCTGGGGGGTTGAGGCGGGGCAGGATGACCTACACTAAACAAACTCACAAGAGACTGATTGTTAAACCTGAAGTGCAATTTATTAATTTACACTGAGAAATGAAACCACCCAGGAGACAGGAATCCTGAGGTTGATTGGTCAGCACAATCTCTTTCAGGAAGGACAGACTTTTGGGAAAGGAAATCAATACGAGAAGGTTTTCTGTTCAGTACAAAATCAGAGTGAAGGGGATTGATGGATTGACACTTAGGTGAAGGCTGACGTACTCCTCTGAAGCCTCCTACCTGCCAAGGGACCAGAACATCCAAGGCAGGGAGCCATATGGGTGTCCTTTTCTCTGGACAGTGTTGGATTTTTTCTGGCTTCTGTGAAGATCCTACCTTTCCGGCTGCATTTATCATCATTGTGGCTGGCTTTTTTGTTCACTTGTTTGCTTAGATTAAATTCTGCATATTTGATAAAACTGAAAGGCAATTTCCCATTGAGACCCACTGAAGAATTAGCAATACGTACCAGCCGTTCTGCCCTTCGAAGAACCTTCACATCCATGTTATCATTTCATCTCCACACTGCCTTGCAATGGAGGGATGGCAAATGGTACAAAATCTGAAACCAGACTGCCTGCGTTTGAATCCTGGTAAAGTGTTTCCCCATCTCTAAGCTGGAAATAATAATAACACCCACCTCATCATTTGTTGAGAGAATTCAATGAGTTGATATACATAAAGTGCTTTGAACAGTGTCTGGCATCTGGTAAGCACTCAATACTTGTTAGCAATGATTAATAATTCATTTTATAGATGAAAAAACTGAAGCCCAGAGAGATAAAAAGTCACTAATATCATGCAGCCAGTAAGAGGTGGAGAAGTTCACAGAGCTTCTCTGTTTTCATAACAATTTCCCACATCCCAGACTCAGCCACCCTCTCCTGGTGTGAACAGATCCAGTGCAGCTGCCTCCATCTTTGGAGGCTGAGTCTTTCAGAGACTGGAAGGTCTCACTCCCTGAGGGGAGGGGCATTCTCCCTGGGGAAAGCTCTAGAAAGTCCTCAGAGTCCTGGATGCAAGTGGCCCAAGTTTCCGCACAGTTCAAAATGAGCATAATCTGGGATTTCCCTGGCGGTCCAGCGGTTAAGACTCCGTGCTTCTGCTGCAGGGGGCGCGGGTTGGATCCCTGATTGGGGAACTAAAATCCCGCCTGCTGTGTGGCGAGGCCAAAAATTAATAATAAAATGAACATAATCCTCTTTCCTCCCACTTAGAGCACAGATCTGCCTGTGGAGGAGGTGCACCAATATGCACTGACGTTCCTGTCCGGTCCTCCCCGTATCCCCTCCTCAAGCCTGAGTTTCCATTCTTCAGAGCTGAACATGGGATGCTGCTTCCCGCTGGAGAACAGGGAAGAGACAGAATAACACTCGGATTTAAACAGCTCTCTACAACTTATCAAACAGAGCACTTCCCCAGGCTCCCCCTGAGCAACCGTCCCACCAGTCAGAAGGGATGCAGTAGAGTGTTTGCTGACAGGTTTGGTTTCAGAGTCCCCAGTGAGAAGCAGATACCTCCCAGAGGTAACACAGAGATGTTATCAGCTGTTCATTAGCCCACACCTAATAGGTATCTGGGCTCAGGGGAAGTGACACCAAGAGGTGCCACTGACAAATTAAGTGATTAGGCTCTGACCCAGCACCTGAGTAAGGTGAGAGAGGCAGGGGTAGAGTGGTGATACCTAGATTCTATTTTGCAATCGGAAGCCTGAGGCTTCTGGAAGAGCTGACATGGTTAAGTGTACTTTCTGTGCAATCTTACCCTGCCACCAGGTGACGAGTCAGCCACAGAACCCCTCTTCCATCTATCAAAGCCAGGCAGTCAGGGCAGCCAGAGAGCCTGGACTGAGGGAGGAAGGATTCCTTCCTGCCCTCTCCACCTCAATCACCAAACTCACGCTGCCCTCTGTACCTTGAAGTTTGGGCAGGTTGTAGCCCACCTGCCTCATCCTACAGCTTGTGCACTCAACGCTGGGGCTCATCAGAGTTTCTACCCAGCCCACACCCGCACATACGGTCAGCCTTTAAGCTATATTAAGGTGCAAAGGAGAGACCTGAAGTCAAACCTGGAAGCAAAGAGGTCCAAAGCAAGTGATGGAATTGGAGGGACGCTGACACAGCGCTCCTGGCAGATTGATCCAGAAAGGGCAACGGGAGTGAACTGATCCCCACTGAGCTCTGTGCGGGGCTTGGTCTATACACGGTGGTGCTGAGGGATTGGGTCCAAGGAGGATCCTGGATGTCTACGGTTCCCTCGGATTGGGGACCGGGAGCGCCCAGAGCTGTGAAGGATCCAGGTCAGGCTATAGGACTCAGGAGTTAAGACAACCTAAAAGGAGGCGGGGGTGGGGGGAGGGTCGGGGAGGAATTCCCTGGCGGTCCAATGGTTAGAACTCTGCACTTCCACTGCTGGGGTCTGGGTTCGATCCCTAGTTGGGGTAACTAAGATCCTGCAAGCAGTGCAGCATGGTTTAAAAAAAAAAAAGAAAAAAGAAAATAAGAAAAGGAGGCGGGACTAAGGCTGCTCACACCTGAGGGGAGTGCCCAGGGAGGCTGGAATCTGACCCTGAGGCACGACTAGGAGGGCTTGGGGCCACTCCTGGGAGCTCTGGCTTGACAAACGCCCTTGAGAAAGATGCAGCCTGGGCTGGTTTTTGACTTGGCCCCAAGTCACTTGTCCAGATTCCTCAAAACAGGAGACTCCCAGGAAACAGAAGGAACCAAATTGCCTTGGGACTTCCTCTAAATAGCTTCAGCACCGGGACTTCCCTGGTGGTGCAGTGGAGAAGACTCCGCACTCCCAGTGCAGGGGGTCCAGGTTTGATCCTGGTCGGGGAACTAGAACCCACATGCATGCTGCTACTAAGAGTTCACATGCCGCAACTAAGGAGCCCGCCTGCTGCAACTAAGACCCGGTGCAACCAAATAAATAAATAAATTTTTTTAAAAATTAAAAACCTTCCCAAAATAATAAATAAATAAATAGCTTCAGCATCAGTAAGAAAGGAACCCTCCCTCTCTCAGCCAGGACGGGAGAGAGGGGCTGCAGGCCCCACCCTGGAGGGAAAGGGCAGCAGGAGAGGAGGAAGCATGGCTGCAAGATGCATGGGACGCTCCGCAGGGGTGTGTTTGGGAGGGCCTCGCCGCCCCGCCCCCAAGTCCACGGAATTGATGATTAGGAGTCAAAGGTCATTATGATCCAAGCCTGGGGTGGCCACCCCTGGTCCGTCCACAGCCTCCCTCCAGCTCTGAAACACGCTCCTGGGTGTCCTTGAATAAGTCCCTTCTCCTCTGAGCCAATTCTTGAACCTGAAAAGAGGAATGCAATGGCACTGGGCTCCCTCCGGGAACTCCATGAGCATCACGTGAGATTTGGACACCCTTGCCCTGAATCCACGCATGCCGTCGTCTGTGTCCTCTCCATCATCAGCATTGTAGAATGCAGGCCACAGAAAGAACTCTGGTGCTGAGTGAGGGCCTCTGGCTGGGAGCAGCTCGGGTGTTGAGACCCTGGGGCGCACAGAGGGCCAGGAAGTAGCCAAGGCAGGAGTAAGAGGCATCTGTCACCCCCGATGCAGATTACCTGGGCCCAGCACCTCACGGCACCTGTGCATCAGTACTGAGCTCCCCCGGCCCCGGGAAGAGCTGCTGCTCTCGCTCTATTAAAGTGATCTGAAACCTGGGACAGGCTGCGGTCCTCCTGGACCTCACTTCTCCTCGTGGCTCTGTGGAAGAATCCATCAGGCCCAGCCCAGCTCCTGCAGAAGGCCTCCTCCTCACCCCCCAGCCAACTCCTACTCGTCCTCCAGAGCCCAGCTCGAATATGACTTCCTGAAGGACACTGTCCCCCAGCATCAGTGCTCTCACTGGCACAAGTGCTCTCACTGTGGCCCATATTCTCTCATCATAGAATTTATCCCCACTTATAATTACATATTTGTGTTTGGGATTATTTGATCTCTGAGTTCTCCCGCATCACAGGCGCAGGCAAACACTCATGGGTACACAGTGGGGGCAAGGACCTTTAGTCACTTATTCAACGACCATTTATTAAGTGACTGCTTATGGCGGGATGGCTCCAAGGGCTGCCGTTACATCAGTTGGATAAAAAGACAAAAACCCCTGCTCTCATGGAGCTTACTTTTTTGGGGGGCTGTGCTGTGTGGCTTGTGGGATCTTAGTTCCCCAACTAGGGATTGAACTCCTGGCAGTGAGAGCACGGAGTCCTAACCACTGGACCACCAGGGAACTCCCGGAGCTTACATTCTAGTAGGAAGAGACAGACAATAAACAATAAACCCAGTAAGTAACTAACTTACATTCTGTTGGAAGGTTATGGACAAAAAAGAAAAAGTAGAGCAGGGTATGAGAAGACCTGTGTGCCAGGTGAGAGCCAGAGGTGCAGGATTAAGCAGGGAGATCAGGGAGGCCTCACTGAGAAGGGGAAGCAGGGGCAAAGCCTTGCAGAAAGCAAGGACTTGGCAGACGGTGGCTGTTCACTGCTAAATTTCCAGCCCCTGGTCCTATGGTTGGCCCCCAGTAGTCATGTAATAAATGATTAAACAGATGAATGAGTGGGTGAATGGATGGATTGTCTTTATTTAGCTCAATGTCCAGCCAAGACACTGTCACCTGGACCTGGGGGGTTGTGGCGGTCCTTGTAGTTGACCCCCTTTTGAGTATCTCTTCCCCCATCTCCGCCGTTCAGCAATAATGTGGCTCTGGGTTTGACCTAGTCTGCAAGACTGCCCTGATGCATCGAAGATAATCATAGCGGTATCGCACTCCCTGCCAGGGACTGATTCAGGAACCCCAACCCAAGTCAGTCAGTACATAATACCCTCCAGGTGACCATTGTCTCAAGTGAGTTGTTTTTTTTTGTTTTTTGGGGTTTTTTTTTGCGGTACGCAGGCCTCTCACTGTTGTAGCCTCTCCCGTTGTGGAGCACAGGCTCCAGACTTGCAGGCTCAGCGGCCGTAGCTCACGGGCCCAGCCACTCCGCAGCATGTGGGATCTTCCCGGACCGGGGCACAAACCCGTGTTCCCTGCATCAGCAGGCGGACTCTCAACCACTGCGCCACCAGGGAAGCCCTCAAGTGAGTTTTGACCTAAGATATCCCAGAGAGAAGGGAAAGATTTTTGTCCCGTGATGGGGGAAGGCCTGATTTCTCCTCCCAAAGAAGGACAAGGAGGCCAGATTAAGCCAGTTTGGGTTGGGTTTTCTATAACTTGCACCCCCAAAGTACTCTGGCTGATGAGGGGCATCCCTTCCACTCCCCCTGTGTGCTGGTTTGACCCCCTCATGGGTCAACGTTACCCTTTTTGCCAAGGTCAGAGATAAAGCGGTCTGTCCCATCTCTGGGTACCACCCAGTACCAGCTCCTGTCCTCTCAACCCCCCCTGTGAAGTATACATTATTCTCACCTAAATTTTTTTTTCTTTTTTTAGTTTTTTATATCATCCCCATCTTAGCATAAAGCCCTTGGACTCAGAGAAGCTACTGAAATATGTCTTGACCAAAAACCCATCTCTGAAGCCATCCAGCTGCTGGTCAGAGAAGGGAGAGGATAAAATCTTCAGCTGAAAAAAGAGAGGGTGCCTGGGCCCTGGATGTGCTGAGGAGAGGCTCCAGCTGCAGCCTGGAGAGCCCCCACTTCTTAGGTGGGTCTTTCTTCAGGCAGGAAATTCCTCTTTTTTAAAAAATTTTAAATTATTAAAGAGGTAATACAGGCACAGGGTTTTAAAAAACAAACGGCACAAAAGATTACATAGTAAAACCTAAGTCTCCCAGGATCTGGGCAGTGCCTAGGGGCGGCTATTACTTGAATCCACAACCCCCTCAAATTACCCTGAGACCCAATACAGTCTGCTGGCTAGACAAGCATTGCCCTCCCCTCCCTCTCAACCAGAGTCTTTCCAATACAAAATTCTGGGCAGCTACTCTCGCCTATTTTATTTATGCTCTTCCAGAGATTGTCTATGCGTGTATCATATATGTGTGTATAATTATATATATATATACATATATATATTTCATCCCACAGGGTTTTGATACAAATGATAAATATTATTACACTCTTCTGCACTTTGCTTTGTTAACTTAGTATCTTTGATACTGTTCCATATAAAAACATATAGACCTCGTTCATTCTTTTTGATGGCTGTATATGGACGTACTAAAATTTATGTAACCAACCCCTATTGATGATACTTAGGTTGTTTCCTACATCATATGCTACCACAAACAAGGCTACATTGGCTATTGAGCTACACATATCTTCGTGTACATTTCAAGAGTAACTGCAGGAGGGACTTCCCTGGTGGTCCAGTGGTTAAGACTCTGTGATCCCAATGCAGGGGGCACAAGTTCCATCCCTGGCCGGGGAACTAAGATCCCACATGCCATGCAGTGCTGCTAAATAAATAAATAAATAAATAAATAAGTAAATAAATAAATAAGTAAGTAAGTAAGTAAGTAAGAAGTAGAGGAGGGCTTCCCTGGTGGCGCAGTGGTTAAGAATCTGCCTGCCAATGCAGGGAACACGGGTTCGAGCCCTGGTCCGGGAAAACCCCACATGCCGCAGAGCAACCAAGCCCGTGCGCCACAGCTACTGAGCCTGCACTCTAGAGCCCGTGAGCCACAACTACTGAAGTCCATGCACCTAGAGGCTGTGCTCCACAACAAGAGAAGCCACTGCAATGAGAAGCCCGTGCACCGCAATGAAGAGTAGCCCCTGCTCACCACAACTAGAGAAAGCCCACGCGCAGCATCGAAGACCCAATGCAGCCAAAAATAATAAATAAATTTATAAAAAATAAAATAAATTCATAGAGGAAAATTAACTTTAATAAATAAATAAATAAATAGATGCACTCTTTGGAGGGAAAAAAAAAAAGAATAACTGCAGGATAATTTCCTAAACAGTGAATTTTGAGACCCATGAGCACGTGCATTTTATTTTGTTTTTATTTTTCTAAGCGTTTTTTGTTTGTTTGTTTGCTTGTTTGTTTTTTTGGCTGTGTTGGGTCTTTGTTGCTGCATGCGGGCTTTCTCTAGTTGCGGCTGAGTGGAGGATACTTTTCATTGTGGTGCGCGGGCTTCTCATTGTGGTGGCTTGCCCTTGCTGTGGAGCACGGGCTCTAGGCTCGCGGGCTTCAGTAGTTGCGGCGCATGGGCTCAGTAGTTGTGGCTCGCAGGCTTAGTTGCTCTGCAGCATGTGGGATCTTCCTGGATCAGGGCTCAAACCCATATCCCCTGCACTGGTAGGCGGATTCTTAACCACTGCGCCACCAGGGAAGTCCCAAAAAAGAAGATTCTTAAACAAAAAGGAAAACCACTCATCAATTCCCCAACCTTCAATAATTTTCATTTTTGCATATTCTCCAGACTTTGTCAACATGAATACTTACTACTTGTGGTTGCAGTCACAGTGTTCATGCAAATTGTGTATCCTGCTTTTTCTCAACAAACATGATGTTATAAACAGTTTCCATGCTTCTGCGTATTCTTTATAATTATCATTTTTGTGGCAGCATAATATTGTATTGACTAGATTAGGTATGGTTTTCTTAACCATCTCACTGCCTGGAGAAATACAGGAGAATAATGCCAGTGGCGTGCCTGGAGCTTTTTTCTTCTGCTGAATTATGGTCTTAAGATCAATTCCCAGGAGTGAGATGAATGAGTCAAAAGGTAATAATATTTTCAAGGCTCTTGTTTCATTGTACTAGATTGTTTGCTTCCAGAGACGGAGGAGCACAGACTTCATCCAACCTGGCTGGCACCGGGTAATGGTGTTTGTAAGTTCTGCTAATTTAATAAGTATGAAATGCTATCTCCATACTGCTCTCATTTGCATCTCTTTGATCACTAACCAGTTGAACTATTTTCCAAGCATTTGTTTACTCTCTGCTTATCCTCTTGGGTGTTTATCTGTTGGGGTCTTGAGGCCTTTCTTATCAATTTGAATGAGCATTTTAGAGTCGATAAATATTAATCATTTGCCAGCCAGATTTGGCCATTGGAGGCTTCTGAGCAGGTGAGTGCATGATCATACTACAGCTTGGGAAGATTAATAGTTAGGTTGATTGAGGAAAGTGGGCTGAGAGACAGAGAAATCTGTCGGTAGGCTGCCGGGCTCGATCCCCCAGCGGGGACCTGAACAACACAGTAGGAGTGGGCAGGAGGGTCCGTGGCCCCCATACTGGAGCTTGTGGTTCTCTGCATTGCCTCCAGCAATGCCCCCTCATGCTCCCTTGCAAGTTCAGTGGCTTCAGCCCACAGAATTGGAGGGGAAAGGGATTGTTGTGTCCTGTTCATTCACTCTGCAGATAAGAAGTGTTGTGTGTGGAGGACCACACAGCGAGGGGTTGCTTCAAGCGCCTTCCTCATCTGGGGCCTCCAAGGGGGTGGGGGAGGGGTTGGAGCATTAGTGCAACTGGGAAGGGGGAATCACCAGAGTCTTTTGCCCTATTATTTGGGTTCCCAGACTAATGGAGTCTAAGGCAACTCATCCCATAGCCACCCCCAGGCAGGGCTTCCCAATACTTCCCCATACCCACCTCCACCCCAGACTTTTTTTTTTCCATTTTATTATTTTATTACATTTCACAACTAGTTTATCTCTGTGAGTTCACCATGGCATCACAAGATTCAAGGTCTGGTGTTATTAAAATGTGCTATTGAGGTGGGGCTTTTTTGTTTTTTTTGTTTTTTTGGAGTATAGTTGCTTTACAATGTTGTATTCGTTTCTGCTGTACAGCAAAGTGAATCAGCCACATATATACATATATCCCCTCTTCCTTGGACTTCCTTCCCATTTAGGTTACCACAGAGCATTGATAGAGTTTTCTGTGCTATACAGTCTGTTCTCATTAGTTATCTATTTTATACATAGTAGTGTATATATGTCAATCCCAGCCTCCCAATCCATCCCACCCCCGACCCCAGACTTTTCACACACTGCTGGATACCAGCACGACCAGCAGCACCTTGCACCAAGATTGTTTGATTAGCATCTTCCCACTAGTCGGTGGGTCCAATAGGTCAGCCACACTTGTGCTGAGTGCCTACTCCGGACCGGGCTGTACCAGGTACATGAAATAAAGCAAAGTCAAAAAAGATATGGACCCTGCACTCAGTGAATTCATGGTCTCGTGAGAAAGGGAGGCTCTCTGCACCGGGAAGGGCACTCCAGCAGACACAACGGGACCTGACTTTCTAACCAAGAGGCCTCCAGGGCGCCAAAATTCTGACTTACGGTCAAGACTGGCACGGAGCGTCATGAAAGAAGGAGAGGGTCACGCAAACCTGGATTCAGAACCTGGCTCCACAGCTTCCTCGCCCTGTCCCCCCTGATGAAGCCGTGTGACGTCTCGGTCCAGCTGCCCTTAATATTTGCAGGGCCAGGGCGGGATGCAAACAGAGGCTCTGGGACCCTAGGCTGAGAGGTTCCTGCTCACCCCACCAGTCCATGCCGGGCAACCCGTGCCCACAAGGTACCCCAGCCTCCAGCACAGGAGCTTTGCTCTTTTGTGTTCTTCAAAGGGACTCAACATTGGAAGGCTAGGTTCAAATTTCAAATGATCCAGCTCCTCGGAGTTCTGTACAGAAATCCAGCCATCTCCTCTCCTCTTCCCAGACACAACTCCACCGCAAACCAGGGGCCTCGTGGACATACATGGGAATATCGCACCCACATGTCCAAGCTCCACCCACACCTCCTCCAAACAGCTGCCCCTCAGCCACCCTAGGGGCACACATACTGGCACAAAGGTAGAGGGGAGATGATGCCTACACAGGTGCTAGAAGTAGACTTGGGCCATTTGAGCAAGAGATTCCAGGGTTCTGGATACCCAAAGCGTGGCCTAAAAGGGGGAATGCAGGGAATTCCCTGGTTGCCTAGTGGTTAGGATCCCGGGCTTTCCCTGCCATGGCCCGGGGTTCAATCCCTGGTCGGGGAACTGAGATCCCGCAAGCGGCGCGGTGTAGCCAAAGAAATAAATAAATAATAAAAAATAAAAGGGGAATTCAGGCTCTCAGAGGACACATCCCTTTGGTCTCAAGGCCTTTTTCCCCCATGGAAGGATGCTGGCTGGAGGAGGACCAGAGCAAAACCCTCTAAATCATGGGAACCAGTGCAAGGCCCTTCTTGCCCAGATCTAAAAGCAGTACTACCGCTCTGAGTTTGTACCTCCATCTGTACAAAGGGGATATTAGTAGACCTTCCCTCCCACAGAGCTGCTTTGAATGTTAAATGAGCCAGTACACATACATTCATGACATGACGTGAGTAGTAAACAAAGGTCAGTTATTATTATAAATAATGTAGAGGGACAGAAACTCGAGAAACCAAGCAGGGAAGGAGAAAGTACTTTCTGACACCCCTGTTTTCTCCGCTGTTTTAGAGAGGACCCGGAAAGGAACCCTGTCCCCATCAGGGCAGGCAGAATAGGATGTGGAACTCACTGGCAAGGGTTCTGGGAGGCAAGTGCAGGCCCAGCTTTTTCCCCTCCCTCCATAGTATACGATCACCCCGACAGGTTCAGAGGCAGGCCTGGTGGCCAGTGGGAGTCCTGACGGACCCAGAGTGGGGTCTGGGGGAATCCCTAGAAATTCTGATCTTCCTCTGGGGCCCACATCACAACCCCAGAGCTGGGAAGTTGGGGACAGCATGGCTGAGAGGCTTCACTGTAGCTTCTGATTCCAGAGTCACATAGAAAGAAGGATGTCACCGAGTCATGGCTTTTTGAGACTTCAGGAGTTTTGGGTCCAAGATGTACCTTTCGATAACGGGGAACCTGAAGCCCAGAGAGGAGAGAGGCCGTTCCCACATTACACAGCCATTCGGAGGCAGAGTCCAGGCTAGAACTCAAGACTTCTAATTTTCAGGTCTGGATTGCTTTCATCACACTGGGCAGACATCCCTGGTCTGTGGCAGGGGCAGGTGGAGATGTGCAGGTCAGACACACACACAGGGTGGGAAGTTCTAACTATGACCTGACTCCCGGACCCAGCTCTGCCACTTAGGACTTCTGAGACCTCAGGTCATAACTTTACTTTCTGTCCCTAAAGTGCAACATCTATTCCCTCAGGTTGCTGTTAGGCTAAACAAGAAAATTAATATGAATATCATTAGCGTTTATTGAGCACAAGGTCGGGCTCTCTGTCAGGTTCTTCCATGCTTTATCTCATTTCATCCTTAAACAACCTGAGAAGCTGGGAGCTACTACTGCCTCCCCCACCCCCTCACTTTCTGGATGAGAAAACTGAAGCTTAGAAAACTTCAGCACCTTTTGCCCAAAGGTCATCTAATAGCTACGAGAGCAGCAGAGGCAGGGCATGAACCCAGCGAAGCCTCTGCTCTTGACCACTGAGCCACCCCATCTTGTATGCCAACTGCCAAGTGTCCTGCGGTGAAGTTGCCAAATAGGTGAAGAAAAGAACCAGGGAAGTTCTGCGGACTCACGAAAGCGGCCCCCAAGAAGGAAGAGGGGCCCCAGGTGTCACACTGAGAGAAGGGGCGCTATTAATAAGCGGGAACTGGTAGACGAAGTCAACACTCATCTGGTTTGAGTCAATGTCCTGCTTCTTCGACATGACCTCCTTTCCAAGCTCACAGTTCTCCACACAACGAATCCGCCTTCTCAGGGAAAATCCATCCATCAGCCCATTTCCCTGAGATCCTTGGCTTCCCTTGGGACTGCAGGTCCACCTACAGCCACCAGAGGGTGGGCCAGCTCTGCGGCAAGTCCTGAGGACACAGTAAGCTGCCCACCAGCCCCCTCCCCCAAGTGTCCAGCCAGGAATGGACCTAGATGCCCTATGGCACAGCTCTCGGTTACACTTTGCCTCGGGTACATCAGTTTACTCCCTTAGATCTCAAAAAGTCCAACTGCGGAAGATCAGTTCGATCAGACGTGGTGTCTGATTCTACTGAGATAAAGATCTTAAGAATCACCAGCAAAACGGTAATGACAACAGCTACCACTACAGACACTGGTTAGAACCTCATTTTATGAAGCACTTTCTCATACCTTGACTGGCTGGATATTTACTGGGTAAGCGGAAGCTTATGCGTGAGTGGTATATTCCATTGTACAGATGAGGAAACTTGAGGCAAACAGGAAAGGAAGTAACTCCCTTCGGGTCACCTAGAGGACTCTGGTCTTCGGGGAGAGCTGTTTCCAATTCCCTGCCTGTCTGAAGGAGGGGATGGGGGTTGGGGGACTGCAAATGTGGATAGGGAGAGGAGGAACAAGGGGTCAGAATGCTCTACTGGGAATATCAAATGCATTGTGCTATTTCCTGTAAACTGAGACTCTGGGCCATTCACCCACGCGCCATTCATCCATCCAACAGTGTTCATTGAGCACATGCTGGGGACACAAAGACGGATGAGAGGAATTTCCTGCCCTCAAAAAGCTGTCAGTCTAGTAGGGGAAAGTAGTGAGTCAGCAGATAACTATAGGGAACCGACGCCTGTACAGCGGGGTATAAGCAGAGGAATTTTTGACCGTCTGGAGCACACCCAAGTTCGGGGTGTCTCTTGGGGCTCCCAGGGCTGAAGGACAGGACTGGAGCCAAGGATCGTTGGCGGGGACGCGCCCTTTCCTGCAGCTCACCCCGGGATGGGGGCTCCCCTCCCAGCTTCGGGTCCCCGCCTGTGTTGGGGGCCTGGGGTCCCAGCCGCCCCCCC
>NW_006783088.1:1461181-1464408 GCF_000442215.2 Lipotes vexillifer | reverse complement strand
CCGCCGTGGTTGGGGCCCGGGGGTCCCAGCCCCCCCCCCCCCACCCAGAAGAGCGCCAGCCCAGGGAACGGATGACAGCACACACCTGAGTCAGCCCGCCGCCCACCCGCCCCTCAGCGTCTGTCTCCGCATCTTGTGATATTTCGCTCCCCGGGAGCCAGCCCCACTGCGCTCCGGAGGCAGCTCGGCAAACAAACCCAGCGACAGATTGTGCCGCGGCTCATTCCGGGGAAGGACGCCAAATCCCACCCTACTACCCCCAACACTCCCTCCCCGCCGCCCCCTCCAGGCCTTCCTCCCAGGCGCGGGCCCTCGGCAGGGTGGGTCCCGGGAAACGCAGGGCCCCTGCTTTCTAGAGATGGGAGAGGGACAGGGGAGCCCCAGAGACGCCCCTTTTCACTCCCACCTCACCCGAACGTAAGACGGGCCGGAAGAGGAAATTTAGTTGCTGGGAGGGCCTGGGAGCCCGAGAAGGGCAGAGGATGTAACCAGCAGGGGGCGCCCGAGCGTCGAGGTGCAAGAGGGCTGGGAGCCCGCTACTGAAACCCGGTGGAAAGGGAGACAAGAGACGGACATCCGACCCAGAGAGGGAGAGACAGGGAGGGAAGGAGGCCCAAGGGCAGAAGGGAAGCGACAGAGACACGGACAGAAAGCGAGAGAGACAGAGAAGACAGTGACACAAAGAGATAAATCATAAAGGAAGGAAGTGGCAGGGAGAGAGTAAGGAGGGGAGGAAGGAAGGGAGGGAACAGAGAGACGGAGACCATAAAATATGAATAAGAGAGGGAGGAGAAAATGAGAGAAATCGAACGAGAACGAGGGAAGAATGAGATTATGGATGGAACAGAAAATGAATGGGAAAATGAGATCAGCATTTATAAAGCGCCGACTGTATGCCAGGCGCTGCGTTGGGCTCTGGCACAGACGGGAGAGAAGGAGCCAGAGAGCCAGGTGGAGGAGCGAGGGGGTTCTTTTTCTTTGCTCGCGGGAGCGGCCGCCCGGGACTCCCGCGCTTCCTCGGGCCGGCTTCGCGCAGATTTCCCTGGCTCCGGCCGTCGGCGCCGCTCCAGCAGCCCCAACCCGGCCTGCGCCGCTTGGCCACTGTCCCCGAACTGGCTACCCCGAGGGCCCCGCGACTGTCCCGCGCCGGGGCGGCTCCCAAGGTCCGGATCCCCGACGCCCTGGACCAGGTCAAGGCCAGGGTGATCCGCATCGCCCCCTTTATAAGGAGACGCTTAGGTCGCGGGCCTGCAGGTATCGCCCTGCACGAGGCCACGAGGGGCGCAAGGGGTCCCGGAGAGATCAGAATGCCTCCCTCTTTAAAAGGAAGCAGAAGAAGCCCCCGTGAAGCCAACGCTCTCCTTCCACCTTTGGGTCTTCTATCCCCCTCACGGGCGATGAGACACACGCGCACCCAAACTTGCACCCGCTTGCAGATGCATTAAGGGGCATACACACACCACGGTACACATACCCCGGCCACCCATCCCCAAGTTTGCTTGCGCCAAACCCTCACACGTTTCCCATCCGCGCAGGCACGCGCTCTGGCTGACAGCGGCTCATCCATTCGCACACTCACGAGCCCTTGCTTCCCCCGGCCCGTATAAAAGATAACGTGCAAGCACTCAGTCACACCTGCACAAGCGTCCTTGCGCGCGCGTGCACGCTCATATGCACTCGATCTCGCACCCACAAACTCTTGCATATACTATTCTTATAGTCGCACACACTCAGGGCTTGGGGTCTGGGAACGAAAGGGAAAGTGGAATCTTGGAGCTCTCCCAGAGGAGAGGAACATTGGAGGCCTGGGCAAAGGTGCCTGGGGCCCGGCAAGGAGGAGGAGGTGACCCAGGAGCCCGGCTCCTCCCAGAAAGTTGGGAGGGGGGAACTGGGCAAGTCCACGGGGCTCCCTTACGCTACCGCACCCCTCCCCCAGGAATGGATTTCTCTAGAAGCGTGGCGCCGTGAAGGCGATGGAACACAGTCCTCCGGATCCCCCAAGAAAGAGAGGGGGCCTGGATGGAGGGGGCTAGAAAGCCGCTCCCGCCTCCTAGTGGCCAGGAAAGGGTTAAATCGGCAAACTAGGAAGCGAGGGAGGAGCCAGCGAGTGCGTGAAGGAGGGGGGTGGTTGGGAAGAGCATCCTCGCTGTCCCCACTCTCCCTCGGCGAGCAGCCGGCGCGCACGGACCGACGGACTGACGGACACCGCGCGCTGCCTGCGCTGCTGGGGGGCGCGGGCATTGGGCATCGACGGCCAGCTCGAGCCCCGTCTCGCCGCGCCCCACCCCGTCCCGTCGGGGCCGATGGCTCCTCCCGAGGTTCGCAGCCCAGGGGGCGCAGGGTAGAGCGCCGCGGCCCGGCCACACAGCCCGGGGACTCCCGGGCCCTCCCGGAGCCCCGCGGAGTCCCCGCCGTCCGTCTGGCCGGCTCAGGGAGCGAGTGGGAGCGCCCTCCCCCCCCGCCGCCCCCTCCCCCGAGCGTCGAGACAAGATGCTGCCCGGGCTCAGGAGCCTGCTGCAAGGTAGGGACCCCAGGCTGCGGGAAGGCAGAGAGCATCCTGCCGAGGCAAGCGGGGCGCCCCCTCCGCCAGGGCGCGAGGGTGGGGCAGTAGTGGGGGTGGGGGTAGCCTGGGAGGAAAAACGCTTAGCCCCGGGCCCCGCCCCCGCCCCCAGAGCTGCCGGCAGGAGCCGCGCACCCGACTCGGAGCCTGCTGGGCTGTGCGGGGAACTCGTGACCGAGGGGGGACGCAGGGGGCAGGCGGACCGGCCCCGGGGAGTGGGGAGGGAGGCTCAGGTTCTGCTGTCCCGGCTCCACCTGCTCTGGGGGACGCTGAGGACTCGGACCGGCTGGGGAAGCGCCGACTCAGCAACTTCTCGTGCCCCTTGCTTCAGCACTTTCCAGTCACCAGGGAGGACGAGGGATGAGGGTAGGGGGCTGTCCGGGAGGATGGGGGAGCAGAGGGAGATCCAAATGGCCCTCCGCGGTAGAACAGATGGAGGGCGCTAGAAAAGGGATAGTTCCACGAACTGAGTGACGGACAGACAAGGGTGTGGGCCAGAGATTGGGGGTGGGGTGGGGAAGGGGTAAGAAGGAAGAGAGCGGAAGATGGAGAGAGTGGTCAGGGGAGGGCGATAGGAAGGCGGCGGAGGAGGAGGAATAAAGGTTAGACGGGAAAAGCTCGGAGGGAAGTGAGACCCTGGCGAGGACACAGGAAGAGGGAAAGAGAG
>NW_006783088.1:1446050-1460875 GCF_000442215.2 Lipotes vexillifer | reverse complement strand
GAAAGAGAGGGGAGACCAGATTAGGGGAGGGGTGGGGAGAACACCAGGGCCAGGGACCCAGAACCTGGCGGTGGGAGAAATAGGAAAGAGAATGAGGGCTGGGACCCTAGGGATGGGGAAGGAACGGGGAGTGAGATCAGAAAGCCAGAAACCGGAGGAGGATGGGGATGGTGGACAGAGATGGGGTGTCAAGAACAGGGAAAGATGACTGGGATGAGCTCTAGGGTTGGGGATGGGAAACCAGAGATAGGAGAGGGGCTGGGGTTGATCAGGATGGGGATGGGGGCTGGAAAGGGAGGAAAGGAGGAAGGAAGAGAGAGGGGAGAGGAAGAGAGAGAGAGAGACTGGGGGGGCGGCCTAGGGATGAGACAAAGAGACTTCTGGTAACCACTTCCACGTGGGAAGCCCTCCATTTCCAAAGCGCCTGCCTGTCACTTCCCTTCTTTCAGGGAGTGGCCAGTGGGCCAGACCCTGGGCTCTGAGCTCAGGGCCTCGGGGGTGGCTGTGAGGGGGAGAGGGGGAAGACATTCAAGTGGGGTGGCAGCCTGCGAGGGTGGGCGCCCTGGCTGGCTCCGTGCTGCCATTTATATCTCTGGGCCCCGTCGTGGGATCCTGCCGCCGCCGCCGCCACAGTGGCTGCTTATTTTGGGGTGTTACATTCTGGCAGAGTGAGAAGCTGTTTGCAGCAGCTCTAAACCTCCATCACCCGCGTCAGTGCCTCCCCAGGCCCCTGCGTCACTGGCACCATCACCACCTCCGTTCTGTTCCCCGGCTCCCACCTCCTCAAGCCCCTGCCACCTCAGCATCTGCCCGGCAGGCCCAGCCCTTTTGGATGTGGAGCTGTTGCTTCTTGTCTGGGACCCTGTGCCCCTCCTTCAAAACCAGAGGCCTTGACTCCCTTTCCAGGGAGCACTTTTCCTGGGGCCACTCTGCCCTGAGGGTTGGCACCCTGTTTCCTGCCTCTACACTGGGTCCATCTGCTTCCTTCTCAAGTTACTTCCTTCACAGGGATCTCTGGACTTAATGGTGGCTCCCGGGCTGAGAACTTTGTGAGCCTTGGTGCTCCAGGATGATAGCCCAGAGTCCTTGACAGTGGGCCCTCAGTGAGTGGATACTTTTTGGCTCTGGGCACCTCAGTCTTCTGGGATCAATACCATGTTCTGGCCTCTCTCCGTTCCCTCCCCTGGCCAGTTCTGGCCACATCTTCTGGACACTGGTCATCTCTTCCTGACTCCCAGGTGGGCTGTCCCCTAGAACAACCACAGCCTGGAGCCCAGGAGGGGAAAGCTGGAGAGAACCTGGGTCCTATTCAGCCTTGACCCTGAATAGCCAAACAGAGCCGGTGTCATTGCTGGCCCAGCCCTGTGCACCTGGGTGCAATTTCTGTCCTCCCTTTACCCCACCCCGAGCGCAGTAACTCTCACACTCGGGGGTGGTGTCTGTGGCTGACGTGGGGTCTCCCAAAGAAAGGTCAGAGAGTCCCTTTTGACATGCACTTGTCCAATCTGGGTTCCACCTTGTACTAAGCTGCATGACCTGAGGCAACTCATTTCATGTTTGTGAGCCTCCCTCCCTTCATCTGCAAAATGGGAGCCATAAGATTGATCTCACCGGGGCTGTTATGTTGTATTCTATGCATAAAGACATGTACAAATACAGTGGCTGGCACACAGTAGGTGTTTAATAACAGATGGTTTCTGCCCATCCTTGCTCTATGCTCCCCTGCAACTCTAGCCATCACCTGCTGACTTGAGGAAAAAAAAAAAGAGGATGGATGGAATGAGCAGAGAGGGTGGGGAGGCTGTTAGAATCGGCCCAGATAGTAGTGGGGGCATAAAATGAAGGCTTCAAGAAAGATAACCCAAGGTGGATTGACAGAGATTTGGTCAGGGCCTGGGCTGCGCCCTCCGAAATGAACTCTTCCCCTCTCCAGTCCTCAGTGGTGTGGCCTGTGAAATAAGGGGTTTGCTCTTGATGGCCGATGAGGTGTCCCCCACCTTCCTGCTCTGACACTCTGTGCATCTTGACCCCGTCTTTGCCAGGGATTCACAAAATGGGGGCCGGGAGTGGAACTGTGGTCCTCGGGGAGAGAGGGAAGACCCGGGCCTGCGGGGAAGGAGTGATGGTGAAGAGCCAGGAGAAGCAGGGGGTGGGGGGGCGATGGTGGTGGGAAGGAAAAGGGCACACGCTGGGCAGGGGCTGAGGGTGGAGGAGGGAGAGAAAGGCACAGCTCACCAGGCCCTGCTGCCTCTGCCCAGGAGTACTCCAGCCAGGCCTGGGGGCAGAGCAATCCAGAGCCCCACCTGCCCCTCCTCCTCGCTTGCTTCCAGTGAGAGCCGCAGCCTGAATTATGGATGAGGCTCCTTGGGTTACAGCTGCTTTGCACGGCAGCAGCAAGGACCAGAAATGGCAACAGAGTCACTGTTACGCAGCAGCTGTCACGGAGGGGGCCCCTGCTCAGGGCCCCCCCTCAAAGAGCCCACAGGGAGCACCATCTTGGCCTTGGGGAGGTGGGCCATGGTGGGGGGAGATATGGGGGCAAGAGGGAGGGGATGTGGGGAAATAAGAGAGAAGCCCCCTAAAGAGGGCAAGCAGGGGGCCAGGGAATTGTGGGCTAGAGGAATGAGTGGGGCCCCTGCCAGCCCCTGCTGAGCTCGGCCTCCAGGCTGGAAGAGACCCTGGGGCCAGGGCACTGGCTCCTGACCCTGGAACACGCTGGTATCACGTGTGCTTCCCTCTGTGTCTCTTGGGTTAACAGTTGGCCCTAGAGGCTGAGGAAAGAGCTCCATAATCCTTGGAGGGCTGGCAGCCTTCTGAATGAACACCCTGTGAGCTTGTGGATAAGGGGTGGGATTAAGGGATCAGAGAGGGATTTGGCTTTCTCTGGTGTCAAGTCCTTGGGGAAGCGAGCTCAGAGGATGACTCCACCAGGAAGGGAGGTGCTCTGGCCGGTCATCAGGAGACTCTTTTCTAGTCCTTGCCCTGCCAATCACGTTGCTGTGTGACCTTGGGCAAGTCACTTTCCCTCTCTGAGCCCCAGCCATCACCTCAGTAGAACCAGAGCTCGAACCAGATGAACCTGGAGGATTTTCCACCTCCAAGATCTCCTGTTCTAAGCCTCAAACCTCAGCCCTCCTGAAACCCACCCAGGGCTCCCTACCAGGCTCCCGCACCCCGCCCCTGCCTGGTTGGGTTGAGGGGTGAGAGACATGCTCTTCCACCCAATGTGGAAAAACTCGGGAGGAGAAAGTAATCGTGAAACGCCGCACGGGGGAGGGGTGAGAAGGGCCGAGAAACGCGGAGGTGGTGTGAACGAAGGGAACAGCAGCCGCTGTGTCACCGAGTATTACATCACACCCAGCCTACACACGCACGGGGCCCGGCACTCACACACACGCGGAGGACCACCGGCACACGCTTGCGCGCAGCGGCGCGGGGAGGGGCCGGGACGCTCGCCGTGGGCCGGGTGGCGTGGCGCCGGGGTCCCCACCCTGCGCCTTTGTGCTCCCCCGCGGGAGGAGGCACAGCCCAGCTTCCGTGATGTCCGCGCCACACGCGGGGCCTGTCGGTGCCATGTGCCCACCCCGGGCTCAGCAGCACTTCATGTAGAGGGCACCCGTCTCCCACGCGCATTCACACACAGCAACCTCTGACACCAGGCGTCAGTGAAAGTCACGGACCCCTCAGGCTCTACCCTGAGGACCTAGGATCTCAGGTCCTTGGGTCCAAGGGCAAAGGTCTTCCTCTGCCTTCGCAGGCCGTAGCACACTGTTTGGAATAGAAGGTGCTCATTCCATGTGTGCCCAGAGAACGACTGCCTGGCTTTCGGAGTGCAAAACCTGCCAGATGAAAATCCCGAGACTCACCCGAAAGTCATGATAAAGGGTAGAGGTCAAGCTAGTTCCAGCCCAGAACCTGCATCAGCTGCCCTGAGGGTCAGAAGGCCAGGAGACAGGGATGGATGAGGGGCCCCAGAGCCCCTGCTATAGCTCAGGGATACGGAGGCCTAGACACGACTCTTTAGCCCCCAGGCCCTTGGGCCTCCCTGGGCCTCTGCCTCTCCGTCTATAGCACAAGAAGGCTGGATCATAGCCAACCTCCAAAAGTTACTTTGAAAAAAAATTATTGTTACTTTTTGGCCGCACCAAATGGGATCACAGCTCCCCAGGGATCGAACCAGTGCCCTCTGCGGCGGAAGCGCAGAGTCTTAACCACTGGACCGCCAAGGAAGTCCTGAAAAAGAATTTTTAAGTGACTTTGAATGAGAAGAGCCTGGGGTGTAAAATGCAGATTCCTGGGCTATTCCCCCAGGGATGCTGATTCTGCATAGGCAGGGCCTAGGAAGCAGCATTCTTTCCAGGACCCTCTGATGCTTCTGCTGCAGGTGGCTGGAGACCCCCTGTCCCTTGGTTCCTAAGATCCCTTCCAGTGTGGAGAGATGAGGGAGGAGGGCTGTGGTCACCAGTGGGCCAGCAAGACCAGACCCCGGAGGCAGCCAGAGGGCCATTTTACATGGGCCTTAGATTCGCAGAGGGTCTCAATTTAGTGCCACCTGTTCTCAAATGGAGTCAATTTTGCTCCCCAGGTGATACTTGGCGACGTCTGGAGACATTTCGGTTATCATAGGTTATCATAACGGCAGGGGGAGGGGTGTTACACATCTAATGGGTAGAGGACAGGGATGCTGCTAAACACCCTATATAGGACATCGTTGTACAGGACTGCCTCCAACAAAGCACTGGTCCAGCCCAAGTCTCGAGACCAAAGTCATGGTCAAACCTACCATAGTGAAAACAGGAATGAAAGTAGACGATCCCTCATCAAACAACTTTCAACCTATCACAGTGCTTCCTACAATGTCCTCTTGGCGTTTTTTTATTCTTTAATAAATCAGGAGCCTCCAAAAGCGGAAGTGGCCGCGGCCTCTCGTGACTCTGAGGTGGCACCCAGAACCCCCCATCCAAGCTAGAAAAGAAAGGCTCTCAGCAAGGGTCGCCTTAGGGGTGGGTGGGCCCGGCCCCTGGCTGGCACTCCCACGCTCGCAGCCCGCCCAGAGAGATCTCCCCCGCGCCCTCCCCGCAGGTCCCGCCCCGGCCTGCCTCCTGCTGATGCTCCTGGCCCTGCCCCCAGCTGCCCCCAGCTGCCCCATGCTCTGTACCTGCTACTCGTCCCCGCCCACCGTGAGCTGCCAGGCCAACAACTTCTCGTCGGTGCCGCTGTCCCTGCCGCCCAGCACGCAGCGCCTATTCCTGCAGAACAACCTCATCCGCACGCTGCGGCCCGGCACCTTCGGGCCTAACCTGCTCACTCTGTGGCTCTTCTCCAACAACCTCTCCGCCATCTATCCGGGCACCTTCCGCCACCTGCAGGCGCTCGAGGAGCTGGACCTCGGCGACAACCGGCACCTGCGCTCTCTGGAGCCCGACACCTTCCAGGGCCTGGAGCGGCTGCAGTCGCTGCATCTGTACCGCTGTCAGCTTAGCAGCCTGCCGGGCAACATCTTCCGCGGCCTGGTCAGCCTGCAGTACCTCTACCTCCAGGAAAACAGCCTGCTCCACCTACAGGTGAGCCGGCCCTAGCCCGGCGCGCGCGCGCGCACACACGCACACACACACATACACACACGTAGTCCTCTTCTGCTTCCCTCTCTGCCTGGGGCCTCTCGGCCCCTCTGTCCCTGCTCACCCTTCCCGCCCCTGTCTCAGCACCTCTCTCTATTTCTCTGTCCCTTTCCTAGGTTTCTGTCCCTCCCACTTTCTCCAGGGGCTTTTCTTTATTTTGTCTCCTGCGTCTTTCTCAGTCACTAATACCCCACCCCCCATCAGACTGCCTCTGTCTGTCTGTCTCTCCCTTTCTGTCCCTATCTGTCTCACTCACTAACTTGCCTCCCCCATCTGTCTCCCTCTGCCTCTTCTGTCTGTCTCCCTTCACACGCCCACTCCACACACACACCCCCATGTCTGTCTGGGTGTATGTGTGTGTCTCTTTCTGTGATCTCTCCTTTCCCCCTTGTTTGCCTTCCGGGGACTCTGCCTTTCCCCAGGCAGCCCAGCCCAAAGGGCTTCGTGGCGGCTCTTCTCACCCACCCCCATGCCCTCCCACAACACGGGGAGGTAGGCAAGAGGGCGGAGCCACTGCAACTGGTATCCCATAGAAGGTTCCACCTCTCTCCACCTCACTGGGTCGTGGGACAAGGGGAAACCCTACCCTTTCTAGATTCCATTCCCCAAACCTATCCCCCAAATCTGTTGTCTCAGTGCAAGGGGTGAAGGAAAAAAAGGGTAAAGAGCTGTTAAGCAGCTGGAAAATGGATGCTCTGAAAATGGAAGGAATAACAGTAATTGCTATTTATTGTTATTATTATTGATCTAAATATTGGTTATTATTGTCGTTATGCTGACTGATTGACAGTCAAATCCTCCCATTCTATTTCCCCAGGAAGCAATAACACACCCTCCAAGCCACTCTGGGAGAAAATTCTCCCTCGGCTACACAACCTCTGGATATCCAAACTCTCCCCTCTCCCCACACCAACCTGGAAGGCACTTCCTCCTCCCCATCCCAGGCTGAGGCCTAACTGGTGGATTTGATGCTGATAATTATAACAACAACAATAGCAATAATAATTTAACATTTATTGAGCGCCCGGAATGCGCTTGGTGCTGAGAAGAGGGCAGCGAACAAAACAGACGAAACTCCTGCCTTCGCAGAGAGCATTCTAGCGGCAGGGAGAGACAAGAAGTAAAATGTACAGTATGTTGGGAAAATATGTTGTGTGTTATTATTATTGCATAAGTAATGATAATAATAGCCCACTAGCACTTAGCAGGCACACTATGCATCAGGCGCTGTGCTAAGGACTTTACGGGTATCAACTCTGCCATTTACAAGTGTGTGGCATTTTTTAACCTCCCTGAGCCTCAGTTTTTCCATCTGTAAAATGGAGATAGCCATAGCACCCATCTTCTAGGGATTTTGTAAGTGTTAAGTGCATGAATAATTTGTAAAGCACTTGGAACAGCACTTGGCATACGGTGGGCACGCTATAAATGCCTGTTAAGATACTATTTTAAAAAGAGAAACAAGCCTCATTTAACACTGGTCTCAGTGAAATGGCCCGTCTTGGACCCTATCCTGAAGATATGGGTCAACTTCAAGGATTATGCTGAGACCACGGGTGGGTCCCAGAACACTCCCTCCTTTTTCTTCTTCCTAACTTTGCACCTCATGGTTTCCAAAGTGTGCTCAGTCACCTCATTTCTACAGCCCTGTTGGGAGATTGTTTATACTCCCTTACAGATGAGGAAGCTGAAACCAAGGGTCCCAAAGTCTCTTAAATCATCGTCCATGTGCCTGGGGGCTTAACGTGTTCTCAGTATCACGTCAAACCTCACAACAGGCTGGCAGTAGGGATGGTTGGTTAGGGGCAGCAGGGACAAAAAATGAAGTTTCTGAGGCCACACAACCAGGAAGAGCTGGTGGCACTTCAGCCTTCATAGTCTGATGACACTTCAGGCCATTTTTATCATTCAGAACACTCTCCACTGGGGGCTGACCAGGTGCAGGGGGAATGGTACTCAGAAGGACAGCAGAGCAGGCTCATTTTTGAAAGCACATGCTTCGTTTTGTTTTCGTTTGGGCTGCACTGCGCAGCATGTGGGATCTTAGTTCCCTGACCGGAGATCAAACCCACGCCCGCTGCAATGGAGCGTGGGATCTTAACCTCTACACCCCCAGGGAAGTCCCTGAAAGCACATGCTTTGGAGTCTGCCAGACCTAAGTTCAAATCCTGGCTCCTATACGACTTTGGACAAATTACTCATTAGAAATTACTCTCTCCATTGCCATTTCCTCATCTGTAAAATGGCAATCATGATAGTAATTAACAATAATACTTACCTAAGAAGTTTTGTAAGGATTAAAATTTAGCACAGGGCCACATCAGTATATGGGCGCTGTCATTATTATTGTTAATTATTACCAGTAGTGCAACAACCACTACTACTGAGATCCTGACCTCCTTATCAACATATATTAGTTGTTCCGATTAGGAATCTGGGGTCAGCAGGCCTGAGTTTGAATCCCTGCTCTGCTGTTTTCTGACTTATTTAACTTTAGACAAGTTGCTGCCCCCTCTGAACCTCAGTTTTCTTATCTTTAAGGTGGGAGTAATAAAAATAATACCTTCCATAAAGAATGGCTGTAAAGAGTTCAAAAAAAAGAAAAAAGAGTAAATGAGTTCGTGTATATAAATCACATAGTTAAGTGCTGAATAAATTTTGTCGTCATTACCTGATCCTCCATCACAAATGGCAGCCAGGGCCTGGGGTCAGGAATGACCTGGGCAAGGTCAGTTGTCACTGACCTTGAGCGGACACTGGGGTCTCCTGAAATGGGAAGTGTTGGTTCTGCACACCCCTGGCATGAATGGTAGGAGGCATCATGGGAAGGAAACATCTTCACACCTGGCCCTATATAGAAGAGAGAGAAAGAGACAGCCTCTGCCTGTGAACTGCCTGGAGAAACTAGGCTGGGCGATGCCACAGGCAGGTGTGGAAGCACGCGGGCTGGGCTGAGATCCGCAGAGTGCAGGTGTGACCCAAGATGCCACCGGGCCTGCCCCGAGAGGGGAGATCTGGAGGAGGCAGGAGGACCACAGCTTTTCAGGATAAGGAAGGTAGAAATGGGAATGGGGTAGAGTGGAGGTTCTCACAGACTGTCTGCTGTAAGTCAGGCACTGTGCCAGGTGCGTTCATCACAGATTCTTACTGAGCATCTACTATATGCCAGGCAGTGTTCTGGGTGCCAGGGATTCAGAAGTGAACAAAAACTGTGTCCCTGCTCTCCTGGAGCATATTTCCTACTGGAGTGGAACCAGATGATAGAGGCACCCGTCTTCTCTTCTAATTGTTAGAGCAGCCTGCATGGCGTAAAAGAGCAGTCTTTACATTCAGGCAGATCTGATTTGCTCTGTGGCTTTGGGCAAGTTACTTTACCACTCTGAGTCTCAGTAGACCCATCTGTGAAATGGAAAAAAATGACCTGTAACTCAGGGGTTCGTTGTGAGGATTAAAGGAGATGCTACTTGGGCTTCCCTGGTGGCGCAGTGCTTGAGAGTCCGCCTGCCGATGCAGGAGACGCGGGCCGTTTCATACAGCTAACACAGTGGTGCTCCAGTCTTGCTTACACTGAATCACACAGGGAACTTTAAAAAATACTGAAGCGGGGCTTCCCTGGTGGTGCAGTGGTTGAGAGTCCGCCTGCCGATGCAGGGGCCACGGGTTCGTGCCCCGGTCCAGGAAGGTCCCACATGCCGCAGAGTGGCTGGGCCCGTGAGCCACGGCCGTTGAGCCTGTGCATCCGGAGCCAGTGCTCCTCAACGGGAGAGGCCACAGCAGTGAGAGGCCTGCATAAAGAAAAAAAAAAAAAAAAAAAAAAAAAAAAAAAAAAAAAAAAAGGAGATGCTACTTGAAAGGGGTTTAGTGTGTCCAGTCCAGAGTAAGCATCATTTCCCCCATTCAGTGGCTAAGGACACTGAGGCTCGGAGAAGTTAAGGCGCCCACCCAAGGTCACCCAGCTCGTAAAGGGCAGAGCCTAGAATTAGCCCAGGTCTGTCTGACTCCAAAGTGCAACTGTTCAGAGCTGTCTCCAGAGTTCACGTCTGCCTTCCACTACATACTGGCTCTTGAACTCTAGGCCAGTCACTTGCCTTCTCTGAGCCTCCCTGTCCTAACCTCTGAAAGGGGGAGAATAATACTATCTGCTTCACGGGACTTCCCTGGCGGTCCAGTGGTTAAGACTCCGCGCTCCCAACGCAGGGGGCATGGGTTCGATCCCTGGTCAGGGAACTAAGATCCCACATGCGCAGCCAAAAAAAAAAAAAAATTATCTGCTTCATGGGGCTGTGATGATTCGGTTACTACATGGGATCTGTGTAGCACAGAGCCTGGCACATGGCAAGAGCTCGGTTAGTCAGCTGCTGATGCAAACGATGGCGATGATACCCAGCGTAGATCGGTGAGCGCTGTGAGTGGGGTGCCTGGCATGGAGCAGACACTCAGTACAGCTTTCTTGAATGAATGAGGTACATTCCAGGACTCACTTGCTCATTAATATCAGATGAGGATGGATCTTAATGATCAATGATCTCAAGTCCCTTGTTTCACAGATGAAAAAAAAACAAACTGAGGCTCAGAGAGGTGCCCGGAGCTGCCCAAGGTCACAAAGCCCAGCAGCTGATTTGACCAGTGCCAGAGACTGGATGGGAGGCTGGAGGGAGGCAAGGTTAAGAACAGGATGCTGTCCAGGGAAGGGGGCAGGGATGCTGCGTTGAGGTTCCAAATGGCTTCCGAGAGCCGTGAACCGGCCAGGGGGAGGTGAGGGAAATGTGGTTTTCAAAATGGAAGAGGATGACTTTAACAGACACTCTCTGCCCAGAGGGAGGGTGTGATAGGAAGTGTGGTGGGGGAGGGGGAAGGCTGTGAAGGTCAAGAGCTTATTAATGCACAGAGAACCATTTTAGAGGAAGGACCCGATCTGAGAACTGCAGCCTAGGAAGTGACAACAGGATTTGGCAACAGCATGGATGGGGGTTGGGGGAATGGACCCCCAGGCTGAGGCTCAGAGCAGGAGGGGCAGGACTTTTGCCAGGGGAAGGAGAAGGAGATTGGAATCAAGGAATCCTGTAGCCCCCAAACTGGGGTTGTAGGTCAAAGGTGCCTGAATTCCCTAGCATCTCTGAACTTTCGGTCTTCCCTTCCTGACTTCCGGAAGTCCCCAAAGTGCCAACTGCCTCTGCTCCCTCTATACCCCACCCCAGCCCATATTTATCCTTTGACCAGGTACCTCTGGGTGTGTCCTACTCTTGCTGACACTCCATTAAAAAGAGAAACCCTAATTAGGTGTTTGAGTGGAAGGGATTCAGCCCGCTCCCTGGGGGGGCCAAGAAGAAAAGGACAAGGACACCAGGCCACGCTGGGCCAGGCTGAGGCCACGGACGTGCGGGGAGCACTCCGCTGGAGGCCTGAGCTGGGCATGGGGCCGTGGCAGCAGGAGGTGGAGAAAGCTGGTGTCACAGGCAGCCGAGAAGGTTGAGGGGGACGGATCTCAATGTGGCCAAGAGGAGGGTTCTTGGCAGGCTCAGTTCCTGTAGCAGAGAGGGCGGAAGCCAGATGGGAGGGGGCGAGAAAATGCAGGAGCACAGGAAGGCGGAGGCTGTGAGTGTGGGCTGGGAGTCAACGCCCTCCCCCCACCTGAGAGCCTGAGACCAGGCTCCTGGGTGAGGTGGGGGGATCATCTCCCCAGGCAAGGAAGGGTGGGAGGGGCACCGCCAGGAAACAGGAATCCAGGGTGAGCACAGAGGATGCCCCTGTCGCCCAGAACCAGACCCCGCTGGGTCTGCTGACCACAATGATGCCCTCTACAAGAGGGGAGGACCTCAGTACTGGGGCTCTGGTCCCCTCTCTGGCAAGCCCTTCATCTCTCTGAGTCTCAGTGCTCTCCACTGCAAAAATGTAGGCTAGGCTGGTGCACCCAGAAGCACTAACTCCCAAATCTGGTTGACCATCACCAATACCTTGGTGAACTGGTTAAAATGCAGCGCCAGCCCCCTGCTCTCTCCCCTCCATAGAGCATACCCACTCCTCCACTCCCCTGAACCACAGTTCAAGGTCCTTCCAGCACTAATATGGTCTGATTCAGACTCCCCAGCCTTGGGCAGGTGGGACAGCCCCTCTAAGGGGACAGTGATGCAGGGCATGGGGCAGCAGGCTTCCTTCCCCTCCCCTGCTGCCTCTGTGGGGTGGAGCTGATATGGTCCCCTTAATGTCCCAGCCCAGTAGCAGAACTTTGGGGTCCCAGGAAGCTCCTCTATTAGAGGAAAATGGATGGGACCTAATTCTAACTAAGACACTATTGTCATAATAACCACCATTTATTGATGGTGGTCTGTGTGCCCACCGGCTACGGCATCCTTACAGGATCTCATCTAACCCTCCCTCAGCCTGCTGAAAGAGTTGTTTTCTGAGTTACACACACTGAGGAAACTGAGGCTCAATGAGGCTAAATAACTTGCCCAAAGTAACACAGCTGGGAAGAGGGCAAGCTGGATTTGAGCCGGGGCTCTGCTGACTCCTGAGCCTGTGGGCTTCATCACTGGACCGAACCCCAATGTGCCAGGCCCTGTGCCCGACACTTCACCCATCTGATAGGTATGGGGATTGTCTTCTTTAATTCTCAAAACAAACCCAGGGGGAGGTACACTCACCTCCATTTTAAAGACGAGGAAACAGATTGCTGGCTTGGCCAAGTTTACAATAATGGCTAACTCATAGAATGCCCACCACATGTATTAATACATGTTGTCTCATTTCATCTCCACATGTTACAGGTGAAGAAACTGAGTCATAAGGATACCGAGTGACTCGCTCAAGTGTCAGTTAATAAGGCCAGGATTTGAAAGTCAGGGAGTCTGAAAGTCTGCATACTTAGCCAAATCAGAGGTTCTCATTCTCCAAGTGTGGTCCTCCCACCAGCAGCATCAGTACCACCTGGGACCCCCCCCCCCACCCCCGCTCCAAGACCTGCTGAATCAGAAACCCTGCAGGCAGGGCTCAGGGATCTGCAGGGGATTCTGATGCACCCCCAAAGTTTTAAGAACTATATTTCGTCTCTCACATTAACCTCTAAATAGGTTAGAGGAGGCAGGATTAGAACCCAGGACTCTGAATCAGAAGGTCAAACCGCTTCTGTTCTACCACAATGCTCCCCTTCTTTCCCAGATTTCCTCGGTGCCTGTCTCAGAACCACTAACCACTCTTCTCTCCCCTCCGACCCCCACCCCCGCCAGGATGACCTGTTCGCGGACCTGGCCAACCTGAGCCACCTCTTCCTCCACGGGAACCGCCTGCGGCTGCTCACGGAGCACGTGTTCCGCGGCCTGGGCAGTCTGGACCGGCTGCTGCTGCACGGGAACCGGCTGCAGGGCGTGCACCGCGCGGCCTTCCGCGGCCTCAGCCGCCTCACCATCCTCTACCTGTTCAACAACAGCCTGGCCTCGCTGCCGGGCGAGGCGCTCGCCGACCTGCCGGCGCTGGAGTTCCTGCGGCTCAACGCCAACCCCTGGGCGTGCGACTGCCGCGCGCGGCCGCTCTGGGCCTGGTTCCAGCGCGCGCGCGTGTCCAGCTCCGACGTGACGTGCGCCACGCCGCCGGAGCGCCAGGGCCGCGACCTGCGTGCCCTCCGCGAGGCCGACTTCCAGGCCTGCCCGCCCGCCGTGCCCACGCGGCCCGGCAGCCGCGCCCGCGGCAACAGCTCGTCCAACCACCTGTACGGGGTGGCCGAGGCCGGGGCGCCCCCCGCCGACCCCTCCACCCTCTACCGAGACCTGCCAGCCGAAGACCCGCGGGGGCGCCAGGGCGGGGACGCCCCCACCGAGGACGACTACTGGGGGAGCTACGGGGGCGAGGACCAGCGGGGCGAGCAGACGTGCCCCGGCGCTGCCTGCCAGGCGACCCCGGACTCCCGCGGCCCCGCGCTCTCGGCCGGGCTCCCCACCCCTCTGCTTTGCGTCTTGCTCCTGGTCCCCCACCACCTCTGACTGCGGTGCTGAGACTGAAGAGGCCGGTGCGTCGTCTCGTTCCCCCTCTTCCCTCATCTCCGTCCCCAGCTGCGGCTCCGGCCCAGTCCCCGCCCTCTGGCCCTGCGGCCTTGCTGCCTTCTTTCCCCTCCCAGCTCCTCTCTTCCCCTGGGACCAGGCCACCTCTCCCTGCCTCCCAGGCTGCTGGCTTATGGCAGCCGCAGGAGGACACATCTGGTGGCGCAGCCCTGTTCTCCCCAACGGGCCGTTAACCCGTTCCCATCCCAAGGCTGGGGTGGGCACCCCAGGCAGCCGCTGACCACTTCTCCCAGTGCCCACAGTGGACTCGGGAGGGGCTTTGTCTGCAGAGCGTCTTCCACCAGCAGAGCCTTTGGAAGCTCCCGGGAAGGGAGCCCTGCCCAGGAGCCCTTTGGAGGGATGCTTCAGTCGGGGCCAGGCCAACCCTAGGCCCCTGCTTATCCTAGCACCCCTCAACCTCCCGACACTGGAGAAATACTTTTCTCCTATGTCTACCTTGGACACTTTTTAGGGTGCCTGGAGAGAGCTTTCCTCTCCCCCATGGCCCCTGTGTGGTGAAGATCAACAGAAGTTGTTTGGGAAAAAAAAAATTTATTAAAAAATTCTATTATTTTATCTTCTGTAAGATTTGTTGGCTCAGGTCCTCAAAAGTGGGAGGAGGGCTTAGAACCATCAGGCTTTCAGGGCCAGAAGGGTTAGAAAAAGGGGAACCATTTCATGCTATCCAAGTGCTTCTTGCTGTTTTCCCATGACAAGAAGCTGAAGCCTCAGGAACAGGGTTGTGACCCTGGAGTCCCAGCCAGGACAGGTGAAATCTGATAGCCAGGAGTGGGTGCTAATGGCACCTCACCTCCTCATTTGTCCAGAAGCAGCTACAGGTGACCCTGAGTTGTCTATGCATGAGGAGCTAAGCCTGGCGAAGGCCTCCAGCCTGGCTAACCGTTCTCTCTGAGGCTCTGTTCCTTCAGGAAGGGAGAGCAGTTCCCTCTTTCCCCTGCAACGAGGAGGAACGTGGGCAGCCATGGTCACAGCCAGCCCAAACATGACTGGGTAAATCTGAGAAAGGCACCTCTTCCTCAGGAGAACCCAGCCCCATACCACAGCAAACAGAGCATAAGGCTCACACTTGCCCTCTCACCTGATTGCCTTTGTGCAGTGTACAGCCTGCACAACTGTACACAGCAACCTTGTAGACAGATGGTCTCTTTCC
>NW_006783088.1:1431806-1445924 GCF_000442215.2 Lipotes vexillifer | reverse complement strand
CCTTGGCTCCTGTGAGGTAGAAGTCATCAGGGAGGAATCAGGTCCGAGAAGCAGTTCTCCAAGCAGGTTAGAGGAGAAATCAAGGGGCTACAGGGTGATAAGAGGGACAAGAATCCCAAGCTGGGGTGTCTTGCTGGCTTGAGTTGTGATCAGAAGCTTCATCTTTCCAGTGTGTGGAGGAGAGGCTGGGGAAAGGGAAGAGCCCTGGCTAAGAAGGACTTGGTTGAGTCTCATCCAACAGAAGCAACTGGGGAGACATTTGATGGTTTAAATTTAGGGTTAAAAAAATCTAACTTGGGATCTGGGGATGGAAAGAGAGGGTACCTGGGTGCCAGTGCTCAAGGATGCTGAGATTCTGTGGCCCTGGCCAGACAAGTCAGAAGGATAGTGGGAAGAGGAGGCAGAAACGGGACAGAGTGAACATATAAGGCCTGAAGCCGGTGGACTTTGGATAAAGATGTGGGGTTGGGGTGGGGGGGATAGTGCCCCCCAAGTCTGGGGTCTCATGGGGGCCCGTGTCAGGCTGGCTTTGATGAGAATAATGAGGGGGGGCTAGGGGGCCAGCCAGGCAAGAGCTCTGAAGGAGGGATTGCTGGTGCCTGGGCAGGGGGAGGAGGGAAGATGCTGGGAACTCAGAAGCAGGCAGTCCAGGTCACAGAATTTTCGTTGTGAAATATTCATGGGCCTTTGGTCCAGATGCTATTTCAGAGCAGTGAAAGCAAGAGGAGTGTGCGAGCCTCAGGAAGAAGCCTACAGCAATGCCACTTTCCCCCACCCCCGCCCAGACAGACCCACGGACGCCCATCACGTGCCCACCCACACTCACACGCTCTCTCACACACACTAACACAGAGCAGAGCTAGAGAGCACGTGCAGGCATGCCAACACCCACGGGTCCCACAAACAGGAGGATGCACCCCCAAATACAGACATGCGTGTGCAGCTGCTCACATGGGTCCCCGCCCATGAGATGTCACGCACACAGACCCCAGCCTCTCCAAACAACCCAGACTGATAACCCTGAGCCACACACCCTGAAATAGGAGGGACTTTCAAGGCCATCCAGTCCAACCCCCACCGATGCTCGGAGGGGGGCAACGGAGGCTCAGAGAGGGGAAGTGATGTGTCCAAGACTTCCCAGCCCTGAAAGGAACAAAACTCACTCACCTCCTGCATCCTGAGTGTATACCCACATGCTGAGTTCTCTCTGTCTGCCTGACACCAGTGGTAGTTAACTCCTCCCTTTCTTTAATGTCCTGTCTCTGCTCGCTCACCCAGTCCCCCTCGAAGCCCCCATCCAGCCCTTCCTTTCCATTCCTCCTGCTACCTCCCTGCTTCATCTCCTCATTACCTCATGCCTAGAATATAGAAGAAAATAGCAATAACCTCCTCTCTGGTTTTCCTCCATTCACTCTCTCTCTCCCTCCCACTCAACTGGCCCCTGTTGGCCAGATTCATCTGACCAACATTTGTATTATGTCATTCTGTTACTCAGAAACTTACAATGGCTCCCTATTGCCTACAGGTTAAAGATAAAACACCTTAGCAAAGCATCAAAGATCCTTTAGAGTCTGGTCCCAACTGCCTTTCTAGCTTTCTCTCTCGTGGCCTCCTCCCAAACCTTCACTCCAGCTAGAAAGATTGTATCATGCTGGCCATCAGTTACCATGTACTTGAAACCCACAAACCTACTTTGAACCCTCCCCAAAATTCCTCAATCTCCCCCAGACTAGGAGCCCTCTCCCCCTGTCCTCAGATGACAGACTCCAGAGCCCTTCCCCAAGGCCAAAACTGCATCTCCGGGACCTTATCCATGGGGTTCTTTTCCTGTCCTTCAGAGCTGCGGTAGAGGCTCAGGCTAGGGCTCCCTCATAGGAGATAGCTGCCCTCCACTGGTCACCTCGGGTATCACAGCCAGACTGAGTTACCCTAAACTGAGAGTGAGTGTCTGTCTGCCTGGGGAGAGGAATAGAAGGACGCCAGATGACAAGGTATATAAGCCCTGAAACCTCTAAGGTTCTTACACTCAAGAGTGGGGGGAGGGTTCTCAGCCCTGCTTTCTCAGCTGCTGGCTCCTGACTTTAGCTCCCTAATCCATGAGAGAACCCCCCTCCTGTGAAATACGGACTCGGGGGCTCCCAGGACACTGCTGAAAGGAAATTTGCCCACCAGGGTCTGAGAGGCCACCAGGCCAGGGACAGTCCAGGTGGCAGACCCAAGGTCCAGCTGGGGTCAGGTTTCTATATGAATTTTTAATGCTTCCAGCCAGGCTTGTCAGATGTTCCGAAACCCGAGCATCTCCTTTCATCTCTGTACATGATGCCCTTCCCCACCCCCACTGCCCCGGGCGGGGGTAGGGCAGGGAGGGGAGGCCTGGGTCAGCTACCCAGCAGCCTCTTGAGAAATGATTTGGGGGAAATAGAAGGATGAATGACCTATCTATTTTCCCACTTACTGTGTGACCTTGAGCAAGTCACTTAACCTCTCTGAACATCCCTTGTTTTGTTTTGCATGTATAACCTGGGGACAATAGCACCTGCCTAAATTGAGTTGTTGTGGGGAGTAAGTGCAATAGCCCGTGGAAAGGTGGCGTATATGTTTGCTGTCACCCTTATCTTTCCTCAAGCCCTGCCTCCCTCCTGTTTTCTTCCTACCCCAGAGGTAGGTGCTTTGCCTCTTTCTTTTGGAGGTGGGGACTTTGGCTCTGCCCTTACTCCCTAAGATCCAAACTGCCTACTCCAAGATTCTTTGGCCTTCTTAGAAACTTCAGATGAGGTGGGGGAAGGGAGGTGAGAGAGGAAGATGGTTGGAGCAGCGGAGGCAGACGGGAGGAAAGAAGGTAGCAGAGAGAGGAAGGGAGACCCTGCTCAGAGAGAGGACAGCCAGGTGAGCCTCACTCTTTCTTTCTCCTCCTTTCTCCTTCCTCCCCCCATTCCATCCTTCCTTCCCTCCTTTCTGGCACCTTCTCCATCCCCTGGTACTCTCACACCGGAAGCAGAGATGGCCATACAGAGCAGAGGTGAGGTCAGGAGCATGGAGGAGGGGTGGGGGGCTGTTGATGGACACTTGTCCGGTCTTTCCAGCCCACCAATTCCCTGCACAGTGTTTCTGAAAATGAAGGTTTTTTATATCTGATTTAGGTGGGAAACTGCTAAGATGCAGATTCCTGAGCCCCTGAACCAGATCTCTAAGGGAGTCCCGGAATCTGCATTTTAACACGTAGGGGTGGGTTATGAAGCTCTCTAAAGGCTGAGAAACACCTCCTCAAAGGTGGGGTGGTCCTTGGGGGGCAGAGGGGAGAAAGCAAAGGAAGACAAGTTAGATTCCCTCCCCTCCCCCACTCACTTGCTGGAAGTTACAGACAACACTCTCCAAGGAGAGGGTGCTGCCAGGGTTGAGGAAAAAGGATGGAGACAGATGGGGGAGGGGGCATGCAGTGAATGTCACACCCAGTGTAAGCAGCCACAAGCGGAAACAGTCACTTGCACGTTGCCCCCACCTTCGTGGCGATCTGAGACCCTGAACTTCTGGTCCTGGGATGTGGGGACTCTAGAATAGTCCCGTTCCTGGGGCGTAGGGTCAAGGAGGAAGGAGCCCTCATCTTCAGAGACCAGCGGCCCTCCCCGGAGGTCCCGCTCCCCGGAGGTCCCACGCAGCGATAAACAGATACACATCTACCCATCACCCCCGCGGCCGGAGCCCTGCTGCCCTCCCCTCGGGCCCGGCGTCCGGCAGACCTCCCTCCTTCGTCCTCCCCAGCCCGCGTCCCAGCTCATCTGCATGAAGTTCCAATTAACACGTTTTCCCTCAGCTATTTACGATCCCTGAACCCGCTTCCCGCCGCCCCCTCGCCCCTCGGAGTGTGGCCCCATTAATCCTTGCGACCCGGGCTGCTCCCTGCGGCCCGGACCCCGCCGGCTTGGCCCGCGCCGGGAGCCTAGGGGGTGAGGGGCGCGACCCGGGGGGACGGCGGGGTCTGCCGCAGGCCAGAGGCCGGGGCTCTCCGGGAAAAAAGGCAGGCGCTTGCCCGGCCCTCTTTCTGGGAAGAGATGGGGAGGGGGGCTTCTCCTGGGAGACTCGGGGCGTCGAAATTCCTCGTTCCTCATCCTGCGGCCCCCGCACCCCTCCTCCTCCTCCCCGCCACGTACCCTCTCCCCTCCCCAGCCATCTGTTCCACTCGGCAGCGCCGCGGCGAACACGGCTGCAGCTCGCTTCCGCCCCTGCCCAGCCCCCTCCCCAAGCTCCCCGCCCCGGGAACGGGGAGGGAGGAGACACCCCTCCCCCAGGAGGCCGAGATCTCTGCCTGCATCTCCCACCCGGTCCCACGCCCCAGCTGGGCAGGGGCAGAGTCGAGACCCCCTCCTTCAGCCTCGAGGGTCAGTGGGGCGGGGGATAACGCTTGTAAGGATGTTCGGCGAAGGAGGGCAGAGCAAGCCAGGGTAGGGGTCTGGAGATCGAGACCCAGGAAAGGGCAGACTAGTGCGTAAGGGGTGTATGTGGAGGGGTGTCGAGGTTCCCTTCCTGGCTCGCCGCCGGCTCCCACCCTCACACCCCGTCCCAGCCACAGCCACGCAGCGCCGCCTGCTGGGCACACCGAGGACTGTAGGGAAAGTCAAGGTCCGGGACAGAGAGTGTAGTGAGACCAGGGTGAGGCCTCTGGGAACCCGTCCAACCCGTTGGTGGGTGCTGTCCAGTTCTGGTTTCTATTTTGCGAAAAGGGCACAGTGTTGCAAGCCAGGAGTCTGGGCTCAGAGCAGCCAGGTAATCTGCTGTGCGACTTCGTCAAGTCTCCAGACCCCTCTGGTCATCTATGAAATGGGCGGGTCAGTCTGTTTTATCAACTCCTAAAGACAGTTTAAGACAAAGGGAGGGCTTATCTGTAATACTGTCTTCCAGGGCTAAAATTTGGGGGTTCTCCAAGGTTTTTTTTGGTGTGTGTGTGTGGTGGGGGGGAGGATAAGGCTTTTGTGGTTACTCTCAGCCCTGAGAGGGCAGCAGAAAGTTGAGCTCAGAATCTTGGGACCTCCTTTCTGCCGCTGACTGCCTTGGCAGACCTGTGGTTGGGACTC
Organism: Lipotes vexillifer; assembly: GCF_000442215.2. Classification (NCBI taxonomy): domain Eukaryota; kingdom Metazoa; phylum Chordata; class Mammalia; order Artiodactyla; family Lipotidae; genus Lipotes; species Lipotes vexillifer. The sequence continues at coordinate 1,440,855 of NW_006783088.1, read as the reverse complement.
AGCGGTTAGAATGCCCAGGTTCCAAGCTCAGCTCCACCACCTACCAGCTGTGTGCCCTTGGGTCTTCTGCCTTAATCTGAGCTTTCCTCAATCTACGAAACCACCTGAAGACACCGACTTCTACAGTTAGGATGAAATGAGATACCTGTGTAGCTAGGACAGGCAGATCCTCAACAAATGTTAGTGGTCCCTCCCTGACCCATCCCTCCATTCTGTGACTTTAAGGTTTATGTCCCAGGACAGAAAGAGATGTAGGAGTGGGATAAATAAGGTATAGCTTCCTGGAAGGTCCCTTGTCCTCAAAGACAGTGTCTTCCCTTGATGCAGGTAATTTTAAAGCCTCACTTTATTGCTAAAAGTAAATATGAATATAGCATAAAATGAAGCTCAAAATTTGCATGAAGTTTTAAGATAAAACACTATAAAGAATGTTACTTGCGACAGACCTCCCTCCAGGGATCCCTGGATAGGAAAGTTTGAGAGGCATTCCTTAGCATTCTCTCCAAAGCATCCTGCCCTTATCCCCTGGAGGGAGAAAGGCCAACCTCCCGGATGTACCCCAAACCCTGAGAAGTGGCGGGCAGGAGCAGAGGGCAGGATCTGGACTCCCTCCAGACACTAAGGGCAGGGTATGGTTGAGAACAGGGAGGTGAGCCAGACAGCCACAGGTGGACAGGCTGGCACTTCAGGTGTCCTACTTAATGCCCAGCTGAGCCTGGCTGAGGACGAGGGATGGGGTGTGGGAAGACACCCCCCTCCCCCAAGACACAGGCAGGCACACACCAGCCAGTCTCTCACTTCCCTTTTTATTTCCTCTAAGATCTGCAAGCAGCAGCAGCAGCAGGGAGGGAACCCACCCTCCAGCCTCAGGAAGGGGCTTACTGCCCACGCGGCAGCATTCGGGACACAGCCAGCACCTCAGGCCCCTTTCCTCTGAGGGGCAGGGATTTTCACACCCGCATGCACACACACACATGCCTGCACACTCTGGACACTGCACGGCTGAGATCTTAGGGGTCACCTGTTCACTGATCCCACAAGCCCCCAGGAGGCAGCAGCAGGCAGACCCCTAGGCCCAGAGAAAGGGCAGGGCTGCACCCTGGTCTCCTCCAATCCCAGGAGCAAGAAGGTCCGATCCTAGCACGGGGGACATCTTCAGTCAACGGAGCACTGCTTTGGGGATTTTTTAATTTTTTTTTCCTTTTTAACAAGTCCCTACAAAAATAGAACTTCTCTTGGTATTTATAGATCCCCGGCGCCTGGCTCTGTGCGGAGGTTACAGGTAGAAAAGCCACGAGGCATTCCCTTTGGCTGCTCAGGCCTTGACTGCCTGTCACCCAGGCCCCTCAGAGGCCTAGGCAGTCACCTCAGGGCTGCCAAGCACCTTCAGGGGGCCCTCCCAGTGGGTGATGTACTCCCTTTGGAGCCGGGCGCGATAGTAGGAGAGGTAGCAAGGTAGCAGGAATCCCAGCAGTGAGAACAGCAGGAGGCCCAGATTCACCTTTAGGGCAGAGAGAGAGAGAGAGAGAAAAGCGAGTCAAGTGGGTACCTGTTCACCCTCATGACCCTCAGGGATCCTCCTTAGCATCCCACAGGGAGGACAAGGCAGCCATTTTTAGTCCAGGTCCTGGGCCAGGATGACAGATAAGAGCCAGTACTCGCCGTCTGCGATCTCTCCACCAGCATCTCACTGAATGTTCGGCAGCCTTATAAAGTGTCAGAGCCTGGTTTGAACCCCAGCTAATGCTGGTGCCCAAATGATCTAGTGCCGTCTGGGTAGCCTGGGCTGGGAACCTCGACCTTTGAGGGCGTTGGCAATGGGATCCCATTGAGAGTGGTGCTCCCAGGCGGTTAACAGCACTGGGGTGCAGCCTGGGATAGAAGGCCTGAGTCCGAGCCCACCTCCCGTGGGCTCGGACCCAGCGCACATCCCACCCTGCATTACTCACGGTGTGGCTCTGGGCAAGTCATCCTAATTCGACGCACCTCCTTCTCTGGGCCATTGTGGCAACGTGCAGTACAGAACACACGGTGCGCTTGGCACCTGGTGAGCACTTGGGAAATGGCAGCTGTCATTTCGTCATCATTGTGGCGGGATCATTGTGGGGAGTGGGTGGGCCCTCGAGGCAGATATCAGCTTTAGGGAGGTGAGGTCAGTTCGATGTAAAGAAAAGCCTTTCCAACAAGACCAACGGCTGCCTCCTTGTACAGGACCGGCACCCCATCGCCGTGGGCGTTTGACTAAGAGGGTCTGGAGAAGCCCCTTTCTAGGGGCTCTGGAGAGACGATCCCTGCATCGGGTGGAACTGGACTGGATCAGGACTGGGTCACTATACAAATCACCTGGGATCTTCCTGGGCCCAGGCCAAGAGATGCTGATTCAGTAGGCTGGGGAATCTGTGGGCAGGTCTGATGGACAGCCAGCTTGGGAACCCCCTGATTAGAGACCTGCAAGGTGCCTCCTGGCTGAGATAAGAGCCAGGGATCCCATCACATACAAGAGCCCCCATCCTCAACTCCTTGGGTGCACCCAGGTAGGGGGATCCTGTTGCCCCCATGCCACCCCTCACCGACTTCTCACCCAGAAAGGCTCTCCTTTCAAGGGTCCCACCATGGCCATGAAAAGCGGCTGCTGGAGCAGGGCAAACACAGCACTGATGAGGGACTGCAGGCCCGTCAGTGTCCCAAAGTGGTTGGACGGGTACCTGTCAATGAGAGGGGGGGGGGGGGCGCGTGTCGTGAGGGGCGTGGCCCTCTCCAGCCCCACCCTTTGTCCCATCCCTCCCTAGATATCACTCTTTGTTAGCCAGGCAGGGCAGAGCTTAAGAGTTCAGGTTCTCTGCATGTGCCCTGGCCTCGGAGGATGTATGCTGTGACTTCACGGCTACTGAGCTGGGTTCTGACACCTACTGTCTGTGTGATAACAGCAAGTTACTCAACCTCTCTGAGCCTCACTTTGTTCCCTAAAAACAGGGTAGCACTAACCTCGCTGGGCTGTTTGTTTATTCTTTTAACACATATTTATTGAGCTCCTATGACGTGCCAGGTACTGTTCTAGGTGGATGGAGAAACTGCAATGAACCAAACAGATATGGAGGTGGCATTCTGGCGATAGGTGGGGGGTTGGGGGGCGGCACGCAGGTGGTCGTCACACAACAAGCAAGAGAAATGCACCGTTGGGACTTCCCTAGCGGTCCAGAGGTTAGGGCTCTGTGCTTCAACTGCAGGGGGCATGGGTTCGATCCCTGATCTGGGAACTAAGATCCCGCATGCCGGGCGTGGCCAAAAAAACAAAACAAAACAAAAACGCACAGTGTGCTAGAAAGCGGTAAGTGCTATGGAGAGAAGTTCAGCAGAGAGAGGGGGGTGAGGGTATCTAGGGGGTTGCGACTGTAGACAGGATGGCCGGCAGAGGCCACTGAGACAAGGACAGATGGAGAAAGGCCTGGAGAAGGTGAGATGGCTGGGAGCCTTGTGGATATCTGGAGGAAGCACCTGCCAGGAAGAGGGGACAGCAAGTCCAAGGGCCCTGAGGAGGGAACACACATAGGGTTTCTGTGGCATGAGGCAGCCATGTGGGAAAAGGGGGTGAGCGAGGTGGGGAGGTGAAGGAAGAGGTCCCTGGGGGGGTGGGGCGGACCCTGTAGGGCCTTTTAAGCTATAATGAAGCCTTTGGCTTTTTCTCTACGTGAGATAAAATGGGCAGTTGTGGAGTGACGTGAAGAGACTTATGTCCTAACAAGTGTCTCCAGCTCCTGTGTTAAAAATACGGAGGGAAAGCAAGGGTGGACGCAGGGATGGTCAGGAGGCAGCGGCAGCGGCAATAATCCAGGCCAGGGGGTGGAACCGCTGGAGATGCTCGGAAGGGCTGGGTTTGGAGTCTGTGGAATGTGGAGCGGGCAGGCTCGCTGGTGGACTGGATGTGGGCTGTGAGGAATGAGGGCGTGGAAGCAAGGACGACTCCAAGGTCCGGTTGGGGCTGCCCTCTGAGGTCTGAATGAGGGCGTGGGGTCAGCATCTCACGCCACGCCCACGACGGAGTCATAAGCGCTCCAGGACAGTTACAATTTTGTCACCGCTCTTTTACTCCATCACACACTGGAGAGACCCTCAGCCGTGGAAACCAGGAGGAAAAGGGAAAAGGGAACAGGGAACAGGGCCAGGGGGGTGGGGCAGGGTAGGGGGCTGTTCGACATGAAGCAGGAAAGTCAGGAGGCAAACGAGACTGCTGTCTGGAAGTTTCGACAGGGCTGGCATGGGGAGAGAGGCCACTCCAGGGGCCGTTCCCGAGAGCAGACATAGGACCCAAGTGTCATGCAACCAAGGATCTCAGCTGCCCCTAAGGGAAGACGTTCTGACAGTGGGGTCATCCCACAGTGGGGCGGGCTGCCTTTGAGGAAGTGAGCTCCCTGCCATTAGGAAGCTGCGGGGAGGGCAGCGAGCCAGGCAGCCTCCAGAGCCTCTCCAGGCCCGACACAGCAGCAGCCCAGGGAGGCTGCAGAAGGGCGCGCTCAGGGGAGCCCAGGAGCCCAGCTGACTCACACTGCTGCGTAGAGGCCTCCACAGGCCGAGTGGTAGAAGCCTCGGACCATGGTGTGCAGGACAAAGGTCAAAAACTGAAACCAAAAAGAAAGCGGGGAGAGCTGAAGAGCCGTGTGGACACAGGAGGGAGGGCGGTGACAGTGAGGAGCCTGCATGCGCCTGCCCCCTCCCAACCCAACCTCCTACAAACACTTCCTGGACAGCCCAGAAAACAGACCCAGAGGACGGGAGCCCTGCTTCCTGGAAAGCACCTGCCGGGTGAACCATGCCTGGGGCGGCACTCCGCAAGGCAGGGAGAGCGGGGAGGATGGAAGTCGGTACCTGGAGGTGTAAGCTGTTGATGAGGCAGGTGATGCCGAAACCCACGAGCAGAAGGTTGGTCAGAGTGAAGGCATTGATGGCATTAGTGAGCTTTTGGATCTTGCGGTAGCGTGGTCTGACGGACTTGGTGGCCACACCGTCCCTGAGGAGAACAGGCCGTCACCGGCTGCTGCCCCAACCTCCTTGGCAGCCCTCCCCACCCCCTGGGTTCTCAGCATGGTCCCTCCCCTTTCAGGGTAGCAGAAAAGGGAGAAAGTCATTCCTCCAGCCCTGTGTTTCTCAAAGCGTGGCTCCCCCAGCATCATCTGGAGCTTTTCTTTAAAATGCAGATTCCAGGGCCTTGCCCCAAACATCAGAATCTCGGGTGGTGGGCCCTGGAATCTGCATTTGGAAAACCATCTCCTATTTCATAAGCACATTGAAGTCTGAGAATCGAGGATGGGAAGGAAGGTGGAGAATGGGGAGCTCTCACACCATCTCTCATCAGAAGCCCCCACAAAAGTGTCCCTGCCCACCAGCCTAGACAAAAGTAGATGACACTCTAGGGATAGCCGCTTGGCCCCTGAGTGCCCAGCAAGCCCCTGCCTCTAGCATAATCAAGGGCTCTGAGTCTGGCCCAAAGGAGAGGTCAGCAGGCTGAGATGGATGAAGACAGGCCGCCCACTGGTCCGAGAGAAGGGCTCAGCTGATGGGCCATGGCCGTCAGAGCAGAGCGTAGAGGAGGAAGATTGGGTACCAGGGCCAGGGCACCACTGGTGGGGAGGGAAGCCGCATCCTTAGATGACTTCTCTCCTGGTCTCCCTCTCCCATCCTCTCAGGACAAACAGGACTGTTTGGATCAACACAAAAAGAACACAAGCAGTCAGAAGACCTTCGAGCAAGACCCAGTGGCGTGGGGCTTCCCTGGTGGCGCAGTGGTTAAGAATCCGCCCGCCAATGCATGGGACACGGGTTTGAGCCCTAGTCTGGGACGATCCCACATGCTGTGGAGCAACTAAGCCCGTGCGCCACAACTACTGAGCCTGCGCTCTAGAGCCCACGAGCCACAACCATTGGGCCCGTGTGCTGCAACTACTGAAGCCCGCACGCCTAGAGCCCGTGCTCCGCAACAAGAGAAGCCACCGCAATGAGAAGCCCGCGCGCCATGAAGAAGAGTAGCCCCCGCTCTCCGCAACTAGAGAAAGCCCGCGCGCAGCAACCAAGACCCAACGCAGCCAAAAATAAATAAATACATAAAATGTGGTGGGGAGAAAAAGACCCATTGGTGGTCTCCGGCCCACAGGACAGCCCCAGTGATCCCCGCATCCTGCATTCACACCCTGGTACAGTCCCCTTCCACGAGCTTCCAGAGTTACTCTGTGTACCTACAGAAGACAGCCTCACTCGTGCACGTCACTTCTGAGATGACGTCAGGAAAGACCTTGTAGCTCCTGTCCTGGTGTCCCTCCCTTAGCTGTCTTGCTCTGGGGCCAGCCAGCTGCCGTGTCATGAGCAGACTATAGAGAGGCCCAGGTGGGGAGGAACCGAACCTCCTCCAATGGGCACACGAGTGAGCTTAGGAGTGACTGTCCAACCCGTCACTATTTCAAATGACTGCGGCCCTGGCCAACAGCTTGACCACAACCGTATGAGAGACCCTGCTATGGCCTGAATGTTTGTGTCCTCCACAAATTGTTATGTTGAAATCCTAATGCCCACGTGATGGTATTAAGAGGTAGGGCCAGGAATTCCCTGGCGGCCCAGTGGTTAAGACTCCAAGCTTCCACTGCAGGGGGCCCGGGTTCGATCCCTGGTCAGGGAACTAAGATCCCACAAGCCGCGGGGCAGGGCCAAAAGAAAACAAGAACAACAACAAAATAGAGGTAGACGTAGGGCCTCTGGGATTTGACTTGTGCCCTTATAAAGAGGCCCCACAGAGCTCCCTAGGTCCTTCTATGTGAAGACACAACGAGAAGTCTTACACCCAGAAAAGGACCCTCTCCTGACCATGCTGGCACCCCGATCTCAGACTTCCAGCCTCCAGAACTGTGAGAAATAAATTTCCATTGATTATAAGCTACCCTGTCTGTGGTATTTTGTTATACCAGTCTGAACAGACTCAGACAGACTCTGAGACAAAACCACCCAGCTAAGTCATTCCCAGATTCCTGACTCTCAGAAACTATGAGATAATAAATGTTTGTTGTTTAAATATGCCAAGTTTGGGGGTGATTTGTTGTACAACAATAGATGTCTAATACACCAACTCTATCTCTTTCTAACCATAAGAAGGCTTTAGAGCGTACTCTTTATAACAAAGGTTCTGGAACCTACTACTAAATGCTGTGTGATCTTGGGTAAGTTAGTTATCCTTTCTGTATCTCAGCTCCTCATCTATGAAACGAGGATAATAATGTAGGTACCTACCTCCAGGAGCTGGTGCAGGACTAAATAGGACAACGCAAGTGCCTAGCGCACAGTCAGCATTTGATGTCAGCTATACTTATTATCAAGCCAGCCAAGTCCCCTCTTAGTGTCAGTTTCCTCATCTGTAAAATGGGGATGTACCCCTTCTCTCCCAGGGCTCTTGGGAGAATGAAATAAGATGCTGGATGTGGAAGCACAAAGCTGTCACCACCCCTGGGCAGGTCACCTAGCAGTGGGGGTGTCCACGCAGTCCTTGATCCGCCAGTCCATGACGTAGCCAATGAGAGGGCAGGTGAGAAGGCACGACAGCTGCATGGCCCCAAAGACGGACGAGTAGAACTCAACTGGGCAGGGCAGGAAGAGAAGTGGGGTCAGGAGCTGACATGACAGATGCCAGCAGCCTGGTGGGCACTGTCACCCACGTCCAGCAGAGAGAAAATGCCAAAATCACCTTCCTTTCACCCCCAAATTCTTAGATCCCCAAAATGCCCAGGGCGACAAGGGTGGGTCCAGGCTCCCCCCACAGCAGGCAGTGGCGGGGTGGGTGTGGGCAAGGACCCGAGCTTTTGTCCCCCTACCTGTCTCTGTCACTCTTCGTTTCAGGTCGTCCGTCTCTGTTGGGGGTGGAGGGGGAAAGCCAGGGTGAGCGGAGCTCAGCCAGGGTGACCCCCTGCACCTCCAGCCCCCAGTGGGCTCGGCTGCGCCTCACCACGCTCCTGGCCACCGGTCACGATGTGCTCCAGCATCTTGTTCATAGCGGCCATGTAGGAGATGATCCGCAGCTGGGTCATGCCCATGGTGAGGAGGCTCCACAGGAAAATGGGGGAGCAGAGGCTCCTGCGCAAGGGCATGGACTCTGGGGAGACAGCAGGAGGTGCCCCTGAGCCCCAGATCTTCCGTTTGCCTCTGCGTGTCCCAGCCTAGCAGAGGATCTGACGCTATGACTTCGGCGAGGGATCAGTTTCTTCAAAAACGAGGGTTCAGCCTTGCTGGCCTCCAAGTTCTTGCCCAGCTCTATCACTATCTCACTAGAGCATTTTCTTTTCTTTTTTGGCCACTCTGCATGGCTTTTGGGACCTTAGTTCCCCAGCCAGGAATCGAACCCGGGCCCTCAGCAGTGAAAGTGTGGAGTCCTAACCACGGGACCACCAGGGAATTCCCTCACTAGAACATTTTCAGGTGACCTCCAGGTGTGTACCGTAGGCTTGGCGTGGTAATAATAACTCGAGCTACTATTTATTAAGCACTTGCTATGTGTTGCACACTTGACAGGTATTATCCCATGTAATCAAATTGTACAACAACCCTATCTTCAGTACATTCTACAGATGGGGAGACTGCAGCTCAGGACGCTCAATTACTTGCCCGAGCTCATGGGGCTGGAAGGTGGGATGCAGGTGGGATGGACTCAGCTCACGCCTGTTAACAACTCTGCCATGGGAGGATCGGCAGTGGGGATCAGAGTCATAACTTCACAGCATTTTCAGTTTGCAAAGAGCTTCCACATCCCTGTCTTCATTCAATCCTCACAACTAACTTCCCTGTGAGGTGGGTGTTCTTACTGCTGGTTTAAGAGACAGGGAAGGGCTTCCCTGGTGGCGCAGTGGTTGAGAGTCCACCTGCCGATGCTGGGGACACGGGTTCGTGCCCCGGTCCGGGAAGATCCCACATGCCGCGGAGCGGCTGGGCCGGTGAGCCATGGCCGCTGAGCCTGCGCGTCCGGAGCCTGTGCTCCGCAACGGGAGAGGCCACAACAGTGAGAGGCCCGCGTACCGCAAAA
>NW_006783088.1:1427419-1431718 GCF_000442215.2 Lipotes vexillifer | reverse complement strand
GCCGCGTAGCGGCTGGGCCCGTGAGCCGTGGCCGCTGAGCTTGCGCGCCCGGCAACGGGAAAGGCCACGACAGTGAGAGGCCCACATATTGCAAAAAAAAAAAAAAAAAAAAAAAAAAAAAAGAGACAGGGAAAGTGAGAGCAGGGTTAAGTGATCTACCCAAGCCACGTGGCCTGCAATTGGGAAGCAGGACTCAAACCCCCATCTCCTGACGCCCAGGCCCATCGTCCTTCCACTAGTCTCAGAACTGTCACCTTGCAAAGTGGCCCAAGCAGAAGGCAGGTGCAGCTCCTCCTGTAGCCAGCAGGAGGCGCCAAGCAACCAGAGGTGTCAGAGGACCCAAACTGGAGGCTGGCTCACCTGCAGTAACTGATGCAAGAGTCTTGGAGGTTGCAGGGAGCCCTGAGGAAACCAGCCCTCCCACAGGCCTGGACACCCTGCCCCATTCTGGAAGCTGCCCCTCCCTCATCCCAGAAATCCCGCAGAGTACCCCTGAATCTGAGCTTCCCAGAGTTCCCTGGGACTTTGATTTGCCCCCGTTCTAGAAACAGGGAGCAGGCCCACCTCTATGAGGGGGTGTCGTGAGAACTGAAGAGGAGAGAATGAGCGCCTGGGCATGAGCTCGCTACACGCGAGGACCCACCCTCTCCGTCCCCCAAGGCCGGCACCTTGACCAGACACTCACTCTCAGCAGACCTTTCTGAGATGTCACGAACGTCCTGGGACGAGATGAAGATGTCTGCCCCCTCCTCCAGGCTGGGGGCCTTCTGGCTCAGCCGCTGGCCCACAGTGGTCACATAGGTGCAGAAGCGGTCACCTGTCACCTTGTGATCCAGGGCCAGCCCTCTGAGCTTGGTCTTCTCCCTGTCAGTAGCCAGGCCACAGCACGTGGGAACCAGCCACACAGAGCCCCGCTTCAACAGCCTGCCTCTAGGGCGTGCTGTCCCAGGGGTGCCAAGCCCCCCTTTAGCCAGCACTGATGGGCCCACTGACAAGCTCCCAAGGGCGGGGCTTGTGTCTGTGTGTCTCAGAGCCTGGCCCAGGGGCCAGCTCAGCACACACTAAGTGAAGGACAGATGCACTGTTTTCCACTTGGGCTGTAGCCATGGAGGCAGCATTCAGAACCCAAACTCCGGGGCTGGGGGGCGGAGGGAGGGATAAATTAGGAGGTCGGGATTAACATATACACACTACTATATATGAAATAGATAACCAACAAGGACCCACTGTATAATATGGGGAACTCTACTCAATATTTATAATAACCTATAAGGGAAAAGAATCTGAAAAAGAATATTTATATACTTATATATATATATATGAATCACTTTGCTGTACACCTGAAAATAACACAACATTATAAATCAACTATGCTTCAATAAATTAAAAAAAAAAAAAAAGAACTCAGACTCTGGAGTTCTGATTCCAGCCTTAGATTCACCCCTCCCCCCTTCAGTGGTATGACGTTAGGTAAGTCACTTTGCTCCCTGTGCCTTTGCTACGAATGGAGTTAATAACAGAACCCACGTCACAGAGCTGACTGAGAATGAGGGCTGAGCAGAGTGCCTGGCACACAGGAGATGCTCCATCAGTATCAGCTATTTGACTGGCTCCCTAGGTGCCTGGTTGTGGGGCATCACTCCAGTCCCCTGGGGAACTGATGGGGGGGGGTAGGTAAAGTTGGCATTCAGGTTTGCCCCACAAAGGGTGGGATTTCATTCCTCGGTTTCCCCCCTTTCTGGGTGCCCGTAGCACATGGCACTATTGCAACGGTCCCTCCTACTCTGATCCCATCCTCCAAACCTGGACAGAAGAAGACAGTCCCCACGTTTTGGATGCCTGCTTTATGCCTGATCTACTCAGAACACCTGCAGGTGGGTGGGATCAGGCCCACGGTTCAGATGAGAAAGCGGAACTTGGAAAGCTCAGATGATCAGCAAATCTTGGTTGCTCTGAGTCCACAGCTGCTTCTGTCCATCACACCACCACACCCCGGCCTCCAGATCTGCAGCGGGGCAGTCACCCTCCCACCCCACACCCCCCGGTCACTCACTTGTAGTTGACTTCCTCCGGCGAGGGAAAGGCTTCACTCGGCCAGTTGAAGGCACAGTTCAGAAAGATGAGGCAGGCCAGGCTTGACCAGGTGAACATGATGATCATGAAGGACACGCCGGCATCATAGATCAGCTGTCGGGGGACGGGGCGGGCCATGAAGGAGGCTGCCCAGCCCCAGGCCCGCGTCCTCCAGCTGGAGGTAGAACCCAGGCCCCAGAGGCCTTAGAGAAGGTCTCTTCTACCCCGTTCCTTGTATCCAATTTGCAGATGAAGAAACCAAGACCAGAAGTTAAGAGTTGGATCTAGAAGCCCCACCATCCTCTTCCTTTCTCACCCCAGCCCCCCTCAAGAGGTGTGAAATAGTTTGCACACGGGGCCGAAGGGGCTGGCCACAAGCTCAAAATGTCTTTGAAATCTCAATTATTATCTTAAAAAGACACACCAATGTTGCCTTTGACTCCATACACGTTTGTTTTCACATGAAAGTCATTTCATTTTATGTACAAGAGAGGACGATGAAAGCGTCTAACCGTGTTTTTCCTGCCCCTTCTGGGCACCCTCCCTGGGGGAAAGACAAACCCAGTCTGAGAAGCCTTATCTCACCTTGCACAGGTGTGACAACTGAAAGGGGAGGGGCGTGTGCAAGCACTCTGCCCACAGCCTCCCAACCCCAGGACAAGCAGGTTCTCTATTGATTGGGATTCTGTGCCAACATAGCAACTGCTCTAGTGAGGAAGCCAGGTATGCGGAAAATGTCCTGCCTGCCACCCTCTGCCTGGGATGGCTGCTGTCTGCTCTCCACTCAGGCTCCAAGCTCCAGTGCTGCCTGGGAAAACTGCTCCTTCTGGGCCGCAGGCTTTGGGGCTCTTTCTTCCCCGGGAGCAGGACAGAACTTCAAAGGGCCACACCCGCCAAGATCTGGTTCCTCAAATCCCACTGCCTTAGTCAAGGGAAGGGGGACCCCCAGCTCCAGGCCTGCTCCTACCTGAACAATTGTTGGTCACCCCCATCAGTGTGCTCTCCACCTCCTCTGGCGACGGATGCTGAGCGAGTGCCTTCTAAACCAATAAATTAACTGCCCAAGGCAGAATCTGAGGGGCACGGTGCGGCCCAGCTGGAAGGGCACTTTGATATCAGAGGGAGGAAAGAGGCCCCAAACTTGCCCAGAGCTAGAACTCAGGCCTTCCGGCTCTAGGTCCACCAGGCTGACCTGTCTAGGAGCTGGCCAGGCCTGGACTAGCTTGGTGACCTTGGACCCAAGTCATCCAGCCTCTTCAGGGCTGGGGAAGGAAATATGGCCTGAAAGGTGGGCTGAGGCCAAAGAGGTGAGGGCCTTGAAGGCATGTGAAGGGGCTGGACCTGATTCTGTCCGCGAAGCAGAGTGGGTAGATGAGCAAGTCCTTCATCTAAGGTCATTCTGGAAGTCATGTGAGTGGCAGCTTAGAGAGGGAAAAGCTTGGAGGCAGGGAGATCAGCTGAGAAAGCACTGGCCCAGCAGCGAGGATGAAGGCCTGGACAGAGCAGCAGAGAAGTCAGACCCACTGGTCCACAGCGGCACCTGGGCTCTTCCCATGACGCTGCAGTGCTTTGCCCTGCCGTGGTGGGAACTGACCTCCGCCTGACAGCAAGTAGGTCACCAGATATACTATGCGCCCAACCCCACCCAGGTCTTGTGTCAAGGCAGAAGGAAGGCCAAGCGACCTCACTGACCACCAGCTGCCCACTCCCCAGGCAGCTCCGTACCTTGATTCCCGGGTACGTGATGGCAGAAGAGGCATAGGAGCCGATCATGAGGGCCATGAAAGTGGAGCGCAGGTTCCCAAACATGTTGGGCAGCTGAGAGAGGAGAGCAGTGTCAGTGAGCAGGGAGACCCTGACACCTGCCCAGGGCTCCCCTTTCTCCACCGAGCAAGCTTGGAAGCTTCTAGCCCAGTAGTCCTCAACGTGAGCTCCAGGAACACCAGCCCCAGAGTCGCAACAGAAAAGTTCTAAGACAAAATCAGGGTTGGAAACCAGGCTGTACTCCCCTCCCACGCAAAGAAGTGCCCACAAAGAGAAGTTTTGTTTAACCCCATGGTTTCCCAAGTTACTTTTTTTTTTTTTTTGCGGTACGCGGGCCTCTCACTGTTGTGGCGTCTCCCCCTGCGGAGCACAGGCTCCGGATGCGCAGGCTCAGCGGCCATGGCTCACCGGCCCAGCCGCTCCGCGGCATGTGGGATCTTCCCGGACCGGGGCACGAACATC
>NW_006783088.1:1418775-1427193 GCF_000442215.2 Lipotes vexillifer | reverse complement strand
CCGCGTCTCCTGCATCGGCAGGCGGACTCTCAAGCACTGCGCCACCAGGGAAGCCCCCAGGTTACTTTTTTATGGAACCCCTTAATAATGTCTCGCCTCTTAATAACCCATGGGTTAGGTGTTTAAGAAACACTAACCTACAGCAACTCCTTTGACAGATGAGAACACTGAGGCCTGGAGCGGGAAAGGAACGTACTCAAGCTCACAGAGCACGTTACTTTCTCCCCTGTCCTGGCCATCCGAGTTCTATCCCAGAACCCAAGGCTGTGACCATGGCTGGCTCTGTAACAGGATGGTGCCCCTTAACCTTCTCGGTGGCCCCAGAGGCCCCCAGTCCCTGGTTTCTACTGAGCCAGGGCACGTAACAGGACAACTAGGGAGGTGAGGGTGGGAGTAGGGGGGAAACAGGGCCGGGCCAGGTGTCCAGAAGAGTAGGCTCTGACCCGCAGGGCAGGCCCAGAATTCCTACCAGTAGAGAACTGACTGCGTGTTCTACTCACTGGCCTGAGCCGGGCCCTCAGGGGAGGGGAAAGCAAAGTCACACAGCCCTTTGTGTGCTCCCACCTCTCCCTCCTCCCCCCAGTCAACAGATCCCACAGCTGGAAGCGTCTCAGATGCCATACAAAGCTAAAACCCTCTCCACAGAGGGAAGAACGGGGCTCCAGAAGGGGATCTCAAATAGCTCTGGAGAGGAAGAAGGCGAACAAACACAGAGAACTGACCCATCAACCTTGAAGCGGCTCTGAAAAACCGCTGGGGCCGCCCTGACCCCCTGGCACCCTGTCTGCGCGAGGCAGGCTGCAAGGACGCCATGGAGAAGCGCTAGGGCCTTGGCGCCCCTCACTACCCACCCCCCACCCCCCCAGGGTCCGAGAGCGCTGTCTCCGCCCAGCACGGCCTAGGCGGGCCTGGCTGGGCCGGTCCCGGCTCGGATCTGTCCTGGCCCGCGAGCACCTAGGCCCGGAGCCGGGGGCGGGACCGGAGCCGGGTCCTGTCATTGGTTGGAGATTACGGTGGCAGAGCAGGGGGCGGGCTGCGGGCGGAGAGACCCCTAGGCCCCAGGGCAGGGTTCAAGGTTAGGCCCCAGAGGGCAGGGGAGAGAAAGGCTTTAGGGCCTTGAGCCAGGGAGCGCAGCGTGGAGAAGGGGCTGCGGAGGGAGGCGGGGATGAAGCGATCCGCTTCCTTAGAAAGTTGTGAAATGTCCTGGGCTGGAATTAAAGGCAGTTGCTGGGCGAGGTGAAATTCAGCCAAAAAACACCCAGTTTGGCGGTCAGGCGGCCCTCCTCTGAGATAAACAGCCCGAGGCTGGCCGGCCAGGAACCCCTCCTCCCACCACACACGCTGAAGGCTTTAACCCTTCTGCACACTCACTCGCATATACACTTAGAGTAACACACGCCAAACACACATGTAAGAGGTCAAGCCAAGTGAAAAAGCCCTTTCTGTAGGTCAAGCACAGTCAAGTGTCGGCAGTATTACATGGTTCAATCTAACACACTCACAAATCCATCTACCTACCCATGGACATCACCACATATATCACAACGTGGCAAACAAACACATGCCCACTGTCTCAAGCTGCCCACCGCCCTTACTTTCGCATTACCCAGTTTTATTCTTTCCAGCACTTGTGACTAGGGATATCATTCATTAGTTTACTTGTTTTTAGGGTTGTCTGTTCCCCCAATTCCTGAATATAAGTTCCAGAAAGGTGAAGAAATTGTCAGTTCTGTCTGTGCTGTGGCCCCAGGACAGAGTTCAACGGATGTATGGGCTTGGGACACACACACACACACACACACACACACACACACACACACACACACACACACACACACACACACGTGCATTTGATTTGCGTACACAGGCCCTTCTCCCACCCTCACCCTCACTCACTCCTGGGTGCCCTACTGCCGAGTCGGGACCTGTCATACTCACTGTGAGTGAAGAGAATGTTAGGCAGATGCCACCAAAACCATTCAGGGACAGTGCCAGGAATATCAACGGAGACAGAACTGGGAAGCAGAGAGGGATGAATGAGGCACTGGGGAGCTGTGGGAGGCTAAAGGCAGGAGCTGGGGTAACACCACCTTCATCCCACCCATTCTTTTCCCGTGGGGACACGAGAGGCCAGACATCTCACCTTTGGTGTCCCAAGAGGCCAGGGCCATGAGGGTGCAGGATGCAGCGAAGCAGGCGCTGTGGAGATGCAGCGGAAGGGGGAGGGGCTGAACACTCTGTGCCTCCCCTCCCCCTGCCGCACCAGTCCTGCCCTGCAGCTCCCCAAAGGCCCTTCCAGTTCCCCACAGCCCAGCCACCTCACCTGCCAATCAGCCGCATGGGCCGGGGCCCGAAGCGGTCCATGAGGATCCCCAGCGGCAGAGTGGTGGCACTGAGCATGAAGGAGCCGATGGTGAAGCCCAGGTTGAGCATCTCTTCCTGCTGGTTACAGCTCAGCCACTGGCGCTGCTCATCCTGGCTGGTGTTGGTGGTGTTCACAGCTGAGGACGGGGAGGGAAAGGCAGCACGTGACCGCGGGAGCAGCTGGGCACAGGACAGAGGCCTGGGATCAGGGGTCCTGCCTCTCAAGTCGCATGCCTCTGCCTCAGCAGCAGGCTCCTGCTGCTAACCAGGTGACTTTGGAATTATGCATACTCTGGTGGGGAAGGGGCTCCATAAACGGCAGCAATCAGTATCTGACCCAGGGAGAGTCACATACCCAACCTGAGGCCTCAACTAGCTCAAATGGAATCACGGACATCAAAGTATTTACCAAATTGAAATATTCATTCAGTGTCCAAGCTTAAGGGGTTGAGGATCCCCAATAGGATCCACCCAATAGGATCCAATAGGAAGCACCCTCGAATCCGGGACAACATCAGTGGGTGATGCTCAAATGATGTAACAAGAATTCCTTTAACACTTAGAGGACACTTCCCCATAAATGACGTTCTGATAAAATAATAGCTAATATTTGTTGAGCATTTAACTGTGTTCTAGGCATGTTCTCAGCGGTCACTGTATTAACTCACGACAGCCCCAGGAGTCAGCTAATAAAGTATCCCCACTCTCCAGATAATGAAACGGAGGCGCAGAATTAGGACCACGGCACCGCCCTCCGGTGCTCCTCTGCAAGTCCACCTCCAAGAAGACGCGTCCTCCGGTAAAAGGCCAACTTGGAGTTGTGTCAAGTTAATGAAACAGGCTGGTGGCGTGGGAAGGAGGCGGGTTTCACTTCACCCAATGCTCAGTGAGTCACGAGGTGGCGGCTCCCCTGCCTCCTACTTGTTACTTAGGCATCACTGCCAAGGGCAAAGTCAGGGTGCACCTGGAAGGTGGACAGACCAGGGTCTGAATTCCCACCACCATCCCTACTAGCTGTGCAACCTTGGACGAGGAACTTCCTCTCTTTGAGACGCAGGCCCCTCGCCTGTAAAAAGGAGCAGAGAATGCCTAACCCAGGCTCCTTAGGAGATTCAGTTGGAGAAGGGTCCTGGCCCAGAGAGGGTGTCCTGAAACAGCTGATGAAAGGGTAGATGATGGCCCCCTGGGGGAGCCACAGTGTGGCGAGCCTCTTCTCTAGGTGCCGGGGATCTCACGGCGAATAAGACAGGAAGCTCTCAGCCCTCATGGGGCTTGTATTAGATAATAAACAAGGAAACAAATGGACACTGATATAAAGAGTCACAGGTGCTATGAAGAGAACAAAACAGGAAGATGTGATAGTGCTGAATGCTGGGAAGGGGAAGCATCTGCCCTCCGTGGTGACGGGGACCCGACTTCAGGTATCCAAAGGGCATGCAGGCGGCAGAAAGCTGACATATGAATTCTTTTCAAAGCATGAGTGCTGGCCAACCAGAGGACAAAGCCCCTTGGGCAATGCGGTGCTCAGGCACCTGAAAGAAGGGGTTAGGGGTTTAAAGCACACAGCCTCTGGGGTTCAGGCTAGCCCCCAGCACCACCAATTTAGTGATCTCCATCGTCACTGTTCATTTCTCCACCACGTTTATCTGCACCTGTTCATTCAATCTACATACACTTAAGCGACATCTACTGTACGACAGGCACTGCGTCGGGTCAGTGGGTAAAGCAGGAAGAAATGCAATGCTAATTTAGACCAGAGGCCACAAACAGGTGACCAGCAATGAACCCCACCCATATTTTGCTTGGCTTGCAAATTTTAATTGGGTGCCAGTTTAAAATCAGGCGTTATCACCTAAAAATCCATTAGTCTGGCTTCTCTTCAGTAAGTCAGAAGATCTGGCCATTGCTGGAGCTGAGTAGAGACCACTCCTTTCCACCAGGGCTTGCCCTCTCTAAGTCACCCACATCCTCACCTCTTCATGAGCTCTCAGACATCTGCCATCTTATATCTGCCCTGATTGGCCCAATTATTATTAGGTTTTCTATTGAAGTATATTTGACACGCAATATATTAGTTTCATGTGTACAACATAGTGATTTGATGTTTGTATACATTACAAAATGATCACGACAGTAAGTCTAGTTACCATCTGTCACCAGATGTACTATTACTGACTGTATTCTCATGTTGGACATTATCACCCAATTGTTATTAACTGCCTGGCCCCTGTTGGCATCTGAGTTTGCAGCCCCTGAATTAGAAGCGGTTCCTGCTCCTCAGTCTTTCACAATCAAATGTTTCACTTTCCCTCACCAGCTCTCAACTAATCAATACCTACTTTGTGCCACGCTTTTCCATATAGTATATCATTTAATCTTCACAACCCTACGAAGTGAGTGTAATGATCCCCATTTTATAGATGATGAACCTCCAAGAAGCAAGGTAAGTAAGTCACAGTTACACAACTTCTTACAGGCAGGCCTAGATTCCAACTCAAGACCCTCTCCAAAGCCAACACTTCCCCGTTACCCCAATGGGCCTCTCTATCCTGAACAGGGCAGCTTAGTAAGTTTTCAAAGCCTGCGCTAGTGCTGGCGAGGAAATGTGTTCTTCTATTGGTGGAGAACTCCAGCCTAGTGTATGGCAAATAACTCAAGGTCAATTAATGCATTCACTTCCCTGGTTTAAATTGATCAGCCTCTTGTGAGTTTGACTAATAAGAGCTAGTTCCTAAGGCCCGATGACTCTGAGTGGTTGGATAAAGCCAGACTTCTTTTTTTTTGCAATGTACTTTTTATTTTTTATTAATTTTTATTGGAGTATAGTTGATTTACAGTGTTGTGTTAGTTTTTGCTGTACAGCAAAGTGAATCAGTTATACATATACATATATCCAGTCTTTTTTAGATTCTTTTCCCACATAGGTCATTACAGAGTATTGAGTAGAGTTCCCTGTGCTGTACAGTAGGTTCTTATTAGTTACCTATTTTATTTTTTAATATTAATCATGCTTTTAATATTATGTTGAAATAATAATGTTTTGATATGTTGGATTCAATATGTTATGAAAAATTATTACAACTGTTTTTAATTACTTTTATTTACTTTTTCTTATTTCTTCCCTTGTTTATTTTTTTAGAGTCTATTTCCTTTTCTCCCCCTAAATTGAAAGAAACAGTTAATATCAATAGCTCTTGCTACTTCTGTTTTCTTTTGCATTAAAAAAATTTTTTTTTATTGGACTATAGTTGATTTACAATGTCACATTAGTCCTTATTAGTTATCTATTTTATATGTAGTAATGTGTATATGTCAATCCAAATTTCCCGATTTATCCCTCCCCCTCCCTTTCCCCCTTGGTAACCGTAAGTTTGTTTTCTACACCTGTGACTCTATTTCTGTTTTGTAAATAAGTTCATTTGTACCTTTTTATAGATTAAGCCAGACTTCTGAACCAAGAGGGAAGCCAAACCAGCATGCAAAGACCTCTGTCCACGTCCATTACAACAGGAGAGGTCTGACATCTAACCTCTCCCATTTTATGCACAAGTGAAGCATGGGGTGCAACAGGGAACACATATGCAGTAAGTTAGTGATAGAGGTGGGCTTAGAAGCCAGAGAAAATAGTGTTTCTCAAAGTGTGGTACGCACAGCATGTGCGCACTCAAGATGGGTTTAGAGGTACAGATGATCCGTGAACCTCAGGGGGTTAGGGGCCTCAACCCTTCCCCTGTGCTTTGGAAAATCCGCCTGTAATTTAGTCAGCCCTCCCTTTGTGGGGTCCCTCTGTATCTGCGTTTCTGCAGCTGCAAATTCAACCAGCCACGGAGCGTGTAGTCCTGTACTATTTACTGCTGGAAAAAATCCTAAGCAGTTCAAACCCGTGTTCAAGGGTCAACCGTACAGGTAATGGTTTTTGATGTTTCATAGTTATTAGTTATTTGAATGTGTATCAAACACACATATACATATATATATGTATTAGAAATATATACGTATGATGTATGTGTGTATGTGTGTCTGAGTAACATCAAACTCAAGGTTCCAAGAGTATTACACATTTTTTTAAAACAGGATCTTTAGTTTTATTTAATTTAATTAATTAGTTAATTATTTTTTGGCCACGCCGCACAGCTTTCAGGATCTTAGTTCCCCGACCAGGGAATGAATCCTCACCCCCTGCAGTGGAAGCGCAGAGTCCTAACCACTGGACCGCCAGGGAAGTCCCAAGAATATTACACTTTAAAATGAGGCTTTTTATTTTTTTTTAAGTGGATTGATTTAAAAGGAAGTATTAAGTAAATAATAGTACCTATGGCACACAGAAATGGTAAAATCATGAAGGTGAACTGCAAATGACTAGGTCTAGGAAACACGGGAGAGAGGATCATGGTTAAGCATTCTTCGTGTCCAAATTCTGGCTCCACTAGCTGTGCTGCTGAAACTCAGAGGTTCTGCTATCCCATCTGTGAAATGGGGATAGTGACTGCAGCCATGTAAAACGTGGGCTCTAAGGACTGCTGCACACACACAGTACTCACAAAATGATCCCAGGTCTCTGAGCCCTTCCTCACCATCCCCCACCCTTGCCCCATCATTCATTTTCCTGCAGCTGACACAGCCACATTCACCAAAACACCCGCAGAACTGGGCTCTGGCTACTTGTCTTCTCTGTGACGGGGCTCCCCCAGGGGAACTCTTAATCCTAAGGCCTCGGAGAAAGGTTCTGGGGCTGAATACTCGCTCTGCTCCTTATTTATTAGCTGTGTGACCTTGGGGAAATTACTTAGCGTCTCTGAGCTTCAGCTTTCCCTTCTATAAAAAGAGTTGTTGTGAGGATTAAAGATCTAACTAGCAAATAGTCAATGCTTGATGAACTTTAGCTACTGTTTTATTATTTTGGCACTTATGCTGGATATGCAGTTGTGTGTGAGAAGCTGAATTGCCCCTGCCTACTTCTGAGTAAGAGTCCTCTTTAGCTGTGATGCCCCAACAGGTGGGTCAACCATCTACCCCAGGGTGTACCTCAGAAGAGGAAGAGCAGAAACCTGAGAAGACAGAGGGTGTGGCCAGGGAACCCCAAAGCTGACACTAATGAGCACCTCAGTAATGAACTTGGGACTTCCCTGGTGGTCCAGCGGTTAAGATGCCATGCTTCCATTGTAGGGGGCACAGGTTCAATCCCTGGTCATACAAAAATTAACTCCAAATGGATCAAAGGTTTAAATATAAGAGCTTAAAACTTAAAACTCTTAGAAGAAAACACAGGCGTAAATCTTTGTGACCTTAGATTAGGCAATGGTTTCTTAAACATGACACCAAAACACAAACGGCAAAAGAAAAGATAGCTTGGACTTCATCAATATTAAAAACTTTTATGCTCCAGACCTAGAAAACAAACTTACAGTTACCAAAGGGTAAAGGAGGGGCGGGATAAATTAGGATTTTAAGATTAGCAGATACAAACTACTATAGATAAAACGGATAAACAACAAGGACCTACTGTATAGCACCGGGAACTATATGCAATATCCTGCAATGAACCATAATGGAAAAGAATATGAAAAAGAATATGTACATATATGTGTGTGTACATATATATATACATATGAATCACTTTGCTGCACACCAGAAACTAACACAACATTGTAAATCAACTATACTTCAATATTTAAAAAATAATCCAAAGAAAGAAAGAAACTTTTGTGCTCCAAAGGACACCATGAAGAATATGAAAAGACAACCCACGGTGGGAGAAAAATTTTGCAAATCCTATATCTGATAAGGGACTTGTATCTACAATACAAAGAACTCTTACAACTCAATAATAAAAAGAACCCAATTTAAAAATGGGCAAAGGGGGCTCCCCTGGTGGCGCAGGGGTTGAGAGTCCGCCTGCCGATGCAGGGGACACTGGTTCGTGCCCCGGTCCAGGAAGATCCCACATGCCGCAGAGCGGCTGGGCCCGTGAGCCGTGGCCGCTGAGCCTGCGCATCCGGAGCCTGTGCTCCGCAACGGGAGAGGCCACAACAGTGAGAGGCCCGCATACCACAA
>NW_006783088.1:1405282-1418368 GCF_000442215.2 Lipotes vexillifer | reverse complement strand
CGTATAAAAAAAAAAAAAAAAAAAAAAAAAGATGCTCACCATCATTAGCTACTAGGGAAATGCAAATCAAAGCCACAAAAATATAACACTTTATGTCCACAAGAAGGGCCATAATAAAAAAGATAAACAGTAACAAGTGTTGTCTAGACTGTGGAGAAACTGGAACCCTCCTACACTGCTGGTGGGAATGTAAAATGGCCCAGCCACTTTGGAAAACAGTCTAGCAGTTCCTCAAAATGTTAAACATAGACTTACCCTATGGCCCAGCAATTCCATATGGAAGGAAAGCATATGTCCACACAGAACTTGAACATGAGTGTTCACAGGAGCATTACTCATAATAGCCAAAAAGCAGAAACAACCCACATGTCTATCAACTGTTGAGTGGATAAATAAAATGTGGTAGCAAAGGACTTGGAAAGGAACCAAGGCTTGATACATTTGCCAACATGAATGAACCTTGAAAACATCATGCTAAGTGACAAAAAGCCAGTTATAAAAGATCACCTATTATAAGATGCCATTTATATGAAATGTTCAGAATAGGCAAATCTATTTTTGTCATAGGCAAACCTGTAGCAGAAAGTAGACGATTGGTTGCCTAGTGCTTGAGGGTAAAAGAGCAGGTGGTGGGAGAGGTACTGCTAGTGGGTCCAGGGTGACTTTTTGGGGTAGAGAAAATGTCCTAAAATTGGTTGTGGTGATGGTGGCACAACTCTGAATAAACTAAAAACCATTAACTTGTATACTTTAAATGGGTGAATTGTAACGTATGTGACTTATATCTTAATCTAGCTCTTATCCATATTTTTAAAAAGGTGGAAGGGTGGGCAGCAAAAGGGAAGGAGCTTTGGGGATGATGGAAATATTCTAAATATTGACTGTGGTGACAGTTCCTGAGGTGTGTAAATTTGTCAAACCTCATCAAAATGTGTGATGTAAATTAATCTTCAATAAAGCTGATTAAAAAAACAGGTGGTGCTTCCCTGGTGGCGCAGCGGTTGATAGTCCGCCTGCCGATGCAGGGGACACGGGTTCGTGCCCCGGTCCGGGAAGATCCCACATGCCGCCGAGCGGCTGGGCCCGTGAGCCATGGCCGCTGAGCCTGCGCATCCGGAGCCTGTGTTCTGCAACGGGAGAGGCCACAACAGTGAGAGGCCCGCGTACCGCAAAAAAACCCAAAAAAACAAAAAAACAGGTGGAGAAGGCAGGAAGAAGCCACCGGATGGGCAGCGGGCAGGCATCAAGGCCAGCAGGCAGCAAAGGGCAGGTCTCTCCAGCCTCCAGGGTAAACAACTCAGAGGGGACCTGGACTCCTGGCCTCTATTGGCAAAGGGATCCCGCACCCTTCTGTATGGTTCTGTCAGCCACCCTGGAGCACCCAGCATTTCACCCCAAGCCAGCTCCTCCTGACCCAACCTGCCTCCCCTGGCCAGCTGCCAACTCTAATCTCCACCTCCTCAGGCTCCCCAGCACCCTGTAATTGGGGCCAGGAGATGCATGTACATTCTCGAATCCTCGGTGCCACCTGCTGCTTCCTTACAGATAAGGCTGGCGGGTGGTTGGAGCAGAGTGGGTGCTGCCCAGAGATCAAGAGCACCCCAGCTCCACCCCGCGAGGCAACGGTTTTCTCCCACAGCCAAGGCAGATGCCTGCAGGGAGTGGGGTTGAGGAGTTGGGAGAAGCTGGGAGAAGCCAGCAGAAGCCAGGAATGACACTAACGTTGATCAAGCGCGATTGGCCCTCAGCATAGATACTTACTCTTTTTCCCATTTTGCAGGCCAGGCAGCTGAAGCTCAATGTTTTAGGGAACTCGCCAGTGTCACCCAGCTGCTAAAAGTGGTGGAAGCTGGGATTCTAACCCAAGCTGGCCTTCTTCCAAAGCCTGTTCCACAGCAAGGAGGTTGGAGGAAGAGGATGAGGGCGGCGGGGAGGGCCAAACTCCACATCCCTCAAGCTCCTTAGGCTGAGCTTGTCCGCACAGCTCTCTCCTTCCCAGAAAAGAAAGATACCTATCGGATCACGAGAGCTTCAAGTCCCAGACACTAGGAAGGGTGACTCCTTGCCTCCGGGCACCTGAAGACAGCAGGGACGTGGTTACTGCTCCCAAGGATTGTTAGAATTCTCACTCCTGCATCCAGAGCCCCTGATTCAAAGCCAAGGTGACCAAAGTGGAAAACAGGGACCATCCACAAGTTGGGGCCTAGAGGAAATGAGGCCGTTAACTTTGTACAAATGGTTCCTTGAAGACCTGGGGGCTCAAATGGCCTGGAAAAGGAGAAGCACACTGCCTCCCCTTCCCTTTACAATCAAATCCAGCTTGCAGGCTCTCCTTTGCCTCACTCAGCCTTACAATAGCCCTAGAAAGAAATCCCTCACCCAGCTAGTAGCTGCTGCACTTCTGGGAGTCGCCACCTTGCTCTACACCTGAGGCTGCAAAGGGATCAGTCCCAGGATCTGGATGCCCGCAGGACAACTGGCGTTCAGTGAAAACTGGATTCGAAGAATGAGGTAGAGTGGGTCATTCTCTAGAGGAAGTTTGAAGAGGTCAAGAAGTGGGGCCGCCCAATCCCCTGCGGAGTGCTCTGTCTCGAGCAGCCTGGCTTTCTGTCTCCTTGGCCACCCGTCCTTTGCCGGCGACCACCTTCCCCCTCTGCTGCCCCTCCCGAGCGCCACTGGCCCCTTCTCGGGCATACCTGAGCACATGCTGGAATAGAAGCCCTCGTTCTTGAGCATGATCAGCAGGGAGCTCCAGCCCAGGAGCACCGCAGAAAAGAAGAGGTTCTCCAGCACGGCCGTGCACGCCATCCACCAGCGCCTCCGGTACGCCTCCTCCAGCGTGGGAGCCATACTGGTCGCGAGCCTGCCCAGGAGCAGAGCACTGAGCGAAGGGCCCAGAGGACCCAGAGAAGCATCCTGTATCATGGTGGCTCCCGAGACCCCTCGAGCCAGCCCGCAAGGGGGCCTTCATGGAGGCCCCATAGAGCCCTGGGCTTCCCAGCGGGTGCCGCCGAGCTGGCTCTGGGCGCACTGGCAGCGCCAGGGGCGCACGAGGCGCTGGGCTCCCGCCGTGTCACTATCAGAGACAAGGAAGGTCCTGTCTGTGCGCAACAGCTTCTTGGCGCGCTGCCGGGCTCTTCCACCCAGGCCAAGGCACGCAGAGCCCGGCTCCCGGGGACCAATCCCGCACTTCCCCAAGTCCCCAAAGGTCAGCAAGGGTCAGGGCGCGCTCTGAAGCAACCGCTGGCCAGTATCCGGCCTCCCGCTCCAGGAAGGACCCCCAGAAGCAAGCAGGGGGAGGAAGGGGAAGTCTGACGTTAGCTCAAGGACACCCTCCCCTCTTCCTGTTGCCCCTGTAAGACCACTCCTCTTCTCTGGGGCCGGGCTTCAGCAAGCCCTCCCCCTTTCCGCACTAGGCGACCCAAGTCCCTACAGTCTCTCGGTCCAAGCCGACAGCTGCCACGTGGAACGAGACCCAGGCAGGCCCTCCAGCGCCGCCGGCGCCACCCACTCACACGGGCACCCAGCTGCGAGCCGGGGAACATGCCCGCCCTCTCTCGCCCGGGGAGGGGGCTCGGGCACCCGCAGGAAGTCCGACGGCCGCTGACTTTATAAGTGCAGTGGCGGCGGAGGGGCTGGCGGGAGGGTGGGTTTACCGGAGAGAGAAGGAGCCCGAGCACCCACCCCCACCCCCTCCGCCTAGGCCACGGCCGCCGCCGCGGGAGGAGACGGGGCGCGGGCGGCGCGGGGGCGGAGAGCGGCCGGTGAGACCGAGAAAAGCAGAGAGGAGAGGTACAGGAAGGGCAGGAGAGAAAGGGCGCGAGCGAGCGGAGCAAAGCACGAAGGCCTTCGCCGGAGGGCCTCAGTACTCTCATCTGTGAAATGGGGCTTTGCATTTAGGAGTTCCCGCAGGTCCGTTCGAACTCCGACAAGAGTGTTTCTCTAAACGGAGGCAGTGCAGCAAGAGAGGGCGCCAAGGGGGCATACCAAAGGGGAAGGAGAGACGCGCTTGGAGAGGCGGGACCCACGGGCTCAGGTAACGGGTCTTTCTTGGGGAGCCTGGAAGTGTCGGTGGGAGCCAGCCGGGTGACTCTCAGAGAACGTTCAGCCCGGGACCCGGACCCCAGCCGCACCCGCTGCTCACCTCTGATCCGGGGCAAACGCGCCTCCTGTAGCCGCCGACCGGTCGGGGAGCGGCGCGTGCACAATTTCGGCGTCCGGTGTCCGGCGGGCCCAGCTCGGAACCGCAGCGGCGCTCGGGACTTCTCTGCGCGCCGGGTCTGGGCGGCCTCGGAGATTCTGCCGGACAGCCTGGTGTTCTCACCGCCTCGGTCCCATCGGAAGAAGTCGGGGAACGGGAACCCGGCGGGCGCCACCAATGCGCGAAATGAGGCTAGGACGAAGTGGATCGACGGAGTGAACAGTTGTACTTACAACCGGCCGGGGCTGCACCCCGAGGTAGGGGCGGGGGCTCCCTTCCCTAACCCTCCCCCTAGGTCGAGTTTCACGGGCACGTGACTCGTCCTCTGGTCCCCAGATACTCTCCCCGGCACACGCCCCTGCACCTAAAATGTCCACCCTTACTCCCTCCCCCTCCCCTCCCCCTCGGCCCCCCAGACGAATCGGGGCAGCGCCCTCTGTATCTTTGGTCAAAACAAAGAACAACTCGGCTGGAGCAGACTGACCGCGATGCAGGGCAGCCTTGGGTGGGGTTTTGAACTGTGCACTTGGGAGCAGAGTTTTCCGAGAGGCAGAATGACCCGGGTTTCTTTGTGGAGTTAGATCGAGGTCTGAGAGTGGACTTGAAAACTGGCCTGGGTTATCTTGAGCAAGTTGCTTAACCTCTCTGAGCCTCGGTTTCCTCCTATAAGTTCTCATAACAATAGTACCTGCCTCACAGCTGTACCCACGATAGTACTGCCGAGAGGTGGGGGCTGGAATTGGGGGTTGTGAGGCAGGTAAAGTGCTCATCACAGCGCTTGGCACAAAGTAAGCATAATAAATGTTCACTGTTGTTGTTACTACTGTCATTATTATTATTTTAGAAGATGTGGTGATGGGATTCTTCCAGCCACTTACTGATTCCTGGTAAATCTCTCAACCTCCCAGAGCCTCAGTTTCCTCATCTGTAAAATAGAGAGTGAACTGTGGTGTGGATTAATGGGATGAGGTCAAGGGCAAATAAATACAGGTGTGAGTTTATTAGTGTGTTGAGAGTGATATTCGTGATACTCACAAAGCTCTGTGGGCATGTGAGCAACTGCCCAGGAAGTTCCAGACCCCAGGCAGGAGGGGCTCTCTGAACGACTGAGCCATCTAGCCACGAGAGGAACTTACATTTGCCGAGTGGCTACTATATGCTGGGCACTTTCCAAACAGAAATTATCATTAAATCGTCCAAACATTACAGGCTCATCTAAACCTCAGAGCTTTTCACAGAGGGAGAAGACTGGAGGCTGGCAGCTGGAAAATGGTGGGTAGAAGCAGGAGGCAAAGTCAGGTCTGTCTGGCTTTGAAAGCGTGGCCCTTTCCATCCCTCCAGGTCGGGAACCCCCGGGCCCCCGCCCCCCCGCCGCCCCCGCTGCTCGCCTCTGATCCGGGGCAAACGCGCCTCGTGTAGCCGCCGACCGGTCGGGGAGCGGCGCGTGCACAATTTCGGCGTCCGGTGTCCGGCGGGCCCAGCTCGGAACCGCAGCGGCGCTCGGGACTTCTCTGCGCGCCGGGTCTGGGCGGCCTCGGAGATTCTGCCGGACAGCCTGGTGTTCTCACCGCCTCGGTCCCATCGGAAGAAGTCGGGGAACGGGAACCCGGCGGGCGCCACCAATGCGCGAAATGAGGCTAGGACGAAGTGGATCGACGGAGTGAACAGTTGTACTTACAACCGGCCGGGGCTGCACCCCGAGGTAGGGGCGGGGGCTCCCTTCCCTAACCCTCCCCCTAGGTCGAGTTTCACGGGCACGTGACTCGTCCTCTGGTCCCCAGATACTCTCCCCGGCACACGCCCCTGCACCTAAAATGTCCACCCTTACTCCCTCCCCCTCCCCTCCCCCTCGGCCCCCCAGACGAATCGGGGCAGCGCCCTCTGTATCTTTGGTCAAAACAAAGAACAACTCGGCTGGAGCAGACTGACCGCGATGCAGGGCAGCCTTGGGTGGGGTTTTGAACTGTGCACTTGGGAGCAGAGTTTTCCGAGAGGCAGAATGACCCGGGTTTCTTTGTGGAGTTAGATCGAGGTCTGAGAGTGGACTTGAAAACTGGCCTGGGTTATCTTGAGCAAGTTGCTTAACCTCTCTGAGCCTCGGTTTCCTCCTATAAGTTCTCATAACAATAGTACCTGCCTCACAGCTGTACCCACGATAGTACTGCCGAGAGGTGGGGGCTGGAATTGGGGGTTGTGAGGCAGGTAAAGTGCTCATCACAGCGCTTGGCACAAAGTAAGCATAATAAATGTTCACTGTTGTTGTTACTACTGTCATTATTATTATTTTAGAAGATGTGGTGATGGGATTCTTCCAGCCACTTACTGATTCCTGGTAAATCTCTCAACCTCCCAGAGCCTCAGTTTCCTCATCTGTAAAATAGAGAGTGAACTGTGGTGTGGATTAATGGGATGAGGTCAAGGGCAAATAAATACAGGTGTGAGTTTATTAGTGTGTTGAGAGTGATATTCGTGATACTCACAAAGCTCTGTGGGCATGTGAGCAACTGCCCAGGAAGTTCCAGACCCCAGGCAGGAGGGGCTCTCTGAACGACTGAGCCATCTAGCCACGAGAGGAACTTACATTTGCCGAGTGGCTACTATATGCTGGGCACTTTCCAAACAGAAATTATCATTAAATCGTCCAAACATTACAGGCTCATCTAAACCTCAGAGCTTTTCACAGAGGGAGAAGACTGGAGGCTGGCAGCTGGAAAATGGTGGGTAGAAGCAGGAGGCAAAGTCAGGTCTGTCTGGCTTTGAAAGCGTGGCCCTTTCCATCCCTCCAGGTCGGGAAGAAACAGCAAGAGCAAAGGCTTAGCAGCAGAAAAGGCACAAGGAGTTCTCTCTCTCTGGCAGGAGCACAGTGTCAGGCTCTGATGCTTTCACTTCTCAAAATTAATTATTGGCTCCCAGAACTTCCACATCAAGGTCAAACTCCTTAGTTTCGCACAACGGGCCCTAGAATAAGGACCCCCATGCCCAAGGTGGTCATGGATGGATCCCTTTGAGAATGCAATAAAATTTTATGAGTCCATTCCCTATGAAAATGCCTGTGTGAACATGAACACACACGTATATTTACATTCAATTTCCAAGGGTTTTGTGGACCCCCTCTACAGACTCTAGGGGTCCATGGGCCCCCGTGGCTGAAATGCTTGCCGCTCCTTATCTCCAACCCACATTTTGATATTTTCCTCTTGTGAACTGTCAGCTCCATGGGGGCAAGGGTCTGGTCTGCTGTGGTCACTGCTGTATCTCCAGCACCAAAAACAGCACCTGGCACCTAAGACGCACTCAGTAAATACCTGTGGAATGAAGTGTGAAGCCAGCTGGTTTCACACCTCTTGGCCTTTGCACCTGCTGTTCCTTCTTCATTTCTTTTTTTTTTTTCCTACAAATTTATCTATTTATTTTTGGCTGCGTTGGGTCTTCGTTGCTGCGCACGAGCTTCCTCTAGTTGTGGTGAGTGGGGGCTACTCTTCGTCGTGATGCGTGGGTTTCTCATTGTGGTGGCTTCTCTTGTTGCGGAGCATGGGCTCTAGGCACGTGGGCTTCAGTAGTTGTGGCACATGGGCTTAGTCCTAAGCTCCACAGCACGTGGGAATCTTCCCTGACCAGGGCTCGAACCCGTGTCCCCTGAATTGGCAGATGGATTCTTAACCACTGCGCCACCAGGGAAGTCCCTCCTCCTTCATTTCTAATGCAGTCATCCTTCACAACTCACCTCAATTTCACCTTTTTCTGGAAGCTCTGATCTCTTAGGCTGGGTTAGGTGTCCTGCCCATGTACTCCCCCCAAACGCTATTCTATCCTGAAATGAAGCCCTCACACTGATCTAGAATCATCAGTTTAGTTGCCTGCTCCCTCCCCATGAGCTATTAAATCTCTGGAGGGCAGGCACCTTAGGAAGCACATTGTAGGTGATTTGTATGCCTGCTACCTATCCCAGGACCTGGCCTGTAACAGCCTGTGGTAAACATTTATGGAATAAGTGGAAGAGGGTAGTGGGAAAGGGAGCTGGAAAGGTAGGCTGTGGTCGGTTTGGAATGACCTCTGCCAGGCCAAGGATTTCCCATGTTGTGAGATAGGTGATGGGAACGCCTGGATTTTGTTTTCTTGTTTTATTTTGGTTTACTTTGTTTGTTTTTAAGGGAGGAGATAGATATGGTCGGGTTTGTGTGTTTAATGAATGGAAAGGAGAGGGACTTTAAAGCAGTTAAGAGGCCACTGTAATAGTTCAGATAATTAAAACAAAAAAAAAATAGAGGAAAGAAGAGACTTTTTTTTTGGCCACACCACATGGCACGTGGGATCTTAGTTCCCCCACCAGGGATTGAACCTGCGCCCCCTGCATTGGAAGGGCAGAGTCTTAACCACTGGACTACCAGGGAATTCCCAGAGAAGAGACTTAAGACACACCTCCATATCAGAATCAATAGGACTTACCAACCCCTCCTCCTGTCCCCAAAAGTAATCCCTTTCTAGACTCTGTCCCCTTGACAATACCCATAGCTTGAGTAGAACAGTGCTATCACATTGGATCTCCTGTAGGCTGGTGGCCAGAGTCGGCCTCACAGCTGAGTGAACAGGAGTACTGGCTCATGAATCACAGGCTGGGTCCCAATCCTGGCTCTGCAGCTGATTAGTTGTGCAGTTTTGCCCAAGGCACTCACACTCCCGAGCCTTACTCTTCTAGTCTATTATGTGCTGGAAATAATAGTATCCAGTTCACAATGAAGAATTTATTCAGCCTGACAAATAGTCATGGTCAACCTCTGCGTGAGGAATGTAAATAAAATAGTGCAGCCCCTTTGGAAAAACGGTTTGGCTGATCCTCAGTTAAACATAGAGTCACCACTATGACCCAGCAATTCCTCTCCTAGGTATATACCCAAGAGAACTGAGAACATACGTGGACACAAAAACTTGGACACAGGGCTTCCCTGGTGGCGCAGTGGTTGAGAGTCCGCCTGCCGATGCAGGGGACGCGGGTTCGTGCCCCGGTCCGGGAAGATCCCACATGCCGCAGAGCGGCTGGGCCCGTGAGCCATGGCCGCTGAGCCTGCGCGTCTGGAGCCTGTGCTCCGCAGTGGGAGAGGCCACAACAGTGAGAAGCCCGCGTACCGCAAAAAAAAAAAAAAAGAAAGAAAAACTTGGACACAAATGCTCATAGCATTGTTATCCATAATAGCCAAAAAGTGCAAACAACCCAACTGTCCATTAACAAATGGATAAACAAAATGTGTATCGTGGGAATTCCCTGGTGGCCCAGTGGTTAGGACTCTGTGCTGTCCCTACTGAAGGCCCGGGTTCAATCCCTGGTTGGGGAACTAAGATCCCACAAGCCTCGAGATGTGACCAAAAAAAAAAAAAAAATGTGTATACTAACAATGAACGTATTATGGTTTGGTCATAAAAAGGAAGGAGGTACTGGTATATGCTACAACATGGATGAACCTTAAAAACATTATGCGAAGTGAGAGCCAGATGCAAAAGATCACATATTGTAGGGGTGCACTCATATGAAATGCCCAGAATAGGCAGATACACTGAGACAGTAGATTAGTCGTTGCCAAAAACTGGAGGAGGGAGAGATGGGAAGTGACTGCTAATGAATATGGGTTTTCTTCCTGGGGGTGGTGAAAATGTTGCACAGTTAGATAGTGGTGATGACAGTACAACCCTGTGAAGGTACTAAGATCCATTTAATTGTACATTTTAAAAGAGTGAATTTTATGATATGTGAATTATATCAGTTTAAAAAAATTTTTTTAAACGCTTTCACATGCATCAGATTGAAGGATGAATAAGACACAGACTCCATCCTTAAAGAACATAAAGTCCAGTGGGGGAGAGGAGTAGATGAATCAAATTATCACATAGTAAGTGTAATTACATCTAAAGGAAGCACCATTCAGTGGCTAAGAATCTGCCTGCCAATGCAGGGGTTACAGGTTTAAGACCTGGTCCAGGAAGATCCCACATGCCGTGGAGCAACTAAGCCTGTGCGCCACGACTACTGAGCCTGTGCTCTAGAGCCTGCACACCACAACTACTGAGCCTGTGCTCTAGAGCCTGCACACCACAACTACTGAACCCACATGCCACAACTACTGAAGCCCACGCGCCTAGAGCCCGTGCTCCACAACAAGAGAAGTCACCACAATGAGTAGCCCCCGCTCGCCGCAACCAGAGAAAGCCTGCGCGCAGCAACGAAGACCCAATGCAGCCAAAAATAAATAAATAAATAAATTTATTTTTAAAAATAAAGGAAGCGCCATGGAAGAGAAGTAACATATCATTGGGGAGGGGCGTTGATCTAGACTGGAGGGCAGGGAGGAGTCCTTAAAGGTGTTGTTTGTGCCACAGTCTGAAGATATAAGACTTCCCGTGTCTGAATCGGTAGGATTTATCAACCCCCAAGAGGAGGACACAGCATGCAGAGGCCCTACAACAGGATGCCTGAGACATTCAGGGAACTGAAGGAGGGCCTGAATGGAAGAACACATAGAATGAGGCGGGCTGTGGCATGAAGCTGCAGCTGGAAAAGTAGATACTGGCCAATTGTACCATACCTTCTAGGATAATAAGAAGTGCTCAGTGGGACTTCCCTGGTGGTCCAGTGGTTAAGACGCCACACTTCCAATGCAGGGGGTGTGGGTTCCATCCCTGGTTGGGGAACTGAGATTGAACATGCCGCGCAGCTCAGCCCAAAAAATTTTTTTAATTTAAAAATTAAAAAAAAAAAGAAGTGCTCAATGATGACAGAAAATGACCTTCCTCCTTCCTCCCTAACTTGCTCTACCTCCGTTGCTGCCTGTGTTGGTAAAAGCACCACCTTGCACACAGTTGCTTAAGCTCAAAGCGAAGTTATCCAGACTCGGCTCCCAGCCTTACTTTCCACATCCAACCTACCAGCAAGCGTGTGGCTCCTGCCTTTAAAGACTTCTCCTCTCCATCTTCTGCTGGCCCCCAAGCCTAGGTCTCATCAACTCCCGCCTGGACTCCTGCGACCCTTTCAGCCTGGCCTTCCCAATTCCACTCATGCCAGTGAGTCCACCTTCCAGTCAGAATGATCCTGGCTTCAACCAGGCCTCTCCCCTTGGAAGTTTCCACGACTATTGGGCAAACGTACAAACTCCCAACAATGCCCCCTAGTCCATCGGGCCATCCTGCTGCCCCCACCTCCCTTCTGGCCTCTCTCTTCTCTATGCTTTCACTGTTGTGACCTGTTCTCATCCATTAAAACCCCGTGTTCTCCCACCTGGGCGTGGAACATTCCCCCACCCTGGCCTATCTAACTAATCCTTCAGATTTTGACTTAACGGGCACTTCCTACAGGAAGGCTCCTTGCCTGACTCCAGCAATAAATCCCTTTGCTATATGACTCATATAACATTCGAGTCACCCTTTGATAAAACTCATCACGACGTGTCTGTTTCCTCTGATAGACTGTATGGGCCAGAGGATAGGGACCTGAGCCCACCTTCCCCACCACTATCCCCCCACCACTTAACAAAGAAGCCACCACCCACCACTGCCCCCAACCTGGCAAATTCCTACCCATCCTTCAAATCTCACTCACCTACATCGCTTTCAGGGGGACAGCCTTCCCTGAGCACCCAGACTTGGGGGGGTCATCGTTTACATAGCCCCACACTTCCCTGGGCATCTCTTACAACACTTATCACAGCTGTAAAAGTGACTGATTTTAATATGTCTCCCCCCTTTGATTTTCTGTCTTGTTTCTCTTTGCCCCAGCATTTAAAAAAATGCTTGTCACAAGACTCCCCCCAGGTCAGCCCACAAGAATTCTTATGAAAATCCCTAAAACTGCATGCAAAATTCTGTGCGTGAACAATTTTCTGAAGAACCAGTCTGTGGCTTTTGTTGGCGTTTCAAAGGGGCCCAAGATGTGAAAGGTTAAGAACCTTCTCCCAGGAGCTGAAGGGGCTGTCTTTCCTTCAAAACAGCCCTGCCAACCCAGACTTCTATGCAAAACCATTGCCCTCGAATATAAGTTCCAAGTGGGCAACAATCTTTATTTTGTTCATTGGTGTACCCCAAATGCCTGGAACGGTGCCTGGTCCCTTCCAGCTGTGGGTGTAGAATGACCAAACACAGTCTTTGACGACTGTAACAGTTGTGAGAACTGTCTGTGTAGTGGTTAACTATTGCTGCATAACAAATGACCCCAAAATGTAACGGCTTAAAACAACATTTATCACCTCAGTTTCTCTAGGCTAGGAGTCAGCGTGCAGCTTAGTTGGGTCCTCTGCTTCAGGGTCTCTCACAGGACTGCAAAGTGCTAGGCAGGGCTGTAGTCATCTGAAAGTTTGACTGGGGAAGGATCTGCTTCTGAGCTCACTCATGTGGTTGCCAGCAGGATTCAGTTCCTCACTGGCTGTGGGCTGGAGGCTGCCCTGAGTTCCCCACCACATGGGCCTCTTCATAGGGCAGCTCACAACATGGAAGCTTGCTTCAACAGATCTTGCAAGGAAGAGGAGAGGAGGAGAAAGGGAGGAAGAGAGAGAGAGACAATAACAAGATGGCCATACAATCTTTTGTGTCTTAACCTTGGAAGCAGCTTTCATCACCTTTGCTCTGTTCTGTTCGTTAGAAGCAAGTCTCTATTTAGGTCTAGTGCACTCTCAAGGGAAGGAGATTATACTAGGAATGAATAGGAACGAACAGCAGCGGCAGGATCATTACATGTTTTCTCGAATAGTGTCTGGCTCATCTGAAAACCCAAAGAGCAGAAGGTGCAGACCAAATGCCTACAGGTCAAGCAGATGGTGACGAGGGAAGAAATGAGAGGTGGGAGGTTTGGCGGACAGCTGAGCCTCTATCCATCCTCCAGCAGCAGACCACTGTCAAGCAGGAAT
>NW_006783088.1:1395252-1405229 GCF_000442215.2 Lipotes vexillifer | reverse complement strand
CAGGAATGTAGGCTGACTTGTCAGATCTTCTAACTTTTCAAAAGAAGCCAAAGTCCTGATTTTTATGAGACACTTCCCGGTTTTTAAAACTGATAATCGCCGCAGAGCAACTAAGCCCGTGCGCCACAACTACTGAGCCTGCGCTCTAAAGCCTGTGCTCCGCAACAAGAGAAGCCACTGCAATGAGAAGCCTGCGCGCCGCCATGAAGAGTAGCCCCCGCTCACCGCGACTAGAGAAAGCCCACGCCCAGCAACGAAGACCCAACGCAGCCAAAAATAAATACATATTAAGAAAATAAATAAATGAAACTGATAATCTAGCAAACACACACGTGAGCAGTTTTTGACTCTTCTCGATGGCGGAAAAGGCCTAACCTATTCTGCTACTCTATGTGTTTGTTCCATCTCTCCTATGCCCACCCTCCCAACAGCCACACTTGTTCACTGAAGGTAGGGACCTAGTTAATTCACTTGCACACTTTCTACAGCTCTCTGCATGCAGCAAGCCAACAGTAACTACTGCTCAATAAAATACGTCATGGCTGACATCAGGGAGCGTTGCCCCACCCACACCCGCACTCCAATCCTAGAGGGGCGGGTAAAAGTGGGCGCTCGTGTCTGAATTAGCTGGAATCCTGGCTCTAGCACTTGCTTGATGTATGACCTTCATTCAGCAAGTTACTAACTTTTCAGAGCCTCAGCTTCTTCACGTATAAGAATAATGGTACCTGCCTCAGAGTTATGAGTTTTATCTGAAATAATATACTCATCAGCACAATGTAGCAACTCGATAGCTATTCTTACTGGCATCATCCCCCTGTTTCCTCACCAGCTCCCTGGCATGTCTCCCCTAAATCCATTAAGCCATCATCTACCACTATCCACCTGGCTGACAGCTAGAGGGAGCTTTAAAATGCAGATCTGTCATTTTCACTGCTAGGGTTTACATCCTTCAACAGTTTGCGGATGCCCTTTGGAGAAAATCCAGACTCTTTTAACTCAGCTCATCAGGCGCTTTGGAGCTGCGACTGCGCAGCCCTCGGGCAGGTCTCATCTCTCGCCACTACGTCCCTTCCCACTTGGCACTCCAGAGCTTTCTTCACTGCTCCACACTCTCTGCCACTTCAAAGCTTTTGCAAGTGCTCTCTGTCGAGCTGGAACCTCTTCTCTCCATTCTCTACCACCCCTTCTAGATGTTCCAGCTATGTGCTCGGAAAATTTCTGACGTTCCTTGCTAAACCTGAGGGCAGGTACAATACCTGTTTTCCTCACCACTCTGCTCTTCCTAGTACAACGGCCGCAAGGAATACACCAATAATACACATTTGTAAACTGGCCACAGCAGTGCTGATTCCCGTGAGCAGACAGCGCCACCTGTTGACCCAAGTTGGCACTTCAGTACCTAGAAAGGAGCATTAGGTCTGCCCACCCTTAAGGTAGATGGACAATAGTTTTGAAGTTTTCAGGGGGTCTGTCCCGAGACTCCTTACATCAAAGTTAGCAATTAAAAAAAAGAAAGAAAAAAAAGAGCTAACATTACTGAGTATTCAACGTGGGAGAATTCAGCACTTTCCTAAGTGCTTTAGTTATTAACACATTTAATCTTCACAACCACTCAATGAAGCAGGTATTTTATCGCTTTATAGATAGGGTAACTGAGGCACAGAGTAGTCAAATGTCTCACCCGTGATCACACAGCCAGAAAATTTCATCCCAGGTGGTCTGACTTGAACCTGGGTTTTTTTGGGGGGTCACACTGCACAGCTTGTAGGATCCTAGCTCCTGACCAGGAAATGAACCCAGGCCCTCGGCAGTGAAAGCGCAAAGTTCCAACCACTGGACCGCCAGGGAATTCCCTGAACCTGTACTTTTAAGGCTGAAACTCACTGCCTCTACCGTCTCCTTTCCTGTGAGCCCAATGACCTGGTGAAGTCACATCCCAGACACCTCCCTCTGCTGTGAAGGCACTGCTACCAGTGGCACTGGCGTCAACCAAAATTCCTTCTGCAGTGAACCCTACATTTTGAGAACTGCAGTTCTCCAAGGGCACCCTCAGGACAGGAAGTAGATGCGGCCTCTCCCCCGCGAGCCGTCCACCCGACCTCCGTTAGTGCTCCTCGCCTGTGACCTCCAGCAAACAACCACCTCTCTGAGCCCCCATTTCCTAACAGGGCCTCTGGCCTGCTGAGTGGATGAGACTGGATTCCCCACGAAGAGTGAGGAGCGCAGTCCCTGATTCAGATTCAGGCAGACACTGAATGGCAGTGGTTATCACTCGGTCCCCTCCCTGGATCGCACACATCACACGTGAAGCTGGGTCCCTTCACATGTTTCGATATTGCCTACTTCATGCTTAGGCTCCATCCACTTTCCACTCTCTCCTCTAAATCATTCCTTTATATCACTGAGGAAAATGCCTGCCTGCACCTGATGTTAAGTTGTTAGACATAAATAATATATACTGGGCACTTTCTACGGCCTAGTCATTATTCTAAATAGTTTATTTATATTTACTCATTTAATCTTCACAACAGCCCTGATTCTCCCCACTTTACAGATGAGGAAGCTAGGCACAGTGAAATGACACGTTCAGGGTCACACAGCAAGTGGCTGACGTGGAATGTAAACTTAAGCCATGGTACCAGTCTATGCTTTTAAACACTACGTTAGACTCCCTCTGCTGGTAGAGGCTGTGTCTGCTGCCTTTACTCCCAAGTGCCAGGCACACTGCTTTGCACACTGTAGGTGTCAACAAACTTGTTTTAATATATAATATATATAAACACACAGTCACATGCCAGTGTGACAAATACCCCTTCTCCGACCGGGAAAAAGCTCCATCATACCCTGGGCTCCTGGAGACTTTCCAGAAAGAGCCTAGGCCTGGCAGTCTTCACAGATGACACCCAGTGGGGGCACTTTTATTAGACAAGTGGGAAAGGACAGGGTGCACCTTACGGTGTACTGCCTGGGGCCTCATGCAGGCCCAGAACTCTGCTGCACCCTCTTCATCAGCTCTTCGTCCTGCATAGACAATTCTGTCAACTTTTTGCCCATCCGCTCATGGATATCCAGGTACTTGGAGACACACCGGTCCAGGCACACAGACTCGCCCTTGGACAGTTCTGCTTCCTTGTAGTGGGGAGGCACGCACTTCCGGTGGCAGGCACTGGTCATTCTAGAAAGAAGGAAGGGCAAGGTCAGGTCAGCAGCCTCCTGTGGCATACCAGGAACCCTCAGCCATTCCTGCCCTGCTATACTGATTTCACCTCCCAAGAAGGCAGTGTAAATCCTCAGTTTGCACCTCAACTATCTTGGAAGATCCTTGAGAGCAGGAACCATTAGCCGTGTTTATGACTAATCAAAGAGGAACCATTAGCTGAGTACCAGCTATGTTCCAGGCATCGTGCTAAGTGCTTGACATGGATTCTGTCATGCAGTTCTTACGATAATCCTAAGAGGTAGGCACAATCATTATCCCCCTTTTTACAGATAAGGAAATGAAGGCACAGAGAGCCTCAGGATCACATAAAGCTGGGCTATGAACCCTGGTGGCCTGACTTTACAGCCTACATTTAAAAATTATTCTGATAAATAGCCTCCAAGATAAAACAACTAATCTAGGGAGGATACCAGACAAGCCAATAAAAATAGCAAATATTTGTTGACTGCTTACCTGACTTGTGTTGGGCTTAATGCTAAGAGCTTGTCATATACTTTTACATTTAATATTGATAATGTCTCTGTGAGGAAGGTACTATTATTAACTCCACTTTACAGATGGGGAAACCACTGGTCTAACAGTCCATGTAACTTGCCCAAGGCCATAGTAGTGGTGGTTGGTGCAGCTACGATTTGTTCCCAAGTTTGCCAGATGGTTATGGGCATTAGTTAGGAGTCAGACTGAGTTACTGGTTCTGACATTGCTACTGACCAGCTGTGGACCCTGAGAGAGTTATTTAACCTCTAGAAACCTCAATGTCCTCACCTTTAAAAACAGATAATGCATATAAAATGTTCAGCATGTGTCTGAGATGGATTAAGAGTTTAAGAAATGTTGACTACTAAGTGGGCTACGTGCTATTTGTCACAAGGCAAATGCTCTACTCTTCCTGGAACACAACCAGAGCCTGGACGGGACCTTCTCTTCCTGCTCAGCTCCTACGTCGCCAATTCCATCCCAGCCTAAATGCCCAGTTCCTTCTAGTGACCCCACACTGCGTCTGCATTAGCCCTTAAGCATGGGGCGGGAGTTGGGGGTGCTGGGAGGGTAAGCCCGGGCCTCAGTTTTCCCCGGAATGAGGAAAATAATCTTCAGAAGTTATCCACCTCTGCCTTGCCAAGAGTGACCTGGGATGATTCTTTAAGACAAGGCAGTGCAGAATCAGCCCTTACCTGTTGTACATATCAGCCATCATCTCAACCTCCAGCTCTGCCGCCAGCTGCTGGGCCCTAAGCGGGTCCATTTCAGCCCTGCACCGTGGAAGAGGTCTCCCTCTGGCCTCCTAATCCTGGGGGCAGACATCATGGTCAGCACCCACCCCTCCCATTCACCTTCCCATCGCAGGGGCTGGAGGATGTGGAGGAATCAGAGGGCATCAGACCAGCAGGGGCCACTGACCTCAGTGAATTCAAACGTCCCATTTCACAGATGTGGGAACTGAGGCCAAGAAGGGGGACGCTGCCTAGCCCAAGGTTACAGAACATGTCAATGGCGGGGCTGGAAATCGAGCCCCGGAGCCCTGACTCCCAATCCCTCTAGGTCACCTCTATCCAGGAGAAGAAGGGGAGACCGGAACGGAGCATGAACCTGAGGAGCCCTAAGAATTCGATCATACGCGGGACTAAGGCCCCCGGGCCCCAGCCCAGAGTCTACACCTCTGAAATGGCGGCGCCATCATCAGGATCACCTTGAGATCAGACGTCACTCACCACGGCCTGGGGCCTGCCACAACGCCCCCTATGTCCCCAACTTCGGGTAAACACTAGAAACTCACCGGGCGCTCAGGTAGGATAGGGCGGAAGCACCTGGGTCACTTCCGAGAGAGAAGTCCCGCCTCTTCTCTGATCCGTACGCGCTTCCGGAATGAAGTACCAACGAGGCGGCGCGGGAAAATCCGCTACCATAGAGAGGGAGCTGCTGGCCCTGGCTAAGGCGTCTCCCAAATGCTAGAGAGGACTCCAAAATACCATAGAGGCTTGAGCGGGGCGCAGAGCGCCTGCAGACTGGTTAGAATTCTTGTCTTTAGGGGTGTCACGGAGAGATTTGAGTTTATTGGCTCTGTAAGAGGGGCAGGACCCCAGAACTCAGTGAACCTCGCCCTCACCTCCGGAGAGCCGAGGCCAGAGCGCCAATAAGGCGCGGAGTAGGAAGAATGCCGGCAAACTGCAGCTCTCAGTTTGTGATGTACTTAAGGTCACCTGGGACGCTTAAAATAATCCCGAAGCGCAGGGCTCACTTCGTACCAATTAAATCAGAATCCCTGGGAGTAGGACCCAGGCATCAGTACATTTTAAAACTCCCCAGGTGATTCCCATGTGCAGCCAAGTTTGAGGACCAATGCTCAGAGGCCCTTTGTGTGAACACAGCTGTGTGTAGGTCACTAAACTTTCTCTGGGGTTGCAGAGACAAGCGAGGCACGGTTCCTGCTTGCAGAAAGATGAGTCAAGTATACAGTATGTTTTAGTCAGCTTCTGTTAGACGCCCTGGGCCCTAAAGAGATGAATAGGACCACTGTGACTGCCACCAGAGCTGACCTAGTGTGTTTGGGTGAGGAAGACGGTACTTGTGAGCTCTTCATCTTTCAAGACTTAATGTATTCCTCGGTCTGCACGCCCCCCTCCCGCAACGCCCCCCCCCAAGAAAAACCCACCTCAATCCCTGGATTTTTCAAGGGATTTCCCAGTAAACGAAATTTAGAAGATGCAAATTAATAATGCAGTGTTACACTGCCCATAGGAGAAGGTGGGCTAGACACTTTATATGGCTGGTCACCATATGCTTCCCTAAGGAAGTCCCAATTTTAAATATTGGCCTCATTACTGCTCTAAGGACTCAAACTTCTTTGTCAGACCCTGTGCCTTGATACTTTAAAATTTAGGTATAGCATTCAGATAGTAAAGTAGTAAAATACACAAGCTTAATTTTTAAATATATATTCATTTTTATAACTATCTCCCAGATCAAGATACAAAATATTTCCAGCACCTTAAAAAGTTATCTCATGTTCCTTCCCAGTCAATACTCCCTCTTCTGCAGTGAGCCACTATTCTGACTTCTATCACCATCAGTTAGTTCTGCCTACTCTTGAACTTCATGTAAATGAAATTATACATCGTTTTGTGCCTCACTTCTTTAGCTCAATGTAGCATCCGTAAGATTTCATCCATATTGTGTGTATCTCTAATTCATTCTTTTTTATGGCTGTCTAGTGTTTGATTGTATAAATAAGCCACAGTTCATTTATCCTCCTACCGATGGACTTTTGGGTTGTTTCCAGTTTGGGGCTATTATGATAATGCTGCCACGTATATTATTCTATATATGTTATCCTGGTTTTTACTTTTGAGAATCTAGTCAACATATTATGGAGCATTAAGAAATTTCATGGAAAAAGGAGATGGGTTCTTAAGAGAGGAATCTGCTTCCTAGATGGGATTTTTGTTAGGTTTTATGAAAGGTTACATACTGTATGATTCCATTTAAATCACATTCTCAAAATGGCAATATTATAGAGATGGGAGAAGAGATTAATGGTTGCCTAGGGTTAGAGTTGGTGGGGGGAGGGAAGGAGTTGTGCCTAAGGGGATGGCACAAGGGAGATCTTTGTGTTATGAAACTGGTTCTGTGCCCTGACTGTGGGAGAAGGTGTTTATTCAAATCTAAGCTGTTACAGAAGTATACATGCCATTGTACCAATGCCAATTTCCTGGCTTTGATATTGCATATAGTTATGTAAGATTTAGCCTTCAGTGGATAAGTCTCAAGTAAAATTTGACCTTCTGTACCCTCTCTGTACTATTTATGCAACTCCCTATAAACCTATAATTATTTCAAAATAAAGTTTTAAAAATCATTACAAAACAAACAAAAAGATAAAAATGATATTGTATTTAAAGCACCTAGCCCATGACAGATGCGCAATAAAAATGAATCTTTTTGTTTTAGATTTTTATTTATTAGGGAAAAATTTTAAAGTACAGAGAAGTGGAGAGCACAATATATTGAACTTCCACATATTAATCACCCAACACCAAGATTTGACAGTTGTCAACATTTAGCCATATTTTCTTCATCTAATTGTAGCTTTAACGGATGAAGTCTTTTTTGCACAATGACAGTATTTTTCTTTCTTTTTCTTTCTTTTTTTTTTTTTTTTGGCTGCATTGGGTCCTTGCTGCGCGCGGGCTTCCTCTAGTTGTGGTGAACAGGGGCTATTCTTCGCTTCTCATTGCGGTGGCTTCTCTCGTTGTGGAGCACAGGCTCTAGGAGCACAGGCTTCAGTAGCTGCAGCACGCGGACTCAGTAGTCGTGGTACACAGGCTTAGTTGCTCCGCGGCATGTGGAATCTTCCCGGACCAGGGCTCGAACCCGTGTCCCCTGCATTGGCAGGCGGATTCTCAACCACTGCACCACCAGGGAAGCCCCCCACAATGCCCTTAAAATTACAGACATCTTATCACTAAATGCAGCTGGCAACCAACAATATTGCACTGTTCAACCATTGGTACCCAAACCTGGCTTACAGATCATCCCAGGAACAGGCCCCCAAATTCCCGTTCCATATTTCTACTAACTAATTAAATTATTTATTTATTCGCTATCCATTTATTGAGCACTTCATATGACCCAGGCAATTTGCTAGGCCCTGGGCATACAGCCATGAACATGACAAAGTCCCTGCCCTCGTGGAGCTTAGAGTCTAGAGAGAAAGTCAGGTAACAAGGAAATAAATAAGATAACTTTGGATTCCAATCCATATTCCATAAGAAAATAAAATATGCAGAAGCGATGGAGAGGATCTCAAGGACATGGGAGACCTCTCTGTGGAAATGAAATTTGAGCTGAGAGCAGGAGAATGAGAAAGAACCAGCCTTGCAAAGAGCAGAAGCAGAACGGTTTACAGTCCTGAGTACGGAAAGGAATCGACTCATCGGAGGGATACGAAGGAGGCCAGTGTTGCTGAAGCAGTGGGGAGGGGGAGGGGGAGTCACAAGCCTCTCACGCATTCTCCAAAAGTAGTACCTTTCTTAGATCACAGGACACCTACAGGAGGTAAAGGTGTTCCGTCTTCCTGAGCAAAATCTCGATTGAGCACAAAAATCTGTTCAGAGCCTCCTGTGTACCCGTCGCCTCAGTTCCAAATGTATTTCCTAGACTCAGTGCAGCGACCCATCAGCTTGGGCCATCACTCTTCTCTCTCTCCACAGCCGCTCCCCGTCAAGTGGGAGCCCTGAGAGACATCGCCACCTCCGCAGCTGTGGCCCCTACACCCCTCCTTAGCCCACCCTTCCGCAGCTGCTTTAGTCTGAGGAAGGGTAAAAGGGACTATTTAAAGGAACGTGGTGGGGGGGGATGCAGAGAAGGCCTAGCCTGGGCTCTGGATGGGCAGGGAAGGCCAGACAGCTGGTGACCATGCTCCAAATGGGCCTGCAGATGGTCTGGGGAGTTGCCAGGGCCAGGGGAGTACAGCGGGAAGGGAGATGATCGCAGGACACATGCTGCCCGGTGTCAGGCAGGAGGCACTGGCTGTGATTGAAAGGTGCCACCTGCCAGATCTCCATGGGAAATCCGAGCCTCCCAGTCCAGGGGAGAGTGTTGTACCAACAGGACAGTAAACAATGCTCGTCTGCAGCCCCAGGATCTTGGTGGAGGGGTTGGGGGGAGGGGGAGGGGGAGGGGAAGCGGGGACTGAAGAGCTGGGGGCTAGAAGCCGCAGGGGCTTAAAGACAGCCCGGGAGTGCAGCCGCTTCAGCTGGAGGAAGGAGACAGCTCCAAGCCCCCAGGGAGAGGCCCTACAGGTAGGAGAAGCAGTTGAGAGTGGCATCTCCAAGGGATGCCCCTGCTGAGGTGAGGGATGGTGAAAGCTTTAGGGCCACTGGAAGACAGACTGGGGGGCAGTGGGTCGTGGAGGTGTTAGCTGAAACATCAAACATTGTCTGTACCATGTGGGGCTTGGAACTTGGGCTCCTGGATACTTTTCCTTCCAGTCTGCTGAGAAAAACAGGAAGAGAGAGAGGGGAGCTGTCTGCAGTGGACACAAAACAGGGGTGGAATGAATCTTTCCTTCCTCCTTCCTGGGGAAGGAACGAGGGAGGAAAGTGGAGAGTAAGGTCTGCCATGCACTTGGAAGAGAGAGCTGAACTCTTCAGCTGTATCTGACTGCCCTCCCCACCAGTGGGGTGCCCCTCATCCTGGGCTGGAGCCTTTGAAGGGACACTGG
This sequence comes from Lipotes vexillifer, assembly GCF_000442215.2. Taxonomy (NCBI): domain Eukaryota; kingdom Metazoa; phylum Chordata; class Mammalia; order Artiodactyla; family Lipotidae; genus Lipotes; species Lipotes vexillifer. The sequence goes on along the minus strand of NW_006783088.1, from coordinate 1,395,786 downwards.
TGGAGGAGCTGGCGGGGGCAGTGTCTCTGGCACATGCTCTGGACTGGTTGTCAGGAAACCTGGGTTCTAGGTACAGTTGGGCCATTTAACTGTCCTATGACTTTATCAAGGGACTTCAACTCCCCAAGCCTCAAATTCCTACTCTGTAAAATGGGGCCCGTAACACTTATTCTGAAGGGTTAGAGTGAGGAGGTAGGAAGGTAAAGCAGGGCACTGCAGCGCAAGCTGTAAACTGCTATGGAATTAATGCTGGGGTGGGTGGTGTTATCCGGGTGCCTCAGTATTCTGAGTTTCTTCACTCCTTGGCTATTTATGACAAGCCTGGAGGGTGGAAAGCTGAGGTGATGAGTGCACAGGATGGCTGAGGGGTGTGTGTGTGTGTGTGTGTGTGTGTGTGTGTGTGTGTGTACACCTGCCCTTCCCCTCCACCATGCTAAGTTTGTAGCATGTAGATGAAGGGTAAGACGGCTGCAGCACTCAGCTATGTCTTAGCCAATTACTCCCACTTTTTTTTTTTTTTTTTCGGTACCCGGG
>NW_006783088.1:1393905-1395179 GCF_000442215.2 Lipotes vexillifer | reverse complement strand
TCGGTACGCGGGCCTCTCACTGTTGTGGCCTCTCCCGTTGCGGAGCACAGGCTCCGGACACGCAGGCTCAGCGGCCATGGCTCACGGGCCCAGCCACTCCGCAGCATGTGGGATCTTCCCGGACCGGGGCACGAACCCGCGTCCCCTGCATCAGCAGGCGGACTCTCAAGCACTGCGCCACCAGGGAAGCCCTACCCCCACATTTTGAGGTATAAAAACGGCTCATTGGAACTTCCCTGGCGGTCCAGTGGTTAAGACTCCACACTCCCAATACAGGGGGCACGAGTTCGATCCCGGATCGGGGAACTAAGATCCCACGTGCTGCACGGCGCAGCCCAAATTTTTTTAAAAATAAATAAATAAAAAGGGCTTATCATCTCATTGGTGTTCAGTTCTTTTTGCCTTGTCTTTTACCAACTAAATGCCCTCATGGCTGAGTCAGGACCTTAACCTGGCACAGGGCTGGGCAGAGGCCAGCCTACGCCATACAAGCTGATGTATACTGAGTGCTCATTCCAGGCCAGGCACACCCCAAAATACTTTCTGTGCATTGGCTTCCTTAACCCTCCACTGTCCCTGTGAGGTGAGACCTATTTTTATCTCCAGAAATCAGAATACAGGGAGGGTAAGTAGCTTGCTCAAGGTCACAGTGGGAGAAGTGGGAGCTGGGATCCCATCACAGGAAGCTCCAGAATCAACGATTTTCACCACTTCTCCATACCACCTTCCGAACAAGAGTGCAAGGCAGTGGTGGGTTGTGTGGATCACTTAGACCGGCGCTTGACAGTTTCTTCTGCTAAAGGTGGCATCGCTCAAGAGGGCAATAGATGCACCTCGGGGAAAATAAAGTAAAAAGAAAACGAAGCAAGAAAAAAAAAAATCCATGGCCACATAGGTTTGGAGAAAAGCAAGTTAAATAGAGCTAAGCAAAATTAAGGTTCCTTTACCATGGGGTGTCTGGAATCTATTTAAGTGCTAATGAAGTTGTAAGACTCTAAAACACTCAAAGAACACCTCCCCCGCCACCGCAGCCCTTAATAAGGTCTTAGGAGACCCTAGTTTTCCACAGAACACAGTTTGCAAACCTGATCTAGAGCAATCCTGTCATTGTATTGGAAACCGAGGCTCTCTCCAGAGAGGCAAAGAGACATGCTCAGGTCTCAGACCAGGAGGTGGGGGTCAAGGCATGCTCCTAGTTCCCTGCAGATGTGCATTCCGTCTCCCAGGCTCATTGGTTTCCCTCTAACTTTAATAGATTCCTGGAGCTGCTGAAC
>NW_006783088.1:1390156-1393892 GCF_000442215.2 Lipotes vexillifer | reverse complement strand
GCTGAACCATGAAGGGGCTCCGGTGGGAGGGGTGGAATTGGAGGGCAGCATGAGCATCTTTGAAAATCCCAGCAGACTTCCTAGGAAACGGTGGGAGACCAAATCCAGGGACACCAGGACTTCGATCTGGGGCCAGTAAGACCTGAATGGGTGGCAGAAACAGAGCCTTGTCCCTCATATGCCTGTCTTCTTGCCTCTGTCCCAATTACTCAGGTACCCTGGGTACTGTATCCAGAACGATGGCCCTGCAGAGGGCAGGAGGTATTTTTAGCCAGTGACAAGGAGTGTGTACTGCTTTTACTGAGTGAGTCATGCCCTGAACACGTTATTTGGGGATTATTTTCTCTGTAAACAGACCCCCCCCCAAAGAAGGGCAGAAAGCTGAAGGAGATGACCCTGTCCGCGCCCCTCCACCCCCGAGCTGTTTTTGTAGATCGGACAGTACAATCATCCCTTTATGTCTGTGGGGGATTAGTCCCAGCTTCCCTTGCGGATATGAAAATCTGCGGATGCTCAAGTCCCTCATATGAAATGTTGTATTTGCATATAACCTTACAATCCTCTCTAATACTTTAAATCATCTCTAGATTACTTATAATACCCAGTACAATGAAAATGTTATGTAAACAGTCGTTAATAACAATGTAAATGCTATGTAAATAGTTGAAGTGGCAGCAAATTCAAGTTTGCCTTTTGGAATTTTCTGGAATTTTTTCTTCAAATTTTTTCTATCCAAGGTTGGTTGAATCCACAGAAGCCACGGAAAAGGAAGGCTGACTGTATGTACAGTACTTGAATAGGAAACCTCATGATAAAGTTGGAGGATCAGTTCTCCCTGCAGAGGTTAGTTAGGGAGAGTATTTTCTGTTCTTCACCAAAAGAAACTCTTCCATGCCCAGGCCCAGCTCTTCAGAGAACCACACACACACGCTGGCAGTGCTGGCAGAGACCCAGCGACCAAGCTGGCCCAGGGTTTCCCAAATTTCAGGCATTTTAACAACACCTCCATGATTTAGGTATTTTGTATCCTGTATTCTGCTCTCCTGAACGTCTTCCTTTGAATTAACTTACTTTACTTCAATAAATGTATCTATAAAAGAAACTTTATATCACTATTGGAAATGGAAACTCGATATCACTGGCCAGAAACAGAAAGTAACTGTAAAAGTAAATACAATTGGGCTTCCCTGGTGGAACAGTGGTTAAGAATCCGCCTGCCAATGCTAGGGGACATGGGTTCGAGACCTGGTCCAGGAAGATCCCACATGCCATGGAGCAGCTAAGCCCCTGCGCCACAACTACTGAGCCTGTGCTCTAGAGCCCGCAAGCCACAACTACTGAGCACACGTGCCACAACTACTGAAGCCTGTGCGCCTAGAGCCCATGCTCTGCAACAAGAGAAGCCACTGCAGTGAGAAGCCCACACACTGCAACTAAGAGCAGCCCCCACTCAATGCAACTAGAGAAAGCTTGTGCACAGCAACAAAGACCCAACACAGACAAAAATAAATAAATTTATAAAAAAAAAATACAATTGAATCAAAACAGTATTATTAGGGACTTCCCCGGTGGTCTATTGGGTAAGACTCCGAGCTTCCAAGGCAGGGGGCCTGGGTTCGATCCCTGGTCAGGGAACTAGATCCTGCATGCATGCCGCAACTAAAAGATCCCAAATGCCTCAACGAAGACCCGGTGCAGCCAAAATAAATAAATAAAATAAATACTCAAAACAAAACAAAAAACAGTATTATTAAGTTCTATCTAGAGACTTCTGTCCGCTTTGGGCTCTGAGCATGAGGGCAGCTATCTCCATCAAAAGGGGAGAATAGGGGCTTCCCTGGTGGCGCAGTGGTTGAGGGTCTGCCTGCCGATGCAGGGGACACGGGTTCGTGCCCCAGTCCGGGAAGATCCCACGTGCCGCGGAGCGGCTGCGCCCGTGAGCCGTGGCCGCTGAGCCTGCGCGTCCGGAGCCTGTGCTCCGCAACGGGAGAGGCCACAACAGTGAGAGGCCCGTGTACCGCAAAAAAAAAAACAAAAACAAAACAACAACAACAAAAAGGGGAGAATAGCAAATAGCAAGTGCTCCATGGGGGTCTAGGAGGCTAGTCAGACTATAGCCACCTCACTGGCTTATTCAAAAAGAGGCCAAATCATTGAAAAGGCATCACAGAACCCAGTGTTCCTTGGTGCCCAAGTCACAACCTGCAGAGGGCCTTTAGGTGAACATCACCCAACAACAGGTAAACGTGGCTGGTGGCCCAACACCCCATCGTGGGGGATGTGCTGCTCTACCTCTTCATTTAGCCAAAGGGAAAGTGGATACTTGTGTCACATGTCTGAGCAGTGGGGGACCCAGGACTGAATCGCAGGTCTCCAGACTCCAGGGCCTTCACCAGCAGAAAGGGGGCATGACCAGGTCTGCTTGTCTTCTCTTTTCAGAGATGGAGCAGAAGGAAGGGAAGCCCTCTGAGGACGGGACCCCTGTGTCCCCAACCACGGAGGTCCCGGAGACAGTGGGAGGGGGAGCCTCTGCTGAGGAGGAGGCCACAGGCCCAGCTGAGAGGACCATCACAGAGGGGCCTCCAGATGGGGCAGGAAAGCAGGAGAGGGCACCAGCTGAGGACAGCATTTCAGCTGAATTCCAGGGGGAATCCAAAGGGGAGGCTGAACTTCAAAAGGAGGACAGTGGGAAGAAAGAGACCACCGTGGCTCCTCAGGAGATGGCTGATAAGAAAGAAGAGACCAACTCTGAACCCAAGGAGGCTGAGGGAAAAGAGGAGATCACGTTGGCCTCTGAGAAGCAGAAGGCTGATGAGAAAGAGGCCAAGCCTGGATCTAGGGAGAAAGCCAACGTGAATGATGAGGCGCAGGCTGCTGGGAAGGAGGAGGCCAAGGCTGGAGGCAGGGAGGCCAAAGGGAAGGAGGAGGCCAAGGCTGGAGACGGGGAGGCTGCTGGGAAGCAGGAGGCCAAGGCTGGAGGCGGGGAGGCTGCTGGGAAGCAGGAGGCCAAGGCTGGAGGCGGGGAGGCTGCTGGGAAGCAGGAGGCCAAGGCTGAAGCCCAGGAGAAAGCCAGGGCTCCAGAGGCCAAGTCGGACTCTCAGAAGACTGCCGTGGAGGATGAGGCCAAGCCTGAACCACAGGAGGAGGTGAAGGAGGACGTGGTGAGTGAGGAAGAGGAGAGGAGGGAGGAGGCCCCGCGATGCTCTGGAGCCCCCTGCCCAGCCCTCCCCCAAGCAAGCCCCTCCCCTGCTTTATTCCTTTGGGACATTCCAGTCTTCCACCCACTGATATCAAGAGCCTGGGGCGGGGGATGCAGCACTGTGGGCCCAGGCTGAAGCCCTCACAGAGCCTCAGGTGGGTGCAAGCCCACACAGCCCATGTTCATTCCAGGAGCCAGGCCGTCATGAAGAACAGGACCAGAGTGCGGAGGAAGGGATAGAGGAAGGGGCAGGAGCGCTGCCCCGGTCCACCGAGGAATGGCCCGAGAGCCCCACGGAGGAGGGCAGCGGCCTCAGCCCAGGTGAGTGAGAGCCCGGGAGCCCGCGGACGCCGCGGGGGCTTCCCTGAGGGAGCACGCGGGCCGCGCACCATGGGTCACCCCAGCCTGCCTCCCTCCCGTTCCTTTCCCCTAGATGCGCTGAGTCCAGACACCGCAGCTTCCGGAGAGACCAGTCCTTCAGCCAGGTAAAGTCAGACTCTAGAGCCCCGGCTCCAACCCCTGCTACCGCTTGCTTCC
>NW_006783088.1:1337063-1389705 GCF_000442215.2 Lipotes vexillifer | reverse complement strand
GACCCCGCGTCCCCTGCATCGGCAGGCGGACTCTCAACCACTGCGCCACCAGGGAAGCCCCCGCTTGCTTCCTTTAAAGGCTGCCATCCCCTGGGTCTGGGCCTCCCCAGTGCTGGTCTCAAGATATGCCAGGAATTATGGTTTTCAGCCCCCTAGCCCAGGGCAGAGCCCAGGAGACAAAAGGAGCCGGAGTGTGGGAGCAAAGGGGCAGTGGAGCACACCTGGTCCGTCTCTCACTCACTGCCGAAGCCTCCTGGTTTTGCTTGCCTCTGCGGTGTCAGCCTCACCCATAAGCGAGCGAGCAGAAAGCCTGAGTTTGGACAATGACGCTGCCACTTACCAGCTGTGTGACCTTGACCACATCACTGCCCCTTTCCTCCCCTGTGAAGTGGGCACAGTCATGGTACCTACCTCGTACGATTTTTGTGAGGCTCAAATGACATCTGTGTATAAAGCACTCAGCCCAGCGCCTGGTGCCTGGCTGGTGCTGGATAACATGAGAGCCTTACGCTTGCCAGGGCACAACTTTCGTCATTAGAAGAGTCTTCCTTTATTTTAAGCTGAAGCTCACCTCCGTGTCACCTTCTTAGGGAGAGGTACCCGGTTGAACGTTCGTGGAGAGTGGTCTACGCTCCCCCTCCCACGCAGGCCTTAGGACCACCCTGTCAGGTAGCTATTCTTGCCCCATTTTACAGATGAGGAAACTGAGGCTCAGAGGAGTGACATGACAGTCCCAAGGTCACACAGCAAGTAAGAGGCAAAGGCAGGATTCAGACCCAGGTCAGACCTCAGATGTGCTCTAGCTCTGTCCACACATGCCACCAGACCACATGCTCACCAAAGTGAGACTGAGCCTCGCTATTCCTTCCCAGCCCCTCCCGGTGCTGGGCCCAGAGGAAACGTGTGCGAGAGTGGGGACCACAGCTTCGTATGCCTTTTGAGACTGCAGGAGCCACGCTCAGCCAGCCTCCTCCCTCCTCGGTGGCTGGTCCCAGCCCCTCTCACCCTTCTCCGAACTTTTCCATGCAGTGAATCTTCACCCAGCGATGTGTCCCAGAGTCCCACGGAGCCCCCTCCCTCACAGGAGAAGAAGAAAGAGAAGGCACCAGAGCGCAGGGTGTCAGCCCCTGCCCGGCCCCGGGGGCCCCGTGCCCAGAACCGCAAAGCCATCTTAGACAAGTTTGGGGGGTAAGATGTGGGCAAGGAGCGGTGGGGCTGGGTTGGTTGGACGGTCGGTTGGGGGAGTCCTGAGGGGCAATAGGAACAGCCCGAGCCTTGGCAGGAGGACTGACATCTGGGGCTGGGGCTCCTCCCTGATGGAACCCTCCCACCTCTCTGGCCTGACCTTCTCTGTCCCTCGCGCGCAGGGCAGCCTCGGGCCCCACGGCCCTGTTCCGGAACACCAAGGCCGCGGGGGCAGCCATCGGCGGCGTCAAGAACATGCTCCTGGAGTGGTGCCGAGCCATGACGAGGAGCTACGAGGTGCATGGTGGGGCAAGGGACCCTTCCCCAGGGCATCAGTGCTGGGAGGGTCTGTGTGGTGCAAAGCCCAGAGGGTGGGAGGTCCGGAGGGGGCAAAGTCCAGGTCCTCTGGCTGAGGCTCACCGAGGCCTCGGGGCCCCGCTTGCCCGCAGCATGTGGACATCCAGAACTTCTCCTCAAGCTGGAGCAGTGGCATGGCCTTCTGCGCCCTCATCCACAAGTTCTTCCCTGATGCCTTTGACTATGCTGCGCTGGACCCCGCCAAGCGTCGGCACAACCTCTCCCTGGCCTTCTCCACAGCCGAGTAAGCCATGCCGGGGGATGCAGAGGTGGGTGGGAGCTCGGGTCACCTACACGGAATCGAGTGCCGGATTCACAGGGGTCGGGTAGTGCAGTGGTCAGGCAGAGGCTGTCACCACACATTCATGAATTCAACAGATTTTTTTTATGATTTATTTATTTATTTTATTTATTTTTGGCTGCATCGGGTCCTAGTTGCGGCACGCGGGATCTTCACTGAGGTATGCGGGATCTTTTGTTGCAGCGCGCGGGCTTCTCTCTAGTTGTGCATGCAGGTTTTCTCTTCTCTAGTTGTGGCGTGTGGGCTCTGTAGTTGTGGCGCGCGGGTTCCAGAGCACGTGGGCTCGGTAGTTTGTGGCACGTGGGCTCTCTAGCTGAGGCGCGCGAGCTCAGTAGTTGTGGCGCGTGGGCTTAGTTGCCCCACGGCCTGTGGGATCTTAGTTCCCTGACCAGGGATCGAACCCGCGTCCCCTGCATTGGAAGGCGGACTCTTTACCACTGGACCACCAGGAAAGTCCCCAACAGATATTTTTTGATTGCTGGGAACTGTTTTAGGACATAGCAGTGAGTGAAACTTACAAAATCCCTGCGTGCCTATGACACATTCTAAAGGGAGAGACAGATCAGAAACACACACACGTGTGAAATATAATGTGAGGGAACGGGTGCCGTGAAGAAAATGCAGGCAGGGTAAGGGATAGAGGAGGGGCAGACAGGGTGGTTGCTGAGATTTAGGGCCAGATTCTGACTCTGCCCTTTGCTAACTGTGTGATCTTGGACAGGCTCCTTCACCTCTCTGAGCCTCCATATTCTAACCTTTAAAATGGGCATGACATTTCCTCTTTGGCAGGGCTATGGTGAGAATTAAGTAAGTAATTAAGTAAAGTCCCTATAAACAGTGCCTAACCCATGGCAAACACTTCAAAAAAAAATATCTTAGCTCCTATGTTATAATGAATGATATCACAGTTGTTATGATAATTATTATTCAGTGTGGGACCTGGAGGGGATTTATTGCTGGGGTTCACACAGCTGGGTGCCGGGGTGGTGGAGGGATGGAGACAGGGGTGGACTAGACAGGCAGGAGGGGTGTGAGGATCAGTGTGGCTCAAGGAAGAACCTAAGAGACCAAGACATGGCTGCCAGGTGGTGGGGGAGGAGGGGGAACTCCCACCACCGAAGCACCAAAACTAGACTCAGCCAAAAGCCTCCATCTCCACCCACCAGAGAGACCTGACCTGATGGCCTTGGGGCTCCCAAGGAGCTCACGCCTGGAGCGCCCGTCCTTTCCCACCTGGGAGGGGCTTCTGAGCCGCCTGGTAGAGATAGGACTATGCATAGGGAGTGGTCCATGAGGACAGCTCTGAGGCCCGGGAATGCATTTCCCTCTGAATGCGTTTCTAAAGCCCAGGGGCAGGGAATAAGTCACTGGGGATGTTAGCAGCACCTTGGTTCTGGAGGCTGAGCCCTTTGGTCTAGTCCAGGCCTGGCCACCAGCCTGCAGGGAAGCCTGGGCAGCAATCTGCCCCTTTCCGGGCCTGCGTGTCCCCATCGGCAAGATGAGATGGCTGGTATTGATCTGTGCTTTTCAGATGTTTTTTCCCCCCTGACAGATTCCTCAAGCAAAACATTAAATGAATGCCCAACATATTAAACAGATTTTAGGGAGGCCTTTTGAGGTTGGGAGGGGTTCTTGGAGCACTCCAGATCAGCACCCAACCCTGCTTCCCAAGATGGTCCCTGAAGCATGTCTATAGGGCCCTAGGGCACCAAGGATGCCGTTTGAAATCCACCAGACTTGGTGCTCCAGAAGATCCCTTCCAGTTGGTCCCTCCAAGGGATGGGGGGAGTGCCCTGGGGTGGGGGGTTGAGGGCATTGGGAGCACCATGTCCTGCGCTGGGCTTAGAAGCACCTTTTTTTTTTTTTTTTTTTTGTTTTTTTGCGGTACGCGGGCCTCTCACTGCTGTGGCCTCTCCCGTTGCGGAGCACAGGCTCCGGATGCGCAGGCTCAGTGGCCATGGCTCACGGGCCCAGCCGCTCCACGGCATGTGGGATCTTCCCGGACCGGGGCACGAACCCGTGTCCCCTGCATCAGCAGGCGGACTCTCAACCACTGTGCCACCAGGGAAGCCCCAGAAGCACCTTTAATGGTGATGAACCAGGATTGGAAAGTGAAACTCCTAGTCGGGGCTGAGAGCTCTTGGTGAACATCAGAAGGGCATGTGACTTGGCCCTGACCAGGTGTCCGTGGCCTGTGGGGCGGGGTCGTGGTCCTCCTGCAGCTGCCTTGCCTCGACTGCAAGCCTGCAGAGCCACAGAAAGGCAGAAGGAATAATCAGGTGATGGTGACAGGCTGAGAGGAGGCATCAGGCAGCAGTGAAAAGGGAAGGATGTGCAGGGGATGCGTGGGGATGGAGGCTGGAGGGAGAAGAGGTGGGGGGGTGCCTCCTTCCTAGCTCTTCTTTTTTCTTTGGCTCCGCCATGAGGCATGCAGGATCTTAGTTTCCTGACCAGTGATGACCAGAGATCGAACCTGTGCCCCCTGCAGTGGAAGCTCAGAGTCCCAACCACTAGACCTCCAAAGAAGTCCCCCTTCCTAGCTCTTTGACCCTCGGCAGCTGACTTAACCTCTTTAAGGCCCTGGTGTACAGATTAAGCGTGCAAAGTACAGGTGCCCCTGCCGCAGCTGGCTCCCTTCTAGAAGTTGCCTCTGATTCCCATGGAACGGTCAACGCTGGGGCCCCCAGGCAGCTTGATCGGCTGTGCTGCTCGAGGAGCCCGACCCTGTTCCCCAGGCCCAGTGGGAATGAAGCTTTTGCCTCTCCTACACGGGAACAGCACCCCGACCCACACCCAGGAGCCAAGATCACTGCATTGGTTGCAGGGAGCTTGTCCCATTCTTCGAAATCCTCCAGTCTGTGCTCCTGCCTGCCGCTCCCAGGCCAGCCCGGCTTGGGTTTCGGCCCAGCTGCCTCAGCTCTAAGAGAGGGTTTCCGCTGGGACCCTGGTTTCTCCTACTGCCAGCACCCATGGCGGTTTGGCAGGCTGGGACTGCTGAGACCCGGCTACAGGGCAGGGATGCCAGAGGCATCAGGCAGGCCTGCGATGGAGCCCCAGCTGTGTCACTCACTTTGACGTTGGGCAAGTCACCAAAATGCTCTGAGTCTCCAGTTCCTCTTCTGCTGGTTGAACATAGAGGAGTGGAGTAAATGAGACCATTCAAGGGAAAGCACTGGGGAGTTCCCTGGTGGCCTAGTGGTTAGGATTCCAGGCTTTCACTGCCGTGGCCTGGGTTCAATCCCTGGTTGGGGGACTGAGATCCTGTAAGCTGTGTGGCGCAACCAAAAAAAAAAGGGGGGGAGGGAAGCACTTGATAAAACTCCTGGCACATGGTGGCAAGGTCCCAACAGTGGTTAGATCAGATGATCAGCTTTAGCAAAGCCAGGAGTAGCACGTGGCCCCAAAGAGCAGCTGGGAAGTTAGAAAAAGAGGACTTGCTGCTAAGTTCTATGCAGTTGCTCAAACACATTAAGCACTCCTGCCTCAGGACCTTTGCACATGCTGTTTCTTCTGCCTGGAATCCTCTTCCCGCAGATATGTACCCGATTTACTTTCTTTTTAAATTTTGTTTAATAAATTTGTTTTATTTATTTATTTTTGGCTGTGTTGGGTCTTCGTTGCTGTGCGCGGGCTTTGTCTAGTTGTGGCGAGCGGGGGCTACTCTCTGTTGCAGTGCACGGGCCTCTCACTGCGGTGGCTTCTCTTGTTGCGGAGCACGGGCTCTAGGTGCGTGGGCTTCAGTAGTTGTGGTGCACAGGCTTAGTTGCTCCACAGCATGTGGGATCTTAGTTCCACGACCGGGGATTGAACCTGTGCCCCGTGCACTGGAAGCGCAGAGTCTTAACCACTGGACCACCAGGGACGTCCCCAATTTGCACTCTTTAAGAGAACTTTCCTGGGCTCCCTATTAAAATTCTCCTTGGAGAATTCCCTGGTGGTCCAGTGGTTAGGACTCCCCGTTTTCACTGCCAAGGACCCAGGTTCAATCCCTGGTCGGGGAACTAAAACTCCACAAGCTGTGAGGCGCTGGCACAAAATAAATAAATAAATAGATGAAAAATTAAAAAATAAAGCCATTACTAACATTATATTTTTTTAAAATCCCCTTGAACACCGAAAAATACCCTGTCCCCCTTCCCTACCTTATTTTTCTCCACAGCACCTCTCATCATTTGATGTACCATCGATTTCTGTTTGATTACTGTCTACTGCAGTGAGAATGTCAGTGACATGAGAGTGGGGAATTTTTATTTTGTTCAGTGCTGAATTCCCTGGAAGAGTACCTAGCACATAGTACCCCTCAATAAATACACGGAAACTGGTTGAAGCTGGAGATGTTGCAGCTACAAGCCAACACTCTGGCTAGTGTTGGGGTTCTGTCTTTTAAACTCTCCCTGAGGACAGGTATATGAGCACATGGAAGGGGTGGGCTAATGCAGAACTATAGACCAGAAGGTCCCGCTCCTACGTGAAGGCACACAGTGCAATGTAAACAGGGGCTTAGGAATCAGACCACGCTGAGTTTGAGTCTTGACTCTGTTGGGCCTCAGTTATCTAATCTGTACAATGGGATGGTTGCCCTAGATGACCTCCCAGCTCTGCCACACACAGCTCTGTGGGTTTCATTCTCGCCGGGCTGTCCCCTTAGGCCCCGCATCCTTCACCGTTGGCTCTCTGCTCCACCCCTCCTCACCCCTCCCCAACCTGCCCCTCAGGAAACTGGCTGACTGTGCCCAGCTGCTGGAAGTGGATGACATGGTGCGGCTGGCAGTGCCCGACTCCAAGTGCGTCTACACCTACATCCAGGAGCTGTACCGCAGCCTCGTGCAGAAGGGACTGGTGAAGACCAAGAAGAAATGAGGGAAGAAATGAGGGGCTGACCAACCCTGTGGGCAGAGGCGGGCAGGGAGCCCAGCTGACCAGCCGTGGCCCAGAGGCTCACTTCTGCTCATGGTGGCAGCAGTGCTGGGGCTCAGACAAGGGCAGATGGCACCAATCTTAACTACGTGAAAAGTTCTTTTGTAAAATCTGTGTTCCCTCCCTAACCCAGCAGGAACATCTCTCACTTGGATAATAAACCCCGGCCGCCAGGGTTCCTCATCTGACATGATTTTCTCAACAATGAAAGGCATTTGGGAAAGCAGAGTGGGCAGGGTCCTACCACTAACCAGCTGTGTGTCCCTGGGCCAGTGAGTGAACCTCTCTGAGCTTCAGTTTACCGTCTGCATGGGGATGATAGGAGCTCAATATCATGCAGGTGCTGTGAGCGTTAAATGACATCATGAAAAGGACAAACAGCCTTGCCTGGGGCCTGTCACATAAGTGTTCTTTAAGTGGTGGCCCAAAGTAACAACACATCTTACATTTCCAGCCATGGGTGGCACCTTCCCACTTCTCTTCCCTTTTTCCACACTTCTCCCAGATTAGGGAATTCCAGGGCAGGGACTAGAGCAGAAGATTCTCTACAAATCTCACCCCAACTAGGCTAGTGGGGCCTGGAGTGATTCCCCTGACTCAAGATACCTCATATTCTGTCTCTTAAAAGCCAGTGGTCTTCTAGGAGCTTAGAACCACTGCACCCAGAAAGCTCCTCCTTTGTGCTACGTTAATCCCTCCAACCCCGGCTAGAGTTTTGGCTTGTTTGTGTCTTTCTGCTGCTCACTAGAGATGAACCCTGGAGCTGAGTATAATTTCCCGCTAACAATCTTGTCTGGATTTATCAGCCATTTGGAGCATGTGCGCTGATGAGAACAGTTCATGAAAAACAAAAAAAAAACCCAGTCAGCTTGGCACTGCAGCTGGAGGGGTGGCCTCTGCCCTGATCAGCAGAGTGGACCTGGCAACCCACTGAAGCGCTCTGTGCCTTGGTTGCCTCCTCTATAAAAATGGGGATGTTATCCTTGTGGATGTGTCGATGACCGTTCAGGCCAAGGGTGGTCTAGTCCCTCATGGCCAGCTTTCCCCACAATGCTTGGGGTCACACAAGGCTCCACGCCCAGCGAGCCCTCAGCTGATGGAAAGCAAGGTCACACCTTTAACTAGGCTGCAGCTAAATCCCCAGCCTCCTCTTCTCCCGATTAACCACCCGTCCTCTCAGTGAACACTCAGTTGGACTCCACGGTCCATCTGTGACGTTAATAGCTGAGCAAACATGTGGTCTCCGTGGCTCCCGTGGACTGGAAGCTGGAGGGGAAACACCTCCCCGCCTAAAGCCTGGTCCCTAGGAACCAGCAACCTAATGGGATAGCAAGTGGTTTAAAAACCGTGTAGTCAGGGGACCTCCCCAGCGGTCCAATGGTTAAGACCCTGTGCTTCCACTGCAGGGGGTGTGGGTTCGATCCCTGGTTGTGTGGCCAAAAAAAAATTAAAAGAAAAAAAAAACCCCATTGTAGTCAGATTTCTGGGATGGAGATTAGTTTCTTCACTTTATGATTCATCAGTGGAAGAGAAAAGGTTTTGCATCTATACATGTCTATCAGCGGTCTGGCTGTTTTCAATCACTCAGTCAACAAAACACTCAACCGTAAGTAGGAGTCCCTCCTCCCTGTGCCCTGCCTCCCTCCCATACTCCCCCCCTGCCCCTCTGCCCTCCCCGCACCCCCCATGCCTGGGCCCTCAGCGGATTCTGGTTGGCTGCTGGGCTCATTTCCTGCGAGCTGGCCTGCAAGGCAGCCTGAGTCTCTAAGGATCAGGCTTCCCACATCACAGAGCGCTGGAGAGCTGGCCTGCGACTCTGCAAACCTAAATGCCCCTGGCTCTGGGGCAGAGAAAGGAAGTGGGGAAAGCACACCTGAGGCCAGTGGATCCCCGTACCACACACATAACTGCGGCCCCCCACCACCACACACACATACATACACGCACACACGCGCACGCACACACAAATGACTAACAATCTAAGAAGGAAAACTTGGAAGAAATGAGAAGGAAATGGACCACAAAGGGGCTCTGGCCCCTAGCCCATGACATGTGCCCATCCATCACACAGAAAGTATCCAGTGCAGAGATGGGCCAGAGGCAGAGTTAGGAGGGTCGGTCCACTCCAAACTGGAGGGTGAACTCTTCGGCCCTCCTGTTGAACAGCTCCGGGTCCTGTGTCAGCTCGTCAGCAAGCTCCAAGCGAAGGGGCTGCCCCAGCTCTGGTTTATTCACCAGCACGTTGAGGGCCTCCAAAACTGGGGAGAGAGGTCAGATCAGGACATCAGGATGGAAGGAAAAAAATCCTGGGAAGGAAGCGATTGGCTGCCCACTCCCAGGTCCCCCGAAACGTCACACTCACTCCTTGGGAGATCCCCCCAGGAGGTTCCATGTCTTAGGATGACGCTACAACCAAATGAAATGCCTCTTACCACATTCACTGATGATGCCCAAAGCCATAACCAGTTACATCAGTGTTTTTCAAACTATGTTTCACGATGTCACAGAAGCTACTCATCGTGGGGGTTGGTGAGATAAACAGGGTTTCTGTTCCCTTTTCAAGAAGAAACACTTTGCTTTTCTCTTTTCGAGAAGAAACACTATTCCCTTTTCGAGAAGAAACACTTTGCTTTTCTCTGTTGTGTTATTAGGATTCCAAAAAACTTTTATTTGGGAAAAAGGATTCTGAGGCTTAAGACTGGAAACCACTGCTGCCCCGTGGCTGGAAATCTTTCACGGGTGACTTTGGAAACCTGGTGAAGGCAGTGGCCCATCTCCCCAGGCACGTCCACATACGGATACACACAGATGTGTGGTTCTGGGTCCAGAGCGCTTCACCGACCTCCTGAAGCTCATCCAAGGACCAGTCCTCGCCATCCGCGCCCCCAGGATTCTTGTTTCCAGGGTTAAGAACTCCCGAGCTGGTCCAGTGGCAGGATTGATCACACACTGATTACGTCCATAGGCTCTAGAGCCATAGCGCGCACTATGGTAGCCACCAGCCATGCGTAGTTATCTCAATTTAAATTAGTGGAAATTCACTACAATTAGGAATGCAGTTCATAGTCACATCAGCCGCATTTCAAGTGCTCGAAAGCTACACGTGCCTAGTGACCATGGCATTGGACAGGGCAGCTACAGAAGGATTCCATCACCGCAGAAAGTTCTGCTGGACGGTGCTGTTCCAGAGCCACCCAAGCAGGCTCCGAATCCCAGCTCTGCCACCTACCAGCTCAGGCAAGCGCTTCTCCTCTCATATGCCTCGGTGTCCTCAACTATTAAATGGAGCTAATGAGAGCACTGTTTCAGGAGGCTTCTGAGGGGATTAAATGAAGTTGGTGGGTTAAAAATGGCTGGTGTCCCTGGGTTAGAAAGTTCAAGTTCTCAGTGGTGCAGGGACATGTCTCAGACCAGGTCCCCAACTCCATCTTTGTATGCCTGAACTATGTTTACTCCATTATAATTTCAATTTGTCATCAATGGATAGATACCAAAAACGTAATATGGAATAAAAAAGTGAATTTTTATACTGGAGAGGGTGTGGAGAAAAGGGAACCCTCCTACACTGTTGGCGGGGAATGTAAATTGGTGCAGCCACTGTGGAGGACAGTATGGAGGTTCTTTAAAAAACTAAAAGTAGAGTTACCATATGGTCCTGCAATCCCACTCCTGGGCACATATCTGGAGAAAACTCTAATTCAAAAAGATACATGCACCCCAATGTTCAAAGCAGCACTATTTACAATAGTCATGGAAGCAGTCTGACTGTCCATCGACATATGAATGCTTAAAGAAGATGTGGTACATATATACAATGAAATATTACTCAGCCATAAAAAAGAATGAAACAATGTCATTTTCAGCAACATGGATGGATCTGGAGATTATCGTACTAAGTAATGTAAGTCAAATGGAGAAAGACAAATATAGGATAGCACTTGTATGTGGAATCTAAAATACGATACAAATGAACTTATTTACAAAACAGAGACAGACTTAGGGACATAGAAAACAAACTTACGGTTACCATGGGGAAAAGGGGGGGAGGAGGGATAAATTAGGAGTTTGGGATTAACATATACACATTACTATATACAAAACAGATAAACAGCTAGGTCCTACTGTATAGCACAGGGAACTATATTCAATATCTTGTAATAAACTATAGTGGAAAAGAATATGAAAAAGAATATATGTACATAAGCATAACTGAACACATGTGCATAAGTATAACTAACACAACATTGCAAATCAACTAGACTTCAAATAAAAAAGTGAACTTTTGGGACTTCCCTGGTGGTCCAGTGGCAAAGAATCCGCCTTACAATGCAGGGGATGCAAGTTCGATCCCTGGTCAGGGAACTAAGATCCCACATGCCACGGGGCAACTAAGCCTGCGCGCCACAACTACTGAGCTTGCACGCCTCAGCTAGAGAGCCTGTGTCCGCGAACTACACAGCCCACGCGTTCTGGAACCCACGCGCCACAACTAGAGAAGAGAAAACCCACACGCCACAACTAGAGAGGAGGCCACACACCACAACGAAGAGCCCGCGCACCGCAAGGGAAGATCCCGCGTGCCGCAACAAAGATCCCACGAGCCACAACTAAGAGCCGATGCAGCCAAAAATAAATTAAGTGAATAATAAATCTTAAAAAGAAAAAAAGTGGGGCTTCCCTGGTGGCGCAGTGATTAAGAATCCACCTGCCAATGCAGGGGACACGGATTCCATCCCTGGTCCGGGAAGATCCCACATGCCGCGGAGCAACTAAGCCCGTGCACCACAACTACTGAGCCTGCGCTCTAGAGCCCGCGAGCCACAACTACTGGAGCCCACGTGCCACAACTACTGAAGCGTGCGTGCCTAGAGCCCGTGCTCTGCCACAAGAGAAGCCACTGCAATGAGAAGTCTGTGCACCACAATGAAGAGTAGCCCCCGCTTGCCGCAACTAGAGAAAGCCCGCGTGCAGCAATGAAGACCCAGCGCAGCCAAAAATAAATAAATAAATAAATTTGTTTTAGAAAAAGAAAAAAGTGAACTTTTAAAAAATGGCATGTGGGAATTCCCTGGCAGACCAGTGGTTAGGACTCCAAGCTTCCAAGCTTCCACTGGGCTGGGGGCCCAGGTTCAATCCCTGGTCGGGGAACTAAGATCCCGCAAGCTGCAAAACACAGCCAAAAAAAAAAAAGGCATGTGAAGCTCTTAGCACAGTGCCCAAGTGCCTAATTAAGTGATGTATGTTATCATTGTTAGGCCAGTCCCCTCAGCTGTCATTTAGGGCACTGAGCCCCGGAAAGGAACAGACTTCACCAAGGTCCCCAAATAGGGCATGCGGCCTTCTTATCCCAAACCCTTCCCTCTATAGCCCAGCTGCTTCTCTCTCCCCTGACCCACAGCAACGCTGCTCTCTCCCACCTGCCCAGGTATGAGAACAGAGGCAGGAGCAGGTCAGCCAGCCCAGGATCTCAGGACGCATCCCTTCTATCTGACGACAGGCTCAGCTGAGACTCACAATTTTTTTTTTTTTTTTTTTTCGGTTTTTTTTTGGCAAATAACCGAGTGAATGAAACAGTAAATACACTTGAATGCCTTCATCTTCATCTTCCTGTATCTACCTATCAGAAGAAAAAAAAATAAACAAACAAAAGAAACCTGTCTCCAGATTTTAACACCACTCCATTCAGGAATCTGTCTTTTTGGAATAAACTTCCCTCCACTCTGCCCCCACCAAACACCGCATCTGCACTACATGACACAAAAAACTCGATACTATAGAACATCCTCCATAGCACTGAGTACCTTTTATGATACCTGTTATAGTCTATTTTTTATATTATTTGAATATTTCTTTCAGCCCTACAGTATTATGACCTCTTGATATCTTTTTCACAACCTAATATGCCTACTTCGTCACTACAAGTATAGAAGATAATAAATATTTGTGAAATTCATTTGAATTATAATTACTATTAAAGGATTTTCTACTCTATAACAATTCCCCCTGACTATAACCTCTGGCCAAATTAAATGATCAAATCTGAAGTTTTGCATTATTTTTCTTAAGTAATATTTTATTTTATCCTTTCTTATAGTGGTGACTCACTGTTTTTGAACAAGTCTTTGTTACTTGACCAGCTATTCAAAGCAAATACCTATGATTATTTCCCACTTCTCCACACTATGTTACTGTGTTTTGAGCTTATCTTCTTTCTCTCTCTTGCCAAAAATGCACATTTCCATATTGAAGTACATTATTATTGGTGCTTTAGCCTTAATTCTTTCCCTCTCTGCTAAGTTCTCAATCCAAGCCATCACCTTTTCTGAGAAATGGATGAAAATCGTGACTTTCTTGAAGTCTCACCACAGTCCATGTTGACTACCCCTTTGTAATAATGCATCGTTTAGCATTCTGTTAAGCTGCATTTTATATTTTTCTCCCCACTTCTGCTAAAAATATGTTTTAAATGCATTGAAGACCTCCACTGATGATTAAGATGCTGTCTTACAGTCAATAATTCAATAAATATTTATTGAACTTCTAATGTATGCCAAACGTTGTCGAGTTACTGGGGATCCAGTAATAAAGGAAATAGGAATAGTCCTTACTCTCCTGGGTTTTGCATTCTAAGCAAGGGAAGCAACTAACCAGTAAACATATCAATCTAATATGTCAGGTGGAGAAAAGTGCTCCAAGAAAAGTAAGGTGGGGCAGCATGGAGAGTTCTATTGGCAGTGGTTGCCAGGTTTTATTTAAAGGTGGATAAGAAAGGCTACAATAAGAAGGTGACATTTGATCAGGGAGCTAGGGCAATAGAGCTCCATGCAGAGGAAATAATAAGTGCAATGTCCCTGAGGCAGAACATGAATCAGCAACGTCGACGGAGTGGTGGCAGGCAAGTGATGAGCGGGAGAGAGTAGAGAGGAAGCAAATGAAATCAGTTAATTGGTGGAAGGTCAGGTTGTTTACTGCCTTGGAAGTGATGTTAGGGAATTGGATTTCATTCTGTGGGAGAGGGCAAGCCCTTGAACCTACTAAATATTTGTTTCATTATCAGTAATGAACATCTATGCTGTTTTAAAAAGGTTCTGGAAATGGATGGTGGTGATGGTTGCACACCAATGCACATGTACTTAATGCCACTAAACTGTACACATAAAAGTGGTTAAAATGGACACTTTTATGTTATATATATTTTGACACAGTTTTAAAAAATCTTTGCGTGAATACCATGGACCCAAATTTGTGCTAGGCACTGGTGACCGTAAGAACATATGAGCAATGCAGCACTCAGAATCTGCTTTGAGAAAATACATTCCATATATTATAAGTGTAAAAACACAATGCAAGGTAGCATAAATCATGTTCCAAATGAGAGGGCTAGGCTAGAATTTCACAAAGTGTGTTCTGGGAAACATTAGTCTGGAGAGATGCCCTTTGAAATAAAAGGATCTTACTCAGATAAGTTTGGGAAATAATGCATCCTCCAGTCCCGCCTAACCCGTGTCCCCTGCATCGGCAGGCGGACTCTCAACCACTGCGCCACCAGGGAAGCCCAACTCACAATTTTTATCTCCTTTCTTCGGGGCTTTTCTAACTGAAAATCGGTCCCATGACCCCCTCCCCCATCCAGTCCAGGTCCCTCCCTCTAGGCAGGGCCCAGGCCCACCTTGGCAGGTCTTGGTGAAAGGCTTCCAGTTCTCCTTGCTGATGATGGGCAGGCACACCCGCCCGTTGCTGTCCACATTGGGGTGGTAGATCCTGGTTGTGAATGTCACTGTCGGAGGCTTGAATGGATACTCCTCAGGGAAGCTGATGCGCAGGTTGAAGGCCTTGAGGTTGTAGGGAGGTTTCTCCTGTGCAGGAGAGGGATCAAGCTCTGTGCCGAGGCACAGCTGCTCATTTTCTTCTAGGGCCTGGACCTGGTTTCCCTCTCTCCCCGCCCCCACCCCAGGGTCCCAGGCATCCTCTGCTCCACTCCTAGGAAGAATCATGAATGGCGACATGCCGCAACACAAATAAACTCTGAAGGCATTGTGCTAAGTGAAATAAGCTAGATCCAAAAAGAAAAGAACAAATATTGTATGGTTCCACTTATGTGATGTACCTAGAATAGTCAAATTCATAGACATAAAATAGAAAATTAGTTACCAGATGCTGGAGGGAAGGAGGGATGGGGAGTTAGCGTTTAATAGACACAGTTTCAGTTCTGGAAGATGAAAAAGCTCTAGAGATGGATGGTGGTGATCGTTGCACAATAATGTGAGTGTACTTCGTGTCATTGAGCTCAGAACATAAAAATGATGAGGATGCTACATACTGTTATGTGTATTTTGCCATGTTAAAAGAAGAAAAAAAAGAACTCGGAGTTGGAGTGACCAGTTGCCAGGAGCCAGCAGAAGACCCTCTAGACTTCCAGCAACCAGAAGGCTTTCCTGGGCATCTACTCTGCGCCACCCCATGCTAAAGGCTCCACACACATTAGCCCATACAGCACAGTGTAGGGGTTATGTGGACTTTGGGACTCTTGGCTCTGCCACTTCCTAGCTGTGTAACCTCAGGCAAGTAACTTAACCTCTCTGTGCTTTTCCATAAGGAACAAATAACAGACTTCTTCATAGGGTTTATGTAAGAATTAAATGAGCTAATTTATGTTAAGAGCTTAGAGTAGGGCCTGGCACATGGCAAGCACTGTGTACATGTCAGCTATTAGGATAAAAGTATTACGAAAACTCATGAGTATTAGCATCTCCACTTCCAGATGAGGAAACTCAAGTGTAATGTATATAAGTAACTTGCCCAGGGCCACAGCGACAGTGCTAGGATGGGAACTCAGCACTGCCACCTTGGCTTCTCCACACATGGGCAGTGCTCTACAACCCTAGTGGAGAGGAACCTCAGGACTTGGGTGACCCCAGCATAGAGCACAGGGGCCTTCAGGCTGGTTCCAAAGCTCCAAAACCTTCCAGAACCTTCGTGATAGAGAAGACAGGACAAAGACAGTCAGAATGACACAGGTATGCAAGCGTAGAGTCAAGGTTTTAAGAGAGCTCCTCTTCCTCAGCAGAAGGCAGAAAGGAAGCTGTAGGGGTCTTGGGTGTGTCTGAGATAAGAGCTGGGGTAAATGCTGGGCAGATAAAGAAAATGCCTTAGCTTTCCTGTTCTCGATAATAAGAAGAGGCTGGGACCTGGGAAGGAGACACAAAGCCACGGGTGAGGCCTCAGAAAAGGACGAGAGAGCGTCCGTGTGTCCTTCTGCAGGGGTTGCAGGTTGGGCTGCCCGGGTCTTATCAGAGGAAGGAGGTGGCGGAGCCATGAAGCTGAGAGCCCTGGGTCCTGGGAACCCATCCTGGCTCTGCCTCGAACTTGCTGTGTGGCTTTGAGCAGCTCTGGGGCTCAGTTTCCTCATCTGTAAAAATGAGGAAATTGGATCAGACAGAGGGCTTCACACTGCACCTTAGGGTCAGCTGAGAAAGCCCTACTTCTTCCAAAGTCCTGAGTTAAATAAAGCATTTTGTTATTCTTCCAGCCCAGAGCAGGTGTGGTGGACTGTTTCAACCCAGCAGCCCACAGGACATGACAGAGGGTCAAGGGTTGCCCTGACTCAAGCCTTTCTCCATTGTTCTGGGCTACAGGTCAGTTGAAAGAGAAGACGGCACAGGGACTTCCCTGGTGGTCCAGTGGGTAAGACTCTGGGCTCCCAATGCAGGGGGTCTGGGTTCGATCCCTGGTCGGGGAACTAGATCCTGCACGCATGCCGCAACTAAGAAGCCCGCATACCACAACGAAGATCCCGCGTGCCGCAACTAAGACCCAGCACAGCCAAAATAAATAAATAAATAAATTTCAAAATATAAAAAATAAAGGAAAAGAGGGCTTCCCTGGTGGCGCAGTGGTTGAGAGTCCGCCTGCCGATGCAGGGCACGTGGGTTCGTGCCCCGGTCCGGGAGGATCCCACATGCCGCGGAGCGGCTGGGCCCGTGAGCCATGGCTGCTGAGCCTGCGCGTCCGGAGCCTGTGCTCCGCAATGGGAGAGGCCACAACAGTGAGAGGCCCGCGTACCGCAAAAAAATAAATAAAGGAAAAGAATATGGCACAACCCAAGCCATTGCCTTGTCAGTAAGAAGTCCAAATCCTAAATAATCAAATGAATTGTTCCCACTAAATTCCAAAGAGCTAAGGAAAAGCTCAATTGTTTCCATTTTTATTTCCTAGTATCCAAAGGTATATAGATGAACTTCTCAAAGAAAATATCTGTGGTCACTAATAATTAGATGATACAATAGACATCTTGCACTTTGATAGGTCCTTTGGAATATTACTTTCAAAGGGAGATTCTATTGAGATGATCTTTAATAATAAACAGAGAAAAAGCAGAATAGTAGAGATGAGTTATCTGTGTTGTCATATGTAACAATGATTTTCTGAAATATGATTTTTAAAAGAGAACAAAACACATTTTAGGTCTGAGGCAGCAAATTCTACCAACTGTGGGAAACAGGAACTTTATCCCTATCCTTTGACAAAGACCCAACAGATCTTTTCTTCTTTTTCTTTTTTTTTTTTTTAATGCCCTTTGTCTACTGAAGCTTCCATGGTGGGCATGGTAGCTACTGGCTTGCAGAAGGGGTCCCTTACTAAATCCAAAAGGCTTTTAGCCTCTTCATCAGTCGGCCTGAACCTCAGAAGCAATCAATCCAGAGAGAGACCCCCTCTGCCAATGATAACCTCCAGTGAAAAACAGGATTCAGGGGGCTTCCCTGGTGGCGCAGTGGTTGAGAGTCCGCCTGCCGATGCAGGGGACACGGGTTTGTGCCCCAGTCTGGGAGGATCCCACATGCCGCGGAGCGGCTGGGCCCGTGAGCCATGGCTGCTGAGCCTACGCGTCCGGAGCCTGTGCTCCGCAACGGGAGAGGCCACAACAGTGAGAGGCCCGCGTACCGCAAAAAAAAAAAAAAAAACAAAACAACACAACAGGATTCGAAGGCAGGAAGATTCTTGCCCAGTCCTAACCCTCCCTGCCCAGGCTCCTGGCCTAAGCGGCCCCAGTCCCAGGCCACGGCCCTGTGGATACTCACAGGCAGGAGGAGCGCGTGCCACACCAGCACGTTGGCATCATCGCTGAATAGGTTCCGCAGGTACCTGGGGAGCCCCTTCTGAAGGTCGTCCAGCTCCTGCAGGGGGACAGAGCACGGGCAGTTGGCCTAGTCTCCCCTACGTCAGCCCCCTCCCCCCTGCCCCCCAGCGCAGTGTTCAAGTCCCAAACAGGACCGCCCAGGGGACAGAAGCTGGCAGTCGTAGCCCCCATTTACTGAGCACTTGGTATGTGTCAGGCACAGTGCTCAGGGCTTTGAGTGAATCACCCAATTTTAGCCTCACCCCAGCTCCGTAAGTACCAGGTGGAGGGAACACGCACATCACTGCTTCCAGATATTACAACTTGGGAGTAAACTCTCTCAGGAGCCTTTTCTCCTGAAACCGAGGTACTTAATGTCTGTCCTCTTGCCCTCTTCGTAGAGAGTCACGGGGTCCTCCCTCCCTTCCATAGCACCCAGTATGACGACGTGCCTTTACAGTGCTCAGGGCAGAACAGGCAGCAAAGACATCACCCTGTGCCTGTCAAACTGCTCCAGACCAGGCCTGGGGAGGGGAAATGACTCAGGCAGACCATAGCAGAGAACTCTACACACCAAGCAGAGAAACAAGAGGACAAGCAGTGACTCACTTTCCCAGAAAGGTGACCCAGTCACCTGGACATCACTTGAGTTCCCCCAACAGCCCTCTCCTCAATTGCATCCTCTATTGACACTTGACTAAGACATGGCCCAGCCCGCGAGAACTTCATTGGAGTAATGGAAGCAACACGGACGTGATTATGTGAATAACATGTGGACACATAACAGGGAAGGAGAGGAGAGGGGAGCAGGAAAGCTTCACACAGGGTGACACTGTGAGCTGGGTCATGCGGAATGAATAAGAGTCTACCATGCAGAGAATTAGAGAGGTACCAAGGCAGAGAGCCCGGTAAGAGCAAACGTATACGGTGCGTCCCATGCAAGATGCATAGTTATTATGGGAAAAGGGCTCCACGGTCAAGTACACTGGGAAACACTTGGCTAAACAGACTTCTTTACTGCAGGACTTCCCGAAGCCTTTAATACGTTACTGCGTGTTGTGATTCCCCAAGGTATGAGCCCAAGCGTGCGGCACTTCTCAAATGTATTAGACCAAAGAACCCCTCTCTCCATTCTGGGGTCCATCTTGTGGAACAATAGACTTTTTATCTTTTATTTTTATTTTTTTTTGCGTTACGCGGGCCTCTCACTGTTATGGCCTCTCCCGTTGCGGAGCACAGGCTCCGGACGCACAGGCTCAGGGGCCATGGCTCACGGGCCCAGCCGCTCCGCGGCATGTGGGATCTTCCCGGACCGGGGCACGAACCCGTGTCCCCTGCATCGGCAGGCGGACTCTCAACCACTGCGCCCCCAGGGAAGCCCTAGACTTTTTAAAAAATATTATTTCCTTTTCTTTTTAAAAAAATTTTTAAAAATTAGTATAGTTGCTGTACAATATTATAGTTACAGGTGTACAATATAGTGATTCACAATTTTTAAAGGTTATACTCCATTTATAGCTATTATAAAATACTGGCTACATTCCTCATGTTGTACAATATATCCTTGTGGCTTATTTTATACCTAATGATTTGTACCTCTTACCCTCTACCCCTATGCTGCCTCTCGCCACTGTAATAGACCTTTAAAAAAAAACAACAGCGGGACTTCCCTGGTAGTGCAGTGGTTAAGAATCAGCCTGCCCATGCAGGGGACACGGGTATGAGCCCTGGTCCAGGAAGATCCCACATGCCGCAGAGCAACTAAGCCCGTGAGCCACAACTACTGAGCCCACGTGCCACAACTATTGAAGCCCGTGCATCTACAGCCTGTGCTCTGCCACAAGAGAAGCCACCACAATGAGAAGCCCGCGCACCGCAACAAAGAGTAGCCCCCACTTTTCACAACTAGAGAAAGCCCGTGTGCAGCAACGAAGACCCAAAGCAGCCAAAATTAAATAAATAAATAAATTTATTATTTTTTTTAAAAAAAACAGCAACAGATAAAAAGACATTCAGGGAATTCCCAGGCAGTCCTGCGGTTAGGACTCCACACTTTCACTGCCAAGGGCGTGGGTTCGATCCCTGGTTGGGAACAGAGATCCTGTAAGTCACATGGTGCAGCCAAAATAAAAATAAAAAGTAAATAAATAAAAGTATTTTTAAAAAAAAGACTTTCAAGGGCAGGTCATATTTTTCTGGAACACCAAATGGTATAAACCAGTGGTTCTCAACTGGGGGGTTACTTTACCTACTTGCCCCCAGGACATTTGGCAATGTCTGTGACCATTTTTGGCTGTCACAAATGGAGGAGTGGTACTACATCTAGTGGGTAGAGGTCAGGGATGCTGACAAACACTCTACAGAAAATTATCCAGCCCAAGATGTCGATAGTGACAAGGTTGGCAAGCCCTGGCATAAACAAAGGCAGAGAGAAAGGTCCCCAAAGCCAGTCCACAGCTGGGGAGAGGTCCCTTCACACTGCGCACCATCTAAACTTTCTCTGCCCCCCAACATACAAACACACCCTTATCTCCTGTTTCTTATCTTTCCAAACTCCAACTCTGTTCATGCCAACAAACTGCTTCTTGCACCTTCTGCCCAGAATCTATGACCCCTCATTTATCTTTTACCCCAAACTAGAAGCATCTGCTACTACAAGTCCTAGTTCCAGTATCATCTGTGACTCTTCAGCAAGAATGAAGCCCCAGGTTGAACAGAGAAGCTCTGGAATGGACATTTTCCCCAAGTTTACTATAACTGGAAGAACTTGGACTTTACTGGTTGTATATGAGTTCTCTCAAGGCTTTCCCAAAGCCTGGGGATGCTGAAAGCCAAGCTAGGACACACAGTTTGTTCCTGAGGCCTGTTAGGAAATCACCTGACTCAGAGGAACAGAAAATGAAAGTAGGGAAGCCACTGAAAGAGCCTATGGGTTGGAGCCCCACCAATCTGGGCTCTAATCCCAGCCCCATCACTCCCTACTGGGTGACCCAGGACAATCAAGTTATTCTCTCTGAGCCTCAACTTCCCCATCTGTAAAATGGGGGTATAGGACTTATCTCACAGGGTTGCTGTGAGAATGAGATGAAATAACTAATGTAAACTACCTGGCATTTAGTGGTGCCAGTGCTATAAATACTGGCTCCTGGGCTTCCCTGGTGGCGCAGTGGTTGAGAGTCCGCCTGCCGACGCAGGGGACACGGGTTCGTGCCCCAGTCCGGGAAGATCCCACATGCCGCGGAGCGCTGGGCGCGTCCGGAGCCTGTGCTCCGCAATGGGAGAGGCCACAACAGTGAGAGGCCCACATACCGCAAAAAAATAAATAAAAATAAATAAAAAATACTGGCTCCTAGCTCTTTCCCACTTGGCTAGAAAGACTCTCTGCCCTATTTTGCTGCCAACCTCCAGATTTCAGTCCTTCTGGGCTGAGCCTGCTCTGGGTGCCACAATCTCAGATCATTTTCTTCTCAGAGGCTGAGGGTAGCACTCCCTCTTTACCTCCCTCAAGCCTGCACATAGGAGGGGCACTTCTGAGAGCCTCAAAGCCTGAGGGGTGTCCGACCCAGGATTGCTCTACCTTCCCCATCTGTCTCCAGTCCCAGCCACATCTCAGTCCTCCAAACACCTTGGGTTTTCCCACCTCCTGGGGAAAATCGCCAACTCCCCATCCTTCCCGACCTCACTTCATTCAAATCGTGTCTCTGATCGGAATGAAAGCTCAGAAGGGGTAGGTTTGTTTATCTCTGCCTCCTTATCTCCTAGAACAGGAGCCAGCATATAGGAGGCATTCAACGACATTTGTACAACAAATGAATACACACCACCTACTCCAGGACACCTTCTAGGTTCTCCCTGGCATCTTTTCCTCCCGAGAATACCCTGAGAACGTTGCTTTCAACTCCCACTCAGCATCGCATACTTCTCGGGACTCTAATGTGGGTACCAAAATATGGGGCGGGCCATGGGATATTCCAAGGCAAGGACCTTGTCCTGGTTCTCTCTGTTCAAAAGGCACCTGCCACCACCCCCAACAGAACGCCTGGCTCCAAAAAAGACGCCAAGGAACCAACTCTTCCCGCACCTGAGACGCACGTAATGGTTATCACAAGTTTCTGGCAGAGAAATGAAACTGAAACCAATTTGGGGGGAAGTGGCTCATCCCCAGCCCCAGCACAGCTCAGGGAGCCAGCGACACCCCAGCTCGACACGTCCTCACCTCCCCAGACTCCAGCTCTGGCCCCTCTCGTAGACCCACTCTTCCACTGGGGAGGGGGCAGGGATGCAGGGATTCAGCCAGCCCTGGTACCCAGACAAACAAATGCGCTCGGAGAGCTGGAAGAGGGATGGAGGGAGGACGGAATAGAAAGTCACCGGAACCGTGACAAAGGGGTCATCCTACTCGCGGTTACCTTCGCCACCCGCTTGCTCGCCGTCATCTCTGGACCGAGTGTGAAGCTCCGACGGACTCCAGCTAGAGTGCGCACCGGACTGCGAACTCCGCGCACCCCGCCCCGGGGACACCACCTCCGGGAGCCCCGCCCACTTTCCGTTCCACCCGCGGGGACCGGGTTGACCTGCTCCCCGCCGCCTCGGCTGACACTGCGAGGCCACCGAGGGGAGGACCCGCCCGGTCCCCGGGGCGGTGGGCTCGGATCCCCGGAACTTGAGCTCTTTTGTCGTGAGACCAGGCGGGTCTGGGAGAGCGCGGCGTTGCCGGATCCCGGCGTCCCGCTAGGGGGCGCCCTGCACCAGGCAGCGAGCGCGAGGGGGCGCGGGGCCGGGGTCCGCCCATCCGGGTTCTAGTTCCAGCTCCGCTGCTAGAGGCCCAGCCGGGGGCTGCACCATCTCCATCAGTCCCCTCTCAGCCGCCGCCCCAAACACACACTCGCTCTAAGCAAATACAGGATGCTCGCTATGCACGCGCAGCTCCGCGACAGGTCGCTCGGGGGCCTCCGCCGTCAGACCGCCGCCCTAAGCCCCTGTAGCGAATTCCCAGAGCCCCCTGGACAAATCATTTCCCCTCTCTGGGCCCATGTGCCCCATCTCTAAAAATGGGTGGGAGACAGCGTAGACTATATCCCCGACAAGGAACCCTCCCCTGGCAGCTTGGGATCCTTTGTGCTGTCCAGCATTCGGTGGTGGAACTGCAGACGTTTCTCCCAGGTGACTTCTTGATGCAGAGCACCGCAAGGGGGCGCTGTTGGATCCGTTCGCTTGCTTTGGGGTCTGGTAGACCCTTCAGTCCTTTACTAGGTTTAATACTTAGTAAGTGCATACTATATGTTAGATTTGGGAGACAGTTGGGGTGTTGGGAGCCCCAAGATGGACTTAAGGGGCCTGCCATATTTTACCATCAATCCATTACAAACTGCAGGCCTACTGTGTGCCCCAAAACACAGCCCGGAGTCCACCCCTGTGCAAGAGCAGAGGGCTTTTCCCCCAGCACGAAGCTGAGGCCACTGTGGACTAGCAGAGCGTGGAGCAGCATCTGGGGAAGAATCTCCTAGTAATAATGAGACTCTTTGGGAGGACAGAACCCATCTTCCTCATCCCCATCCCCAGTTCAGAGGAGGAAGGAAATCAGAAAATATTTTGAGCACATATTTTGAGATCTGAGCTCACTACCTCGCTTACTTTTTTTTTTTTTAATAAATTTATTTATTTGGGCTGCGTTGGGTCTCCGTTGCTGTCCGCAGGCTTTCTCTAGTTGCGGCGAGTGGGGGCTACACTTTGTTGCGATGCGCGGGCTTCTCATTGCGGTGGCTTCTCTTGTTGCAGAGCACGGGCTCTAGGCACGCGGGCTTCAGTAGTTGTGGCTCGCGGGCTCTAGAGCGCAGGCTCAGTAGTTGTGGCTCACAGACTCTAGAACACAGGCTCAGTAGTTGTGGCGCATGGGCTTAGTTGCTCTGCGGCATGTGGGCTCTTCCCGGACCAGGACTTGAACTCGTGTTCCCAACATTGGCAGGCGGCTTCTTAACCACTGCGCCACCAGGGAAGTCCCCTCACTTACTTTTTATCTAAGTGTGTTGGAACCAAGCCACTTCTCTGCTCAGATGTGGGATGTACTGTATTTGAGGACGATTAATTCTGTTTAATTCAATTCAGGAAACTTTTTTTTTTTTTTTTGGGTTCGCGGGCCTCTCACTGCTGTGGCCTCTCACTGCTGTGGCCTCTCCCGTTGCGGGGCACAGGCTCTGGACGCGCAGGCTCAGCGGCCATGGCTCACGGGCCCAGCCGCTCCGTGGCATGTGGGATCTTCCCAGACCGGGGCACGAACCTGTGTCCCCTGCATCGGCAGGCAGACTCTCAACCACTGCGCCACCAGGGAAGCCCCAATTCAGGAAACTTTAACTGGGCTTCGGCTGCTGCTGCTGCTGCTTCTGCTTCTTTAGGCCCCACAGCGGCTTGTGGGATCTTAGTTCCCCGACCAGGGATCAAATCCCGGGCCCACAGCAGTGAAAGCACCAAGTCCTAACCACTGGACCACCAGGGAAGTCCCAAACTGGGCATCTTCTATATGCCAAAAATGAATAGGACACTGTCCACAATCCCTTAACATAGGTAGCAATGAAAGAACTGAGGCATTTGAACCCACCTCCGGTCATTCATCTAGTTAATAAGCATTTACTACAGAGTGCCAGGCACTGACCACAATGAGAAAGTGGGGTCCCTGCGCTTGAGAAACTCTCTGGCTATTGGGACAGAGAGAAAGAATGCAGCCCTTGCATTTTTAATGCAAAGTGATCAGCATTAAGCTATAGGCAATCAACTGATGCTGCGGGAGCCGGGAGGAGGGTCACTGGTTCCAGCCTCAGAGAGGGGCAGAGGTTTCCTAGAAGAGATAAAGATCCATGTGAATTGCAAGCCCGATGAGTTAAAGCTAGAATAGAACATGGGATGAGGGTGTTCCAAGAAGAGGGAACATGAGCAAAGGTGCCTGGCTGTGAATATGGAAACTCAAAGTGGTTCCGTAATGTGGAGCAAAGTCTGTCCTTCACTCTGTGGTTCGCTTTCCTTTCTCTCACAGAAGCCCTGAGGCCCCAAAGTGAATTCAGGATCATGGACTTAGCCCAGCCTCCCCATCCTGGGGTGGATCCCAAACCCTCACCCAGCTGGGAGGCCCACAGGTGTAGCCTTCACATTCTCACACAAGGCAGACCTTTGTGTGTCAGAATGAGCCCTATTAGACCTGGTATTAGATGGTAAAATATGGCAGGCCCCTTAAGTCCATCTAGTTCCATATCTGCCCCCCAGTGCAGCATGGCCTTTGGTGAGCTGTGGAAACTTCCACCTGCTTCCCAGGACCACTGCGAGGCTAAGCTCACAGCCCCGGAGGAACTTTGAAAACTGTAAGTCTGATGCTGAAATCTCAGCCTTTGTACACCGGTGCCTAATCGAATCTCAGAGACAGAGTTTTGGGTGAAGTTAAAAAGAAGAGCTTTATTGCTTTGCCAGGCAAAGGGGAACACAGCAGGCTCATGCCTGTCAAAATTGTGTGTCCCAACCTGGGAGGATTTGATGTGAGAATTTATAGCAATAGTTCAAGGGCGGGATCTCTGACAAGGCTGGGGTGTGTGCAGGATGTGCACTACCTTAATCTCAGCTCAGGTGGGCAGTCTCCTAATCCTGATGAGCTTGTCTGCTCCCTTTAATCTTTTTTCTTTTTAAATTATTTATTTATTTATTTATTTATGGCTGCATTGGGTCTTCATTGCTGCGTGGGATTTATCTAGTTGTGGCGAGCGGACTTCTCATTGTAGTGGCTTCTCTTCTTGTGGAAAAAGGGCTCTAGGCACGCGGGCTGCAGTAGTTGTGGCTCGCGGGCTGCAGTAGTTGTGGCTCGCGGGCTCTAAAGCGCAGGCTCAGTAGCTGTGGCACACGGGCTTAGTTGCTCCGTGACATGTGGGATCTTCCTGGGTCAGGGCTTGAACCCGTGTCCCCTGCATTGGCAGGTGGATTCTCAACCACTGCACCACCAGGGAAGTCCTCTGCTCTCTTTAATCTCGCCTCAGGTGGTTTCTTGGCTGCTCCTCCCTTGATTAGCAAGTGTTAGAATCTGCCCTTTGGAACTCAGGGAAGGTCACGGAGGCTGGAGTCTTGTGTACAAGAAATGGGAGACAAAAAGACCTCTGTGCCTGGGAGCCCCACTGGGCCCCGCTCAGTTTCAAGCTCAAGATATAAATAATCAGGATGGAATCCCAGCTGCACTATCGTTGGCTGAATAACCTTGGGTAAATTACTTCCCCTCTCTGTGTCTCCAATGCCTCATCTGTAAAATGGGGCTAGTAATAGTGGATGTGAGGAGTAATGTGCTTATATTTGGACAATAAGTGACAGTTATAACAGTAAAAATATTGTAATAACAATAATAATCAGTATTAAAATGAAGTCCAGTGCCTGCCCAGGAGTGAATGTGCTGGGTTGGAGGAACAGAGATGCCTGAGTTTGCTCCCTTAGAGCAATGGCAACACTATCTTCCTGAGTAGGAGAACTCTTTTTTTTTTTTTTTTTTTTTTGTGGTACGTGGGCCTCTCACTGCTGTGGCCTCTCCCGTTGCAGAGCACAGGCTCCGGACGTGCAGGCTCAGCGGCCATGGCTCATGGGCCCAGCCGCTCTGCGGCATGTGGGATCTTCCCGGACCGGGGCACGAACCCGTGTCCCCTGCATCAGCAGGTGGACTCTCAACCACTGCGCCACCAGGGAAGGCCAGGAGAACTCTTTTTACTTCTCTCTGATCTAGTCGGCATTTATTCATTTAGTCCACAAAAGTTTTCAAGCGCCTGCTCCTGCAAGGCCGTCTGTTGAGCTCTCTGCGGGACACAGGGAAGGGTGAGGCCAACCCTTTGTCTCTACCATCGAGTAGAAGGTACATATGTCTGTATAGACAACAAAAGTTGGAGGAGAAAGGCCTCTAAGTCACTTATATATGGAATCTAAACAAACAGACAAACAAACAACCAAGCTCATAGATACAGAGAACAGATTGCTTGCCAGAGCGTGGTAAAAGTTCTCATCACAAGAAAAATAATTTGTAACTTGCCTTACTGATTGTGGTGACCATTTCCCAGTACATACAAACAGTGAGCCATTATGTTGTATAGCTAAAGCTAGTATAATATGTCAATTATATCTCAATAAATCTTTTATTTTTCTTTTTTGCGGTACGCAGGCCTCTCACCATTGTGGCCTCTCCTGTCGCAGAGCACAGGCTCCAGACGCACAGGCTCAGCGGCCATGGCTCACGGGCCCAGCCGCTCCGCGGCGTATGGGATCTTCCCTGACCGGGTCACGAACCCGCGTCCCCTGCACCGGCAGGCGGACTCTCAACCACTGCGCCACCAGGGAAGCCCTCAATAAAATTTTTTTTTAATAAAGAAGATATACCCCCAACAAACTCTAGGTTTGACTTATTGTCTGTTTATTGTAAGAATAAAATGAGATTAGGGAATTCCCTGACAGGCCAGTGGTTAGGACTTGGCACTTTCACTGCTGAGGGATCCCTGGCCGGGAAACTAAGATCCTGTAAGCCAAGAGGTGTGGCCAAAAAAAAAAAAAAAAAAGAACAAAATGAGATTGTACACATGAGCGGCACCTTGTAGGTACCAAAGCGCTTTACCTGTTTATAATGCAGAGTTCTGGGCCAAAGGTCCAAGTTGTTCAGAAGGGGCCAGGACCCTTCAGAGCGTCTTTGAGGGGAAGATTGGGTTAGAAAGGAGCAGTTGTTGTCCTCCAGGCCTTCTCCCTGGGCTCCTTTCTGTCTGGGACAGGGAGGGTTAATCTCAGAATCACCCTAGCCCTCCCTTGTCTCCATCCAGCCCAGAGAAGTTCTCAAGGAACCAAAGGCAGAAAGGAATTTCCTGCTTCTTTTGACTGAGGAAGGACTCCCTCTTCCTGTCCCCCTCACACATCTTCTCCTGGGTAAATCTCACACACACGCACAGACACCTCTCTTGATAGGCTGCACCCCCACGAAGGCAAGCCCTGCCCTTGCGGGTGAGGTGGAGGGGCATCAGCAGAGGTAGCCATGGAGACGAGGAGGCCCAGGAGGAGAGCTGGGGGGGGCGGTTCTTGCCCCAAGAGCAGGAAGACGGCCTGCTGAGTCTAGGAACCCGCTTCCTCAGCCTGGCTCAGCCACTCACGCACTTGCTAGTGAGGCCGAAAGCTCAGCCTCTGTGTACCGGTGCTGAATCAAATCTCAGAGCCAGAGTTTTGGGTGAAGTAAAAAAAGAGCAGCTTTATTGCTTTGCCAGGCAAAGGGGGACCCAGCAGGCTTGTGCCTCTCAAAATTGTGTGTGTCCACCTGGGAGGATTTAATGAGGAGCTTTATAGCAATAGTCCAAGGGTGGGGTTGCTCACAAGACTAGGGTGTGTGCAGGTCCTGTACTCCTTTAATCTCAGCTCAGGTCGTCAGTCTCTTCATCTTTTTTTTTGCGGTACGCGGGCCTCTCACTGCTGCGGCCTCTCCCGTTGCGGAGCACAGGCTCTGGACGCGCAGGCTCAGCGGTCATGGCTCACGGGCCCAGCCGCTCGGTGGCATGTGGGATCTTCCTGGACCGGGGCACGAACCCGTGTCCCCTGCATTGGCAGCAGATTCTTAACCACTGCACCACCAGTGAAGGTCCAGAACATTAGCTGTTTTGTGTCTCTTCTTATAAAGACACTAACCCTGTTGAATCAGGGCCCCACCCTTATGATCTCATTTAATCTTAATTACTTCCTTAGAGGCTCCATCTCCAAATACAGCCACATGTGGGGTGAGGGCTCCAACCTATGAATTTTAGGGGAACATAAACATTCAATCCATGGCACAGGCATTGTGCTAAGTGCTTGGTATGCGTTATTATAATTGATCTGTCCCATCATTCTCACTGAATTTTCACTCTAACTGTATAAAATAAGTTCTTTTATTGTCTCTGTTTGTTTGTTTGTTTTTTTTTTTTGGCTGCACTGTACAGCTTGTGGGATCTTAGTTCCCCAACAAGGGATCGAACCCGGGCGCCTGGCAGTGGAAGTATGGAGTCCTAACCACTGGACCACCAGGGACTTCCCAATTGTCTCCATTTTATAGGTAAGAAGACTGAGGCTAGATTCTTGGCCCAATGTCACATATCTGTCCAGTCTCTAAGCTGGAACTTAAACACAGACTGCTGACTTCTCACTTCTTAACCACTACGTCTACCTGGGCCTCAGTTTCTCACGTTAAAGTTGGTGGTGAAAATTTCTGTCCTGTCTGCTTCATTAGGTTATACTCAGGAATTTGATTCCTGCAAAGGGATGTGTACTTGTAAGTTGTCTTTCTTAACAGGGAACAACTTCTAGAATGTGGCTGCCCCAGGACCTTCAAATTAGCCTCAGGTCCCCTTAAGCCCAAACTGGAAAGGAGTTTTGAGATTGTCTAGGGTTGTCTAACCACTCCACTTTCTGCAACATTGCACAGTGTGGATGAGAAAACAGGGGCCCAGACAGGGGAAATGGCTTACCCAAGTCATGGATCAGAACCCAGATATCCCTATGCATGGTCTAGTGAGTTCTTTGCAGGTTTCCTCTAATTGTCTCAGCCTCAGCCTCAGTCCCTGACATTTTCTGAATTGAACCTTTTGATGGGAGAAAAGGGGTCACACTTCACTGTTGGTTTGCCATCAGGGACAACTGGTATTTAGGAAGCATTCCCTGGTCCAGACCAGAATATGGTGAGTTCCATGCTCATGGCCACATGACTCTGGTCAATGCAATTTACAACCTCCCTTGGTTTTCCCATTCATTTTCTTAGGATTAGCAAATGGAAGTGGTAACTGGTGGCTCAGAAACAAGGTCGATTTTGCAGGTATTGTTTGTGTGGCTTGTGCCAGTTTTTAACTATAATGCAACATTTTAAAAATGAGAGCTATAAGCACCAAACTAGGAAACTTATTTGCAATGTATTCCAAACAAAGTATTAATTCCCCTAATACATAAAGAGCACCCACAAATAAAGAAAAATAAAAACAACTCTAGTAGAAAACAGATGAAAGATATGAAAAGATAATTCAATGAAAATCATGTAGAAATTATTCTTAAGCATGTGGAAAGACCAGCAACTATGCTCACAATAGGAGAAATACATATGTACAATACTAAGTTACCATTTTTCACCTATCAGACTGATGAAAAATAAAAAAGATGGATAATACACATCTTTGGGAGAGTCTGGAAAAACAGGCACTCTCATATATTGCTAGTTGAAATGTAAATTTGTACAATCTCTCTGATGAGAAAATTGTCAGTAACTATCAAAATCATAAATGTACCTTTCTTTAATCCATCAGTTCTACTTCTAGGATTTTTGCCTATAGATGATATATTTATCAATGTGTGAAATAATATAAATAGAGGTTTACTTATGAGAGCAAAACTTTGAAAACAATCTATATTTATCAAGAGGGGTCCGATTAAGTTAATTATGGTACATGCATGCAAAGAAATATTAGGCAGCTGTAAGCAAAAATGAGGAAGCAGGGGCTTCCCTAGTAGTGCAGTGGTTAAGAATCTGCCTGCCAATGCAGGGGACACGGGCTCGAGCCTTGGTCCGGGAAGATCCCACAGGCCGTCGAGCAACTAAGCCTGTGCGCCACAACTCCTGAGCCTGCGCTCTAGAGCCCGCGAGCCACAACTACTGAAGCCCTCGTGCCTAGAGCCCGTGCTCTGCAACAAGAGAAGACACGACAACGAGAAGCCCGCGCACCACAACGAAGAGTAGCCCCCGCTCACCACAACTAGAGAAAACCCGCACACAGCAACAAAGACCCAATACAGCCAAAACTAAAAACAAATAAATTAATTAATTTTTTAAAAAAAGAATGAGGAAGCTGCTTATGTATTGATAGAGAAGACTCTTAAAGATAAATTTTAAGGAAAAAAGCAAAATATAGTACAAAGTGAAAAGTATGTTATGATCTGTATAAGTAAAGGAAAAATAATATTTGCCTCTGCATGCCTGCAACATCTCTGGAAGGTTACAAGATATTCTGATTTTCTCTGGGGAGGGTAACTAGGTGACTGGGTATGGGAGGGGGAGGAAATCCTTTCGTTATAAACCCTACTGCCTTTTAAATTTTTGAACAATGTGAATGAACTACCTTTTCAAACATAAATAATATTTAAATTTAAAAATATTCTCTCTTTAGGAAACCACAAACAAAATGAAAAGACAACCTACAGAATGGGAGAAAATATTTGCAAATGATGCAGCCAACAAGGGCTTAATTTCCAAAATATACAAACAGCTCACACAACTCAACAACAAAAAAACAAACAACCCAATCGAAAAATGGGAAGAAGACCTTAATAGACATTGCTCCAAAGAAGAAATACAGATGGCCAATAGGCACATGAAAAGATGCTCAACATTGCTAATTTTTAGAGAAATGCAAATCAAAACTACAATGAGATATCATCTCACACCAGTCAGAATGGCCATCATCAAAAAATCTAGAAAAAATAAATGCTGGAGAGGGTGTGGAGAAAAGGGAACCCTCTTACACTGTTGGTGGGAATGTAAATTGATACAGCCACTATGGAGAACAGTATGGAGGTTCCTTAAAAAACTAAAAATAGAACTACTGTATGACCCAGCAATCCCACTACTAGGCATATACCCTGAGAAAACCATAATTCAAAAAGAGTCATGTACCAAAATGTTCATTGCAGCTCTATTTACAGTAGCCCGGAGATGGAAACAACCTAAGTGTCCATCATCGGATGAATGGATAAAGAAGATGTGGCACATATATACAATGGAATATTACTCAGCCATAAAAAGAAACCAAATTGAACTATTTGTAATGAGGTGGATAGACCTAGAGTCTGTCATACAGAGTGAAGTAAGTCAGAAAGAGAGAGACAAATACCATATGCTAACACATATATATGGAATTTATGTGAAAAAAAATGTCATGAAGAACCTAGGGGTGAAACAGGAATAAAGACACAGACCTACTAGAGAATGGACTTGAGGATATGGGGAGGGGGAAGGGTAAACTGTGACAAAGCGAGAGAGAGGCATGGACATATATACACTACCAAATGTAAGGTAGATAGCTAGTGGGAAGCAGCCACATAGCACAGGGAGGTCAGCTTGGTGCTTTGTGATCGCCTGGAGAGGTGGGATAGGGAGGGTGGGAGGGAGGGAGACGCAAGCGGGAAGAGATATGGGAACATATGTATATATATAACTGATTCATTTTGTTGTGAAGCTGAAACTAACACACCATTGTAAAGCAATTATACTCCAATAAAGATGTTAAAAAATTTTTTAATTAAAAATACTAATTAAGAAAATAATAAATAAAAAATAAAAAATATTCTCTCTTTAAAAAGGAAATATTTTTACATTAAAGTTTTTATTTCTGACTTCTCTTGGAAAAGGAGGCCGTTGGCAATATGTAGGCCCACACCTGCTTATGGCAATTGTTGGCTGGAGCTGAGTAGGGGCTGCCCCTTTAGAGCAGGAAAACTTGCCCTCATTTACTGCAGTTCTCACCACTCCCTGTTGCTCCTGGCTGGGCCAGTTTCACTTGCTTTTTTAGCTGCCTAGCCCTGTAAGAGACCCCTGCTCTGGAGTCTCTTTGAATTTGCTACCTTCCTATCTTGCAGACCCTCTCCTTTCCTTTCTTCCCCAGGGTCAGAGACATAGATGTGTACCTGTCTGGGAGGTGTGACAGTGCCTGGTCCTTCCTCAGGACCCCTCCAGGCACTTCTCAGGGGAGAATTGTCATCTTCCACCCTTGGGAGAGCCAGGACCTTCCTTTCTGACAGTTCTGTCACTGACAGGGGGTCTCAGAGACCATCTGAAAAAAGAGTCAGATAATATTTAATACATGAAAAACAACGAAAACAAAAACAAAAAAACCTTTTCAGGACTTCCCTGGTGGTGCAGTGGTTAAGAATCCGCCTGCCAATGCAGGGGACACAGGTTCGATCCCTGGTCTTGGAAGATCCCAAGTGCCGCGGAGCAGCTAAGCCCGTGTGCCACAAATACTGAGCCTGCGCTCTAGAGTCTGCGAGCCACAACTACTGAGCCTGCATGCCACAACTACTGAAGCCCACACACCTAGAGCCATGCTCTGCAACAAGAGAAGCCACCACAATGAGAAGCCCGTGCATCGCAATGAAGAGTAGCCCCAGCTCGCTGCAACTAGAGAAAGCCCGAGCGCAGCAACGAAGACCCAACACAGCCAAAAATAAATAAATTAAAAAAAAAAAAAAACTTTTCAGACACCATAGACAGTATGACATCCTAGCTGTTTGATTAAAGACTACAGTGTATACATTTATGTTTGCAGGTTAGAGACTCACCTGAAAGGATACTTAAGAACTTGATAGAATAGTTATCAGTTTGGGAGGGAAAAAAATTTTATCTACAAACAGCATACCCTTTTCAGACTGCCTGCCTTTCATTGTCTTTGAAATTCTGTAATTTGTAGTAACTGATGCAAAATAATTCTTAGGGACATGCAAATTTTTTCTGTCCAATAGAGGTTTAATTGACTTTCTTTCTCCCACCCCATGGAAAAACCATGTTTTGCCTTTATTTGCATGTTCATTTCAATACTCTTGATCTATAAATGTGTCTGTTTCCAGATTCTCTTTGAGTTTAACATCTGCCTGTTTCCCTTGTTGATTAATGAGTAGAATGAAATCTTTAACATGTGTCCATTTTATATCTGTATGAAAGTCATGGTTTTATCTTTTTCTGGAAATTATCTTTAAACAGTTATAGACTAACCTGGAAGGATGCAACTGATGTGTGGTTTATCAGTCTGTGGAGAGAAACTGAGTGTCTTGGGGTGGGGTAGGGAGACTTAATTTCAATTATTTTGTATTTTTAAAATTTCCTACTGTGTGAATAACTATCCATTCAAAACTATAAACAAATACAATGTGTTTTTTAAAGACAATTGAAAAGAGGGAAACAAAAAAAGGAAGTATAATCTAGGAATTAAGAATATGGGATTTAGGGTCAATCGGGGCTGGATTTAAAGCTCTGACATTTTTCTCAATGACTTTGGGCAAGTTACTTAACCTCTCTAAGCTTTAGTTTATCTGTAAAATAAAGGTAATAATACCTTGTTCCCAATGTCTCTGTGAACATTAAGTGAGATTTGAATATGAAAATTTTTAGCCAAGGACCTGACACATGGTAAGCATTCCTAACAAACCTGGACCACAATAATATGATGGTCAACGTCATCATCATCATCACCATCATCATCAAAGCTAGTGTCTCGCATGTACAGGATGAACCCCCTGAAGGGATGTCAAGCAATTTTAGGTGGTACTAAATAACAATAAATCATACGCTGAGAAAACATTTCCCTTTTCAACTTCTTTTGATCCTTCTTGATTTCTCCAGGACAAAGTATCAGTTTGGTGCTAATCAGTGTTTAATACCTAACACATGTAAATTTCCGTTTTTAACAAGGAATGAGGAGGCACAGAAGGATGGAAGTACAGAGACTTCAGCAGGCGGAATCTGCTAGAATTTAGGAACGTCGTTTGTTTTCATTGCATTTCTCTTATAGGTATGTTCATTCATTCCATGGCTGCATTCTGACTTTCATGGACCCTAGGCACTTTTGCCTTGGTGAGCCACCTTCCTGCATTAAAAAAAATTTTAAATTACATTTCAAAACTTTATTGGTATAAATAAGAATATAATCTAGACTGGTTTCGTTATTGCATTTATTTTTTCTTCTGATTTTAAAATAAATTAAAATTAAAGCATTTTCATAGGCCCCTAAAAGTACTCTGGGCTCAAGGCCCTGTGTCTGGTTGGCCCTGATTCATTCTATTTATGGTGAGGGCTACCGATTTTCCATTTACAGAGGAGAATTCAAGTTTCCTTTTTATATAGATGTATTCAAGTAAACAAAATGAGTCCATTCGTCAGCTCAGGCTGCCATAAAAATACCCTAGACTAGGTGGC
Source organism: Lipotes vexillifer (assembly GCF_000442215.2). Lineage (NCBI taxonomy): Eukaryota > Metazoa > Chordata > Mammalia > Artiodactyla > Lipotidae > Lipotes > Lipotes vexillifer. Next base: position 1,354,866 of record NW_006783088.1, on the reverse strand, counting down.
TTAAACAATAGAATTTCATTTTCTCACAGTCCTGGAGGCTGGAAGTCCGAGATCAGGGCACCAGCACAGAAGAATGTTCAGGGAGGTCCCTCTCCTCTGTGTCTTCACGTGGAGGAGGTGTAGGTGTTGCAGGAAGGGGGACCCCTTCCAGGACCCAAGAGTGGGCTCTTGTCTAACACTCGAAAATGAATTGTCCAAGGAGACACACGTGCTGACAAAGTAGGAGACTTTATCGGGAAGGGGAACCTGGTGGGGTCCAGGAGGGTAAGGGAACCCAGGAGGACTGCTCTGCCACGTGGCTCACCGTCTCCGGGTTTATGGGAGTGGGCTCAGTTTCCGGGTTGTCTCTGGCCAATGACTCTGGCTCAGGGTCCATCCTGGTGGCGCAGGCATCACTCAGCCAGGATGGATTCCAGCGAGAAGCCTTCTGGAGGTTGGTAGGACATATAGACTGGAGTCTCCTCTCTCCTTTTGACCTTTCCTGAATTATTCTGGTTGGTGGTAGCTTGTTAGTTCAGAATTCCTTACCAGGACCTCCTGTTTAAGATACCTCATGCAAGTGGCTACTACCTTGCCTGTCCAGGGCAGGCAGTTTCAGTCAGTGTTTGCCCTAACGTATGTGTGTGTCTCTTCCTCTTCTTAGAAGGCCACCCTCCTATTGGATTAGGACCCCATCCTTATGACCTCACTGAACTTTAATTACCTCCTAAAGACTAACTCCAGATAAAATCACATTGGGGTTAGGGCTTCCACATAGGAACTAGGAGGGGGTCGGGGAGACACAATTCAGTCCACAGCAAATATGAAAGTACATACTAGTACAGCGGTGCGAGAATATGGCAAAAATAAAAGTCCACTGTTTTAGGGGCTTCCCTGGTGGCACAGTGGTTAAGAATCCGCCTTCCAACGCAAGGGACACGGGTTCGACCCCTGGCCCGGGATGATCCCACATGCCGCTGTGTAAGTAAGCCCGCGAGCCACAACTACTGAGCCCGCGCACCTAGAGCCCGTGCCCCCAACAAGAGAAGCCACCACAATGAGAAGCCCGCGCAACACAGCGAAGAGTAGCCCCCGCTCGTAGTAACCAGAGAAAGCCCGTGCGCAGCAATGAAGACCCAATGCAGCCAAAAATAAAAATAATAAAACAAGTAAATTTATTAAAAAAAAAAAAGTCCACTGCTTTACAGATGAGGAGACTGAGGTCTGGGAATATAAAGCCTTGTGGAGCCAGGACTGGAATTCCTAAGCTTTGTCCACCCTTCAGGACAATTTGTGGCAAGGCACTTCCCAGGAATAGGATTATCCCTTCCCCACTGGCTTAGGTGGTCTGCACAGGGATGCAGGACTTACCCCACAGCCTGCTCTTGCCAAGCCCTTGGGCCTGGGGAGTTCACTGCCCAGGGGACCCTACCAGGAAGTTACATCAGGAATGGGTTTTGTTGGCACTTCCCTCGTGGCGCAGTGGATAAGACTCCGCACTCCCAATGCAGGGGGCCTGGATTCAATCCCTGGTCAGGGAACTTGGTCGCACATGCATGCTGCAACTAAGAGTTTGCATGCCACAGCTAAGACCCGGAGCAACCAAATAAATAAATATTTTTTTAAAAAAAGAAATAGGCTTTGTTTCCATCAGAACACTGCTTTAAAAACCATTCAGAGAGGCCAACAAAGGACAGAGTCCCTTTAAATCCAGGCGGCGGCACCTTGTTAAAAAAACAGTAAAAAAGAAATGAAGGAGCTTTGAAGGAGTAAACCAGCTTTCTGACTAGGGGACTCTTCAAAGGCCTGAAACCCAACTCTGGTCACCCAGGCAGCCACATCCTGATCAGAGCACACATCCTGAGGTGGAAAGAAGGGCCCTGGCTACCCCATCCTCCCAGGGTTTTGTTCCCTCTTCCTTTTCCATTTTAGCCTAAAGGAGAAAATGCTGAGGGGAAAGTCCAGAGACCTAGCAGGAGAGCCAGAATCCACCAATGGATCCAGCTTTCCGGGTCAGCTCTCTGGATGGCAAATTAGAAGGGTGTTGCAGATGAAAGGGTAGTCTTTGAAAATGCAAACAGGACAAGAGTTCTTTGAGGTGGGAGCTTTTGCCACTTGTCTGAGCTGCACCGTGGCCGGAAGCATGGCCCAGAAAAGCCCTAGGGAGCTTCTGACTAAATGAAAAGACAGCGGGGTTTGGATCCCCAACAAATACCCTGGGATGAGGTGAAGCAATGACAGAATACGGTTAGGATGGATGGAAAGCATCAATCTAGCCCTATTTGTAATATTAAAGAAAATTTTACCAAAAGATCATTTTACTGTAGCACACAGGTAAATGAAGGCAATTAATGTTAATGTTTAAATTTCTATGTAATTAGTAAGGTATGAAAATGAGAGTAACTTGGGGCTAGTAGTCACAAGGAAAGCATGACTGAAATATATTGGGCTGAGGGTGGGATCTAGAGCATTGCCTCCACAGCCTTGAGCGGTTAATGTGCTCCTGCTGTAGCTGCTTCTTTGGAATTTGGGAGAGGGCTTGCTCTCCTCTGCTCCACTCCCACCTCCATGTAATATCTTTGTGTCTCTCCTCTCTTAGCCTTATCACTTCTTTAGAGGAGGTAATGGGCATCACCAGCCTCCTGGTTGCAGCTGCCAAAGGTGCCTCCTTGGGTGGGTGTGCAGGAGGAAATAACTGCTAGAAGGCATGGTAGGACAATTTCATCTGTGTCTTTTTTTTTATTAAAAATATTTATTTATTTATTTGGTTGCACCGGGTCTTAGTTGTGTCACATGGGCTCCTTGGTTGCGGCATGCATGTGGGATCTAGTTCCCTGACCAGGGATCGAGCCCGGGCCCCCTGCATTGGGAGTGCAGAGTCTTATCCACTGCGCCACCAAGGAAGTCCCGCATCTGTGTCCTTAATGGCCCATGTCAAAAGAGTCATCCAATCAGTCAACAAATATCTGTTGAGTTTCTGCTGTGTGCCGGGTGGTGGGCTGAAAGGAAGTTGCATGGAGCAGAAATGGAATCTGAGCCTGTCACAAGGCAGGCAAGAACTGTGATTGCAAACCATGAGGATGTGTCACATTAGCCCCCAGCCACTGCAGAAGTTAGCAGTTGATACCAGTGTGCCATTGGTGTGCTTCTTTTAATACCCGTTCTTCCTGTTTGTGGGTAGTTTTCGTCCTCACTCACTGAGATGAAGGATGGAAAGGGATCAGAAAGATGGAATTGTTAGGGACCAACGGGTGGAATCCCCTTGTTGATTGAAAAAAAAAAGCTCAATGTGAGTTAAGTTTTATTTGGGGTAAAATGAGGACTGCAGGGAATTCCCTGGCAGTCCAGTGGTTAGGACTCTGAGCTTCCAACCCGATCTGGTTCAATCCCTAGTTGGGGAACTAAGATCCACAAGCCACGCAGTGCAGAAAAAAAAAAAAAAGAAGACTATAGCCTGGGACATAGCATTTCAGATGGCTCTGAGAAACTGCTCCGAAGAGGTAGAAGGTGCTGACTGAAAAAAATGCACAACCTAAAAGCTGAGAGTTATGTTTTATTTGGTGGACATTCTGAGGACTTCAAACCCAGGAGACAGGACTCTCAGATCACTCTGAGGGACTGCTCTGAAGAGGCGAGGGGGCGAGGGAAGGATACATAGGACTTTTTGCAACAAAGACCAGGTAGTCAGAACATCAAAAGATTACTGTTAATTAAAGAAAATCAGATATCTCAAGTTAAGGAATTTAGTGCTTTTCTTTGTAAGGGAAGATGCAAAATCTGGGCTCATTGAAATCATTCCTCTGGTGTGCACCTAGGCTGTCTGGGGCCAGTATCCTGTGTTTTCGCATCCTGAGTCTCCTCTGGGTGTACTGTTAGGGGGTGGCTGCATTAGCAGGCATTGTTTCCATCCTGAATTCCCTCGGGGCTCACCATCCAGGGCACCTGTAATGCGATAGCTTGATGGCTGCAACATCCTTTGTCTACTGATATGGCAGGCAATATTTTTTATTCAAAGAGGGAAGGTCAGTGTTATATATGATTTTAGTGAAGGGGGCATGTACAGTCAAGACACATGTTGGCAGAGGCTGGCTGCTTGTCACGAGGAGCTGATGTCACATTTAATGATTTCAGTGCTTTTCTAGATACGAGGAAATGCAAGCATTGGGCTCATAAAATCTTCTCCTGAAAATATGTAACTTGCTGAAAGCCTGCTCTGCCAGTTTTTCCCAGAGCAGTGTGCCTCGCTCCTAATCTCCACCCTGAACTCCCTGCAGGGTGTGTTGAAGGTCAGCAGCTGCAGAGGCTAGTGGCTTCAACCTTGTACAGGCAGATGGCGAATGCCAATTTTTAGTTAGCACCCTCTCACTGGGTGAAGAACATTTATACTAGACTCATTCACCCATCTCCTATCCCAGTCACACACACGGTTGTCACTGATCACTACACACAATCATTTGAGATTCTCAGCAGTTCATCCAGCTCCTGTGAGGAGTCCCCACCCTCAGAACTTCTGTCTTTTAATTTAGGCAAGATGTATCCACTTGAAATTCAACAAACAGTTACTGAATCTCTTCTAGATGGTGAGCACCGTTTGATGTATCAGGAATAGAATGGTGAACAAGACAGGTGGGGTCTCTGCCTTCAGGTGGTTCACAGTCTAGAGGGGAAGACAAATAACAATCAAGGGAACAATGAGCAAACAAAATGATAGCCCTCTTGTAATAAACGTAACGAGGAAAGCCAAAGGGCAGTATGGCAGAGAATAACAGTGAAGGTGGTCAGAAAGCCTGCTCTGAGGAGGAATATTTAAAGGTTCAAACCCACCTGAAGGATGAACCAGCCACACAGAAAGCTGGTGAAAGAAAAGTCCTGGCACAGGAAGAACAAGGAGAGAGGCAGGAAAGCGTATGCATAGTCTAGAAACTGTCAGAAGGCTGGGGGCCAGATGGAATAAGGGGGCTGTTGAGTAACACAAGAGGAGATTGGACAGGGAGACAGAGTTAAGCTGGGACCGGTCTCATAGGCGAGAGAGGCTGGAGAATTTAGATTTTATTAGAAGTGTGAAGAGAAAGCCTTTGAAATGGCTTCCCATCAGAATGGTCTCCCATGGAAAATCAACTCATATTCTTTACACTTCTGGCTGTGGCATGGCGAATGCATGGAAGAGGCGGAGTGGGAGCATGGAAGCCAGTTAGGAGGCTATTCAGTGGTCCAGGTGAGGTATGACTGTGGCTAGACTGGGGGTCATGCCTCAGAGAAGGGGAGGAGTGGATCCAGGATACATTCTGGAGATGTTACTGAAAGGCTTGCCTAATGGGCTGGATATAAGGAAAGATCAATCTTCCCTAGACCCTCTGGTGAGAGGTTAGTCAGTCTTCTGCCACCTTCTAGCCTCACACACAGAACATGACGTGGAGGTAAAGGGTTCAAATTAGGATCTAAGATTTTTTTTTTTTTAATATTTATTTGTTTATTTGGCTGCGCCAGGTCTTAGTTGCAGCGTGCGGGATCTCTAGTTCCCTGACCAGGGATCGAACCTGGGCCCCCTGCATTGGGAGCACGGAGTGTGAACCACTGGACCACCAGGGAAGTCCCTAAGATTTTTTTTTACCTTTTTATTTTATATTGGAGTATAGTTGATTAACAATGTTGTGATAGTTTCGGGTATACAGCAAAGTGATTCCGTTATACATATACATGTATCTATTCTTTTTCAAATTCTTTTCCCATTTAGATTGTTACATAATATTGAGCAGAGTTCCCTGTGCTATACAGTAAGTCCTTGTTGGTTAGGATCTAAGATTGAAGACCCAAACCCAACCAAATTCAGTGTAACTGGAGCTGTAAAGTAGATACAAAATCTAAGACTGCTAGTCAGTGATAAAACTAGGCCTTGCTACATAAACAGAAGAAAGGGGAAACTAGGCACAAAAAAGATTTTTAGTGACATTGATCAAACTAAAATATAAACTACGTCTAATAGCATAAAACGTATCAAGCATCCAGGAGAAAAATGAACAAAAACAGGTGGGATACATCTACAGAAAAAAATTAACAGCTATACTGAGATATTAAAGAAGACCCAAATAACTGGAGAACTATAATATAGTCATTAATTGGAAGAGTTGTCAATTATCCTTCCAAATAATCTATAGATGTAAATTAATACCAGTCAAAAATCCCAACAGATTTTTTTGTTTTTTTCGTGGAACATGACGAATGGATTTTAAATACATATAGAAATGCAGGGATCAAGAAAAGCAATGAGGGGATTCCCTGGTGGCGCAGTTGTTGAGAGTCCACCTGCTGATGCAGGGGACACGAGTTTGTGCCCCGGTCCAGGAAGATCCCAAATGCCGCAGAGCGGCTGGGCCCGTGAGCCATGGCCGCTGAGCCTGTGCGTCTGGAGCCTGTGCTCTGCAACAGGAGAGGCCACAACAGTGAGAGGTCCGCTTACCACAAAAAAAAAAAAAAAAAAAAAAAAAAGAGCAATGACACTCTTTTTTTTTTTTTAATTTATTAATTTATTTATTTTTGGCTGCATTGGATCTTCATTGCTGCGTGCGGGCTTTCTCTAGTTGTGGTGAGCGGGGGCTGCTCTTCGTTACGGTGTGTGGGCTTCTCATTGTGGTGGCTTTTCTTGTTGCAGAGCATGGGCTCTAGGCACGCGGGCTTCCGTAGTTGTGGCTCGTGGGCTCTAGAGCACAGGCTCCGTAGTTGTGGCGCACGGGCTTCGTTGCTCCGCGACATGCGGGAACTCCCTGGACCAGGGCTTGAACCCGTGTCCCCTGCATTGGCAGGCGGATTCTTAACCACTGCACCACCAGGGAAGCCCTGCAATGACACTCTTGAAGGAGAAAAAAGTGGGAAGACTTGGTCTACCAGATACCAAAATTCATAAGTGATGTTGTCACAATTTGAGATCTACACAGGAAAACAAGTAAGTTGTACCCCTACTTCACATCATACCAAAAAAATCAGTCCCAGGTGATTCTAAACTTAAATATGAAAGCTCCCCAAGCTAAAAAAAAAAAAAAGTTTGGATGACAAAACAAGAGTTTTGTCACTATTAACCCCACATGGAAACATTTTATGAACAAATGCAAAATCATGCTAATCATAAGGGGATAGAGTGATAAATTTGACCATATTACAATGAATAATTTTTATTCTTCAAAAGACAGTATTAATAGAAGGGAAAGACCAACCACAGAAGAGAATATATTTGCAACACAGATAACTGACAAAAGACTTATATCCAAAAGGAACTCCTAAATTAAAAGTCTCAATAGATAAATCAGCAAATATCAGTAAAGGTAGAGTAACAGCTATGACAACCAACCCCCAAATCTCAGTGCTTTATACAATAGAAGTTGTAGTTTATTTTTTGCTTAGGTGAGGTCCAAAATTGATGTTCTTGACCACAGGAGGCTCTGCACCACAAAGTCACTTGCGTACCCAGGCTGACAGACACTCAGCTGTCTTCATCATGAGGCCTCCAAAGGCAACCTGGACATCAACATCTAGCCAGTAGATGGGCGAGAAAGGAGAGTTTCATGGGTGGGGGATTTTTCAAGGCCAGGTCTAGAAATAGCTCATGTCACTTCCCCTAGCATTTCCTTAGCTAGATCTTAGCCACCTGGCTCACATAGCTGCAAGGGAAGCTGGGAAATGCAGTCGAGCAGTACAGCCAGGAGAAAAAGGAAACAACTTTGATGAATAGCCAATCGGTTTCTGCCACAAGACATTTCACCAAAGGAAAAAACACAAACGGACAACGATTATGAAAAAGTGCATGGTCTCATTAGTGATCAAGGAAATAAAAATTAACAGCATAATGTGCAGCCGCTGTTGAAAACAGTATGGAGGTTCCTCAGAAAACTAAAAATAGAATTACCATATGATCCAGCAATCCCACTCCTGGGCATATATCCAGATAAAAGTATAATTCAAAAAAATACATGCACCCCTATGTTCATTGCAGCACTATTCACAATAGCCAAGACATGGAAGCAACCTAAATGTCCATTGACAAAGGAATGGACAAAGAAGATGTGCTATGTATATACAATGGAATACTACTCAACCATAAAAAAGAATGAAATAATGCCATTTGCAGCAACATGGATGCAACTAGAGATTATAATACTAAGTGAAGTAAGTCAAAAAGAGAAAGACAAATACCATATGCTGTCACTTATATGTGAAATCTAAAATATGACACAAATGAAGTTATCTATGAAACAAACAGAATCACGGACATAGAGAACAGACTGGTAGTTGCCAAGGGAGAGGGGGTTTGGGGATGGAATGGAGTGGGAGGTTGGGGTCAGCAGATGTAAGCTATTATATATAGGATGGATAAACAACAAGGTCCTACTGCATAACACAGAGAACTATATTCAGTATCCTATGATAAACCATAATGGAAAAGAATATTATAAAAAGAATATATATATATATATGTATAACTGAATCACTTTGTTGTACAGCATTGTAAATCAACTTTACTTCAATGAAAAAAATTAAGACTATAATGAGATATTAATAGGTTGACTAAAAGTTTAAATTATGGCAATACCAGGTGTTGGTGAGAATTTGATGGAATACTAGCTTTTTGTTTTAAACGCCTCCCATTCCACTGATGAGGGAGGGATTCCTGCCCTATAGTTAGGGGGATCACTAAACACACAACACTTGACACTTGGACAGATAAGATCAACAGCAGCTTATTGGTCACGTATACTCACATCCTGAGGGATGAGGACATCCCATGCCATACAGGGCCACACAGAGCAGAGCAAACAACCAGGGGCTGTGGGAAGCAGGCTTTGTGGTATCAGGAAGATGGAGTGCCCTCTGGCTCCCCTGGTAAGATATGATTGATTTGCTTGAATAATTCTACAGGCTGACAGAAAACTGAATCCCAGTACTCAGAGGTAATCAGGAACTGTGCCTGGTCCCCTGGATAAGGAGGGTTGTTTGGCTAGGGGACCTTTTCCAATGGAACAGAGTGAGCAGATGGACTTGCACTTAGGCCACGAAAGGCCCTCTCTGTTTTGCCAGCTGTCAAGGCAGTGCATAATAAGCCTTAATTTTAGGTCTGTATAAGTCAGGGTTATGCAGAGAAACAGAACCAGCAGGATGTGTGTGTATGTGTGTACTACATACATATACAAATATAAATCAGAGGACTTTGAGTAAAAAGCAGATTTCCCTCTATAATGTGGGTGGACCTCATCTAATTAGCTGTAGGCCTTAGTAGAACAAAGACTGGCTTCCTCTCTCTCTATCTCTCCACATATATAAATATATATATATATAATATTCTCTGTAAATCCACCTGCCAATGCAGGGGACACGGGTTCGAGCCCTGGTCTGGGAAGATCCCACATGCCGCGGAGCAAATGGGCCCGTGAGCCACAGCTACTGAGCCTGCGCTCCGCAACAAGAGAGGCTGCGATAGTGAGAGGCCTGCGCACCGTGATGAAGAATGGCACCCGCCCGCCGCAACTAGAGAAAGCCCTCACGCAGAAATGAAGACCCAACACAGCCAAAAAAATAAATAAATATATTAAAAATATATATTTATTCTCTATATATGTATGTATTTTGGATGTTGATAGATAGATAGGGAGAGAGAGAGAGAGAAATTTATTTTAAGAAATTGATTCAGGGACTTCCCTGGTGGTGCAGTGGTTGAGAATCCGCCTGCCAATGCAGGGGACACGGGTTCAAGCCCTGCTCTGGAAGATCCCACATGCCGCGGAGCAACTAAGCCTGTGCGCCATGGCCGCTGAGCCTGTGCTCTGGAGCCCGCGAGCCACAACTACTGAGCCTGCGTGCCACAACTACTGAAGCTCGTGCGCCTAGAGCCTGTGCTCCGCAATGAGAGAGGCCACTGCAGTGAGAAGCCTGTGCACCGCAACGCAGACCCAATGCAGCCAAAAATAAATTAATTAATTAATTTTAAAAAAAAAGAAATTGATTCACATGATTGTGGAGCCTTGGTGAGTCCCAAATCTGATGGGATAGGCTGGCAGGCTGGACTCAGGGAAGAGTCGCAGGTAGATTCCACAGGCTGTCTGCTGGAAGAATTTCTTCTTGTTTAGGGGTGGTCAGTCTATGTTCAGTTAAGACCTTCAACTGATTGGATGAGGCCCATCCACATTATGGGGGTGATCTGCTTTATTCAAAGTCCACTGACTTAAATGCTAATCTTTTCTGAAAAAAAAAAAAACAACCTCAACAGAAACATCCAGAATAATGTTTGACCAAATACCTGGGCACAATGGCCCAGCCAACTTGATACATAAAATTAACCATCACAAGGTCTAATACAACAGTTTTATAAACTGCTATGAAAGTTTAAATTGGTAAAATCACTTTGGATGTGGTAGAAAAATTGAAGGTGCTCACATCTTTTAACTCAGCAACGTTGGCCCTAGAGACACAGGCCACACTCACAGGTATATTCATAAATGCATTATACAGGAGAGCCTGAAACTGGAAACAAGTGTCCATCAATACTAGGAGAGATAAAATTGTGGTATATGAACATAAAGGAATTCTATAGAATACTGAAAATGAACAAACCACAGCTGCATGCACTGATATGGACAAATCTTAAAAACGTAATGTTGAGTGAGAGAAGCCAGATGCTTAAGAATACATACCGCATGATTCTATTTATATAAACTTCCAAAATGGACAAAACTAACAATATTGTTTAGGAACAGTGACATAGGTGGCAAATGTATAAAGAAAGGTAAGGAAGTAATTACTATAACATTCAGACCATGGTTTCCTGTAGGGAAACGGAATTGTGATTGAGAGGTGAACGGGGGATGCTTATGGCTTGACAATAATAATCTATTTTTTGAACAGGGTGGTGGTTAGATGGATGTGAACTTTATAATATTTTGTTAAATTGTACATTTATTTTATGTAATTTTCTTTATGAATTACTCTTTATAGTTGTTGGGTTTTTTTAATGTTACAAAGACACTGGGCAGCCATGGCAGATTCCTTGTGTATTATGTGTCTCATCAGAAAATGAAATGAAAAGTCTAGGTGGGCCTACAAGGATGATTTGCTCAAGAACCAACACTCTTCTTGATGTAAAACTCCATTCATGAATGTGCAATTTATGATCACTCTAATGGGAAACAAAAATGATTCCTTTTACTGGAATTTATGAGAAATTAGTCATCACCACTCAAAAACTGCTACCTTTTCAAGCACATTTTACATACTTTTCACCTGCCTTACTTAATCCTCAGAATGGCCCTGTAGGGGAGACAGCACAACCCCCATATTAGATTCTGAAACTATGACTCCTCAGAGACATTAAGTTCCCCCCGGACAGTTAATAAGTAGAAAAACAGGATTTGACTCCAAGTCAGTGTGACTCAGAGGCATATGTCCTTTCCCCTTTCTGCACTGCATCTAATCACACACGGCCCTGGGTGGGGGGGCAGAATATGCAGCCCCTCTTCCAGATGAAAAAGACTATCATTTGTAGCAGATAAATAGTTGGATGATGAAAGATACTTACATGGTTTATAGGGCAAGGGTAATTACATATTAGAGGGTGGAGCATAGAAAAGTCCTCAGTTGGGTAGGTGACCCTGTGGGCTGCATGTCCAAATAGGGCAGTGTTAGGATGTTGGCTTCCTGTCCCCTTGTCAGGCATGGATGAATGAGGGACGGAGCAGGTGAGCTGGCTTTCCTGGGACTGCGGCAGGCACTTTTATCCTCAGGAGCAGTGCAGGGAAGCAGAAGCAGCAGGTCAAAACAAGAAATCATAATCTGAGGACTTCCCTGGTGGTGGTGGTTCAGTGGTTAAGACTCTGCACTTCCAATGCAGAGGATGCAGGTTCGATCCCTGGTCAGGGAACTAAGATCCCACATGCTGCAAAAGAGAAAGGAAGAAAAGAGGAAGGAAGAAAGAAAGAAAGAAAGAAAGAAAGAAAGAAAGAAAGAAAGAAAGAAAGAAAGAAAGAAAGAAAGAAAGAAAGGAAGGAAGGAAGAAAGAAAGAAAGAAAGAAAGAAAGAAAGAAAGAAAGAAAGAAAGAAAGAAAGAAAGAAAGAAAGAAAGAAAGGAAGGAAGGAAGAAAGAAAGAAAGAAAGAAAGAAAGAAAGAAAGGAAGGAAGGAAGAAAGGAAGAAAGGAAGAAAGAAAGAAGAGAAAGAAAGGAAGAAAGGAAGAAAGAAAGAAAGAAAGAAAGAAAGGAAGGAAGGAAGAAAGGAAGAAAGAAAGAAAGAAAGAAGAAAGAAAGAAAGAAAGGAAAGGAAGAAAGGAAGGAAGGAAGGAAGGAAGGAAGGAAGGAAGGAAAGAAGAAATAAATAAATCATAATATGAAAGGAACCAAATTCACAGCTGAGTAAATTGTCCAAACCTGAGTTTTCTATCCAAAAATGTGGCAACAGAGAGCTGGAGCCAAAGGTTACAGGCAGGATTGTGGCAGAGAAGCCAGGTAAGCTGCTGAGTAAAAGAGTAAAAGTGGGCAGGAGAGAGGGAGCCTTCTGAGAATGCAATTAGGGGCCTGGGAATCAACCCAAATGCCTCTCAGTGTGAGATCAAAGACATAGTTTATGAAACATCCACACAGTGGAATACTAGGCAGCTGTAAGGAAGAATGAGGTACAGCTGCCTGCAATGACATGGAACCATGTCCGTGACACTCAAGTGAGAAAAGAAATTATGGAAGAGTAATAATTACGTGTGCAGGAGAGGTGGATATAACTTCATAAATAGAGAGGAGGGTCTTGAAGAATACACTTGCAACTGTTACCAGCAGCTCTGTCTGGAATAACTCTTCATTTTATAAATGTCTGGATTGTTTGAAAATTTTTACAAAGTACGCATGTGACATTGTAGTGATAACTTTGAAAGCATGATATAAAATTTCCTTAGAAAGAAATAAATGAGGAACTTCTCTGGTGATCCAGTGAATAAGACTCCTTGCTCCCAATGCAGGGGGTCCGGGTTCGATTCCTGGTAGGAGAACTAGAATCCCGCACGCATGCCGCAACTAAAGATCCTGCATGCCTCAACTAAGACCTGGCGCTGCTAAAATAAATAAATAAACATTTTAAAAAGAAAGGAAGGAAGAAAGAAAGGAGCCCATTTAGAACACCCATTAGGAGTCATAATCTGTTTCTGTTCTACCCAGAAAAGCTTTGTATTCTTTGGCTTTACAGGGCCTTCAAATAGGTTGTGAGTCTGGGGTTTGGGTGTTTGCTTTTCAATAATTATTTGGATCTAATCCAGGTCTTTGTCTCTCACTCTCCACTACCTCCTACCGGTAGACTGACAGGAAGATGAAATCGAGGGTTATTTTATTTTATTTTATTGTGATAACACTTAACATGAGATCTGTCCTCTTAAATTTTAAGTGTACATTGGTGTGGGCTATAGGTACAATGTTGTATAGCAGGTCTCTAGAGCTTGCTCATCTTACTTAACCAAAGTTTTCTTATTTTTATTTTTATTTATTTATTTATTTGGTTTCACCGGGTCTTAGTTGTGGCATGCATGTGGGATCTAGTTCCCCGGCCAGGGATCGAACTCAGGCTCCCTGCATTGGGAGCATGGAAGTCTTACCCACTGTGCCACCAGGGAAGTCCCTAACCAAAGCTTTATGTATATTTATCAATAATTCCCCATCCCCATACCTGACCCATCCCTAGTAACTACCATTCCAATCTTTGATGTTATGTGTGAGTGTGTGTGTGTGTGTGTGTGTGTGTGTGTGTGTGTGTAGTCGAGTAGGTGGTGTGTTGCTGTGCATACATAAGAGAAGTGGTTGGCTCATGTCACACACGTCCTAGGTGAGTTTGTGCACCTGGTCTACCTGGCAGGGCTAATCAGAAGAGGTGTTTCCACTTCACTCTCATCTCTCCCAGACAAAAAATATTTGCATCTTTTCCTTTTTGGCAGGTCAACATCTGACATTAGATTCTGGGCCCTGATCTATAGTAAATAAGAAATCAAAGAAAATTTTATTCTCCTCGAACGGTATTCCTCAGCCAGTGTTCTGAAGAGAGGATTGAGCCCTATTGCCCAAGACATTCTTTGTACATAATCATTCAACCTCTCTCTGCATCTATAGTGGTTCTAGTTTTGTGCTATCTGTGAGAGAAATGAGGAAATAATCACCCAAATGATTCTCTGTCTTCTGAGAATCTGGTGACCCTAATTCTTCTGCCCAATTTCCAAAGTTGGGGCAAATTTTTTCAGAGGAGAAACTACAGGTGTACAGATTTTGAGAAAGCGTTCACCCACAGCAATTTGTACCTTCTGTATCTGAAGACTCACCCAAGAGGAAAAACCTGATAAAACGCTCTGAGTACCGCACGCATGCCGCAACTAAAGATCCTGCATGCCTCAACTAAGACCTGGCGCTGCTAAAATAAATAAATAAACATTTTAAAAAGAAAGGAAGGAAGAAAGAAAGGAGCCCATTTAGAACACCCATTAGGAGTCATAATCTGTTTCTGTTCTACCCAGAAAAGCTTTGTATTCTTTGGCTTTACAGGGCCTTCAAATAGGTTGTGAGTCTGGGGTTTGGGTGTTTGCTTTTCAATAATTATTTGGATCTAATCCAGGTCTTTGTCTCTCACTCTCCACTACCTCCTACCGGTAGACTGACAGGAAGATGAAATCGAGGGTTATTTTATTTTATTTTATTGTGATAACACTTAACATGAGATCTGTCCTCTTAAATTTTAAGTGTACATTGGTGTGGGCTATAGGTACAATGTTGTATAGCAGGTCTCTAGAGCTTGCTCATCTTACTTAACCAAAGTTTTCTTATTTTTATTTTTATTTATTTATTTATTTGGTTTCACCGGGTCTTAGTTGTGGCATGCATGTGGGATCTAGTTCCCCGGCCAGGGATCGAACTCAGGCTCCCTGCATTGGGAGCATGGAAGTCTTACCCACTGTGCCACCAGGGAAGTCCCTAACCAAAGCTTTATGTATATTTATCAATAATTCCCCATCCCCATACCTGACCCATCCCTAGTAACTACCATTCCAATCTTTGATGTTATGTGTGAGTGTGTGTGTGTGTGTGTGTGTGTGTGTGTGTGTGTGTAGTCGAGTAGGTGGTGTGTTGCTGTGCATACATAAGAGAAGTGGTTGGCTCATGTCACACACGTCCTAGGTGAGTTTGTGCACCTGGTCTACCTGGCAGGGCTAATCAGAAGAGGTGTTTCCACTTCACTCTCATCTCTCCCAGACAAAAAATATTTGCATCTTTTCCTTTTTGGCAGGTCAACATCTGACATTAGATTCTGGGCCCTGATCTATAGTAAATAAGAAATCAAAGAAAATTTTATTCTCCTCGAACGGTATTCCTCAGCCAGTGTTCTGAAGAGAGGATTGAGCCCTATTGCCCAAGACATTCTTTGTACATAATCATTCAACCTCTCTCTGCATCTATAGTGGTTCTAGTTTTGTGCTATCTGTGAGAGAAATGAGGAAATAATCACCCAAATGATTCTCTGTCTTCTGAGAATCTGGTGACCCTAATTCTTCTGCCCAATTTCCAAAGTTGGGGCAAATTTTTTCAGAGGAGAAACTACAGGTGTACAGATTTTGAGAAAGCGTTCACCCACAGCAATTTGTACCTTCTGTATCTGAAGACTCACCCAAGAGGAAAAACCTGATAAAACGCTCTGAGTACAGGGCTTCCCTGGCGGCGCAGTGGTTGAGAATCTGCCTGCTAATGCAGGGGACACAGGTTCGAGCCCTGGGCTGGGAGGATCCCACATGCCACGGAGCAACTAGGCCCCTGAGCCACAACTACTGAGCCTGCGCGTCTGGAGCCTTTGCTCCTCAGCGAGAGGCCACGAAAGTGAGAGGCCCGTGCACCGCGATGAAGAGTGGCCCCTGCTTGCCACAACTAGAGAAAGCCCTTGCACAGAAACGAAGACCCAACACAGCAAAAATTAATTAATTAATTAATTAACTCCTACCCCCAACATCTAAAAAAAAAAACGTTCTGAGTACAGAAAGAGCTTTAGTGAGAATTTGAACTCATCCACCACCAGGAACCCCCACAGCAGAGAAAAGTCATGTACACATATGACACGGAGAAAGAGCTTCCTGTGGGCTTATCCCTCCTCACCCATTGGAAGGGAAGGTTCTAATGGCAGAGAAACCCAGGACCTGCCCCCAATGGTGGGGAAAGGACTGAATTCACAACCCTAAGCTGATTGACTATCAGATCGCCCACACTAAGGAGAAATTGTGCAAACACCTGATTAAGTCAACCTCAGGCCATTTGCTTTGGGGAAGGACTTCAGCTTCGCTCCAGTTTCATCAGGCAGGACAGTATCCACAAAGCAGAGACACCCTCTAAATGTCCAGAAGAGATGGCTTTGGCCAGAGAGCTGAGATGCCTAAAGGAGGTCGGGAAGACCTCTCCACTTGTCCTGGTCCACGCGAAGATTCTGGTCCACGGAGCACCACAGTCCTGCAGCTGGACGCAGGATGTTCACTCTGCTGCTGGCTTTAGGCTAGCTCCTGGCACGTGCCAGTAATTCATAGGGGTTAATACAGGATTTCGGGCTCAGAGAGAAGTGGTCCACATCCTGGGTCTGTCACTTACCAGCTGTGTGATGTTGGATGAATCAAATAATTTCTGCTGAGTCTCATATTTTAAAATTTTGATTTCAGGTGGGATTAATATTAGCACCCACTTCACTGGTGTCATGAGAATTAATGAAAGGATGAATGAGGTTGATTTCCATCACCTTCTTTTTGTTTGGCTGACCCACAAGTTCGAAGGCCCCACCTTGGGCGCTGGGGATGGAGAAGTGGCCCTGTGTGCGCAGCTGTTTCAACCAAAGACACCCTCCCCACCCCCAAGGAGCCACACAAATACTCTCTCGTTTCTGTCCTTGGTCACCCCCTTAGAGTAGCAGTTCTGGTGCTAGCAGCCAACTTTCCAGAATGTGCCAGATAGGAAAGGTCCAGCAGTGAGGTGATCATAGAACATCAGAGCTGTATCAGGTCATCAGAGACCACCTTGTTTTGCAGAGGTAGGGTTGCCAGATTTAGCAAATAAGACACAGAACGTCTAGTTAAATCTGAATTTCAGATAAAAGACCAAAAACTTTTTTTTTTTTTTTTAGTAAAAGTAGGCCCCATATTGTGGGGGGCATATTTTCAAATAAACTTTTTTTCGTTTATCTGAAATTCAAATTTAACTGGACTTCCTGTATTTTATCTGGCAACCATAAGAGCGGAGCTAGGTGCCGAGAGGGA
Organism: Lipotes vexillifer; assembly: GCF_000442215.2. Taxonomy (NCBI): domain Eukaryota; kingdom Metazoa; phylum Chordata; class Mammalia; order Artiodactyla; family Lipotidae; genus Lipotes; species Lipotes vexillifer. The sequence continues at coordinate 1,337,607 of NW_006783088.1, read as the reverse complement.
AAGCAACTTGCCAGGGTCACACAGCAAGCCAGGTCTCACAGCCAGGTGAGACGTCTCACAGCCTCAACACATATAGCCCAGCTTTGTGTTTTTCACTTAAGGTGAATGCTCGCTGGACTGGGTGCTTCAGATTCCTTGTCTGTTACAGAATGGAAGAACCACTAACTCCGGCAGCCGTAGGGCTCTTAACTATCAAATGGGCACCATCGGGCCTATTTCCAAGGGTTACTTTGAGGATCCACTGAGATGAGCAATTCCGGGAAAGCTGGGTGCTTGTGAACTGTGGAGCACATTTTGTGTCTGTGCTGTTTCTATCATGACCCATAAAGATGCAGCAGGAGGCTTGGCTGTGTACAGCTGAGAGCTGCACCCAAGCTTCCCCACCCCCCCGCTCCCAAGGGGCTTTGGGCTAAATTCCCCGCCTGGCTTACGAATCAGTATCCGTCCCATCCTGATTTACGGGAAATCACACCAGCGATCAATCAGCCTTAATTTGTAACTGGGCAATGTCCTGGGCCAGCCAATAGCTAAGACCGAACACCCG
>NW_006783088.1:1335575-1336140 GCF_000442215.2 Lipotes vexillifer | reverse complement strand
CCCCGACGCTGTGTGACTATCCACTTAGTCTGCCCTGAAGCTGCCCAGTGACCGGGAGTTTGGCACAGGTTTGGTGCTGGGGAGGAGGGTGTTGGGAGAAGGAGGTCTCTTCATCCTCGTCTCCTTTGTCTCCCCAGTGCCCCGCCCGCCCCCCTTTATCTCTGCAGTCTCTGTTTGCTTGCTTCCTCTTAAGACCTCTGCCTCCCCCTCCTTCCCCTCCATATCCTCCCCGAGGGCTGTCGTGCCCAGCCCCCTCTGGACCTCCCCTCCTAGCAGGGCCCCTGGCCTCATTGTTTAGCTAAAGCAGGACCCTCTGGATGGAACAGATGGACGGAGACCCGGGCCTGGGGGGAAAGGAAGGGCCAGCCGGTGCCGGGAAAGGGAAGCGGTTTGGGGAAAACAAAACAGGGGGAGGAGCCAGGGAGAAGGTGGCCCAGACACGGAGAAGGGAGGGGGCGGGATTCGCAGAGAGGGGTTAGGGCCGCGAATGGAATGGTACGGTCCACCGTGTGATCGGGCAACGTTCCTAAAACGCATCTCAGTTTACGTGCCCGGGAACACGTGT
>NW_006783088.1:1318303-1335380 GCF_000442215.2 Lipotes vexillifer | reverse complement strand
GAGCGGGGATTCAGACCCACGCAGGGTCTAATCCTGACTCGCTACGGTACCAGCTGCGGTGGCCTTGAGCCAGTCACTTCTCCGAGGCTACCTGTCCTGATTTACGAAGTGGAGAATAAAGCAGAAGGATCAAAGAGGGGAAGGAGATGGGCAGTGTTTTGCGATATTAAAAGCAAGGGGTTGTTGAGGGAAACTGAGCTGCGGAATGGAGGTTGGGCTGCCGAGACCTAGGCTCTCCCCCGTGGTCTGGGAGGTCAGGGTTAAGGGATGAGCCCAGGACAAAGGTGAGTGCTTAACTTTGGCGTGTGCATGTATGTGTGTGAAGTTGACACTGGAGGTGCCCTTTGAGATGTATCAGATGATGTGGTAGTGATCAAGGATCTGGAATCAGAGACCCAAGTTTGACTCCAGTTTTTCCTTCCACTTCCCTTGAGACCCTGGGCCAGTTACTTAATTTGTCTCAGCATCAGTTTCTTTTACCAGTGAAATGGGATAATACCCGCTTTCTCTGAAAGAATTACTGGTGGTGGCTCCAGGGCAGGCCCCTCTGCCACCAGGCTTTCCCAGGAATAATTCTCTGGTAGCCCACCTTCTCTTCCTGCTTTGAGTGTTTGAAGGGGACTGTGCCTCATAATAAAAGAAAGAAAGAAAGTCTCTTGAACCACAGGATAGAGCCTCCTCAAATCTGATTGGTATCAGCCCCGTGGATCCAGAGAGCTTACAAGGAGGGGAAAGTGAAGGAGATATCCCAAAAGGAGATATTCCCAACAATGTATCCATTAAAGACACCGAGGGCTCTTCCACGCTGCTGAAAACCAACTTGACCATCGAAACAGTCAATACCACCGAGCCCTTCAACCAGTCCACCACTCAACCCATCCAACCAACAGCCCAGGCCACCACTCAACCCATCCAGCCAACAGCCCAGGCCACCACTAAGCCCTTCTGCCCAGCGCCTGTCACCTCCTGCTCTGACTTGGAGAGTCATTCAGCAGAGGCCGTGCTGGGGGAGGCTTTGACAGATTTCTCCCTGAATCTCTACCACACTTTCTCAGTAATAAAGAAGAAGGAGACCAACATTGTCTTTTCCCCGTTCAGCATCGCCAGCCTCCTCACTCAAGTCCTGCTCGGTAAGAACCTGACTGAGTTCTCTCCAGGTTATGTGTTAGATGTTTGCATGAGGGGGGTACGTATCCAGATACATACACAGCTATCTATGCCTCTGGAAGGAAGCTGTAAAAATGGGCTACATTGGGGGTGAGGGAGGGGAATCTTTTTATTCTGGAACTTTCATTTATTCTTTCATTTAACAATGATGTAATAGGCACTATTGCTTATAAAATCCCATGGACTGTACAAGAACATATAAAATAAGGTCCGAGCCACCAATCATGGTTCAAGGTAAGGCCATAAGGAAGATGAATGATAAGAGAGATGTAGAGTAGAATCATGATAATGCTGCTTCTTAGCTGTGTGGCCTTGGACAGATCACTTAACTTCTCTGAGCCTGAGTCCTTCTGTGTAAAATGGAAATGGTTGTAGTGACCTAAAAAAAATTAAGCAGATAGCCCAGTGCCTGATGTGGTAGGAGGTCAAAAAATGTTAATTCCTCTGCTTTCCTGAGAGACCACAATCAAGTCCCCTGGGGTAATTACCCTAGGAATGGCACCAACAAAGTGCTACAGCAGTGGAAACAGCTGTCACTCCGAGGGGGAATTCCAGGAAGGCTACTAGAGACAATACAGTGAGCACATAAGAACCTTTCTTCTGTAGTCCCAGAATCCTAACATCCCTAGCCTGTACCCACTGGATGCCAATAGCACCCCACCCCCCAGTTATGACAACCAAAATGTCTCCACATGTGGCCAAATGTCCCCTGGGAGGCATATTTCAACTGATTGGTTTCAGTTAATTTTTTTATTGCCCAAAAGATATGGCTTGAATCTTTTCTCCATCCTCCAATTATTAACTTTGTGATCTTAAAATGAGTAGATTACTTACTCTCTTAAACCTCAGTTTTCTCATCTGTGTAACGGGGATAGGAACTGTCCTTACGTAAAAGGGTTATGGTGAAGATTCAATGAGGTAATATGGGAGAAGCACTTATGATGCCTAGAATGAATTAAGTGCTCGATACATTTTATCTATTACTGCACAGAAGATGTGTACAATAAATATTCAATAATGAAAAACGGAAAGGGTATTGAACATGCATCCTCTTTTACGATTTCCTAACGTCTCTTAACCATGATCTAGTGTCCCTGCCTATAAGGCGAACCTTTGTAAACTTGAACCAACTAAATAATAAGTCATGTGGAACAGGCAGCGATTGGACCAGGCTTTGGATGATGAGTGGTATTAAAATTAGGTAGGAAAACGGAGGAAGAAAGTATTCAAAGCCCTAGAAAATCCTGTGATTATTCATAATTCCCCCACCCTTCTCTTTCTGACATGTATTATCTTCCCAAACACTTCTGGCTCTGATGAGATGGGATTCCCCCCATTGCAGCCTGGTCCCTCAACCCTGGTCAGCAGCGGTGGTTTTCCACTCCTCCTGCAGTTGCCCCTTGTCTCTGCTGTTTGTTGTAGGGGCTGGAGGAGAAACCAAGGAAAGCCTGGAGCGACTCCTCTCTTACCCCAAAGACTTTACCTGTGTCCACCAGGCCCTGAAGGCCTCCAGGTCCAAAGGCTTTACCACAGTCTCTCAAATCTTCCACAGCCCAGGTGAGTTCCCCAGGGAAGGATGGCAGGTGCTGAGCTGGGTCCTCAGGATTTTGATGGAGACTCAGCACTGGGGAAAGAGAGGACAGAGGGAATGTTAGAACTAGAACAGGGGGACGGAATGCAGAGCAGGTTGGGGCCTCAGAAATATCAGGTGGCTCCTGGGAGCTGGATAGGTCCCCTGGTGAGACCTTGGACAAGTCATCATCTGCATTCATCAGCTCCATCTAAAGTAAGAATAGCTTTCTGCCGCAATGAAGAGTGGCCCCGCTTGCCACAGAGAAAGCCCTCGCACAGAAACGAAGACCCAACACAGCAAAAATAAATAAACTAATTAATAAACTCCTACCCCCAACATCTTCTTTAAAAAAAAAAAAAAAAAAAAAAAAAAAAAAAAAAAAAAAAAAAAAAAAAAAAAAAAAAAAAAGAATAGCCTTCTGCATTCAGTAATAGAGAGGGCTGGAGAGCTTTAGACATAAAATAGACAAAAAATGCCTGTCAATCTGGGAGTTCCCTGGTGGTCCAGTGGTTAAGACTCTCATCTTTCACTGCTGTGGGCATGGGTTCAATCCCTGGTTGGGGAACTAAGATCCTGCAAGCTGCAAGGCTGAAAAGAAAAGTTTGTTAATCTGGGTCAGGGGGTCTTGGGACTCCTATTCTTTGTACTTTTGTGTTATGTGACTTTGTTGTCATTTATGTATATTACATTATTAGGTAGGTAATCAGAGCAATAAGCTTCCAAAATGACCTAATGCAGTTCTTTCAAATTTCGCTCCCCAGAGCCCTAGGGTTCTGCAGAGCTGCTGCAGGAGTCCTGGTGGGAGTAAGGAGTTAGGGAGTCTGAGGGGGAAGTGAGGTGTCACTTCCTGTGAGAGGGAGATGAAGCCAGGTGGGCTTTGAACTCCCACCAGCCTCAACCAGAGCCCTTTTGTATTGTGGGCTTCAGACATGACTGTATTTGAAACCTCAGTTCTGCTGAGCTTAAAAATTACAGATTTAGTGTGATTTTCCTCTTTGAATAAGGAAAAAAATTTCTCTGTCTTATTTTTTTTACTATAAAATCAATACTCATTCATTGTAGAAAACTGAGAAAATATTGGAATTCCCTGGTGGTCCAGTGGTTAGGACTCTGTGCTTCCACTGCAGGGGGCATGGGTTCGATCCCTGGTTGGGGAACTAAGATCCCGCATGCCTCTCGGCGTGGCCAAAAAAAAAAAATAACACAAACAGAAAAATAACCTGAGAACATATAGGAAAGAAAGAAAGAAAACTCACCTATCACACCAGTATCTTAAAAAAAAACCCCAAAACCCTCTTTTTAGAGATGGGAAAAATATGGCTTAGAGGGATTCAAGAAATGTTGCATTTACTTATTTGCTATAAGTCAGATTTATCCTCTGTCTTGCTAGGTTGGTGGAAAACACAGCTGCATTCAATATTATCTATTTAGTCCAGGAAAAATTTCTCTTTCAAACACTTTTTTTCTTTAGTGGACCTGGGCTTTGGAGAGCAGAACCCAGGAAGTCTTGTCACACACCTTCCAGTGAGGCTGAAAAGCAGAGTCTGTTCCCTGTTGAATTAAGGGAAGAAAAGAGAGGAAATACAGGCAAATGGAAGTTAACATCTCAAAGAGTTACCTTGCCAAGCCGTGGTCCCATGGCAGATAGAGGCAGTTAAAGCCTGGGATGAGTTCTTCTGCTCTTAGCTCAGGATTTGCCTTCTCTGGGTCTCACTGAGCACATCTGTAAGAGGAGTGGGCTGGACCCCTGCTCCGACATACTATGTCCATTGGAGCAGAAAGAGTGATGGGAAACAAGCTCCCTCTCCAAGCCTGCTCTTGGAAGGGGAGAGAGTGTTCCGGGATCTCATGCCTCCCTCTGTCAACCTGCTTCTGCTGCCAGACCTGGCTATAAGGGACACCTTTGCGAATGCCTCTCGGAGCCTGTATGGCAATAGCCCCAAAGCCCTGGAAAATGACAGTAAAGTCAGCTTGCAGCTCATCAATGCCTGGGTGGCCCAGAAGACCAACCACAAGATCAGGCAACTGCTAGACAGCCTGCCCGACGACTCCCGCCTTGTCCTTCTCAACGCTATCTACCTGAGTGGTAAGGGGCCCTGGACCAGGGTGTCTTCCCGTCCTGAGTTCCACCTTTTCCTCCTGGCTTAAAACCCACTCAACCCCAAGTTCCATGACTGGATCCCATGGTACCTGCCCCACCCCTTGCTAACAGAACCTTTAACTCCGCTTCATCCTCTCCCCACCTGCATTAGAGTAACCCTTCCCCCACTCTTCCGTCTAGCCAAGTGGAAGACAACATTTAACCACAGCAGAACAAATATGAAGGGCTTTTACAGCAAATCCTCTGTGATAAAAGTGCCCATGATGAATAGCAAGAAGTACCCTGTGGCCCACTTCACAGACCCGACTTTGAAGGCCAAGGTAAGTTCTTGGACCTTCGCGCTCCTGTTTCAGAGCCTCTTGCGTATCCTGACTTTCCTGCTGTGGCTCCATCAGTGTGGGGCATAGCCTTACCCTTAATTCATCATTTCTACTGCTTCTGACTCTATTTCCACCCTATCTTTTCTCCTTCTCCCCCTCTCCAGCCTTGGCCGAGGCAGGCATTATATATTTGAGGTTGGAAAGCAGGATTCTAAAATTTCTTCATGCATCCCTACTGCATTGAATGGCAGAAAGTGAGTCATGTTCCTATTCTGTGCCTCTGTTTCTCTTTCCAGTCAACCCACCAGTAGGCCCTGCTGGCTTAGTAAGTCCTCTGTGTGTGTACGTGTGTACAGCATGCATCTGTATGTGTACACATGTCTAGGTATATCCATGCATTCATGTATGTGGTAAGTGCATGTGTGTGCATGTGTTAAATGGCTTAAGTTCCTTAGCAGAAATTGAACAGTATGATTTCAGTGGATGAGGAGGGAGGGAAGAGAGAACATAGAGCCCAGAAGATTCTAGTTAGTAAACGCTCTCATGCCCGATGACCAGATATTTCTGCCTTGTTAGGACAGCAAGAGACAGAACTGTGAGACAGAAAACAATGGGAGATACCCAGCGGCTTGGTACCAGGCTGAGAAATAGAGGATCTGCTCTGGAACATGCCAGGCTTGTTTCCACCTCGGGAGCTTTCCCTAGCTTTTCCCTCTGCCTGGACACTCTTCACTCAGCTTTTCACATAACTTGTTCCTTCTGCTCATCTGCCATCAGCTAAAAGCCCACCTTGGTAGAGAGGCCTTCCCCCTCCTTAAAGTAGCCTCCTCACCCTGTAACATCATCTTGGGTTTTTTTTGTTTTTTTTTTTTAATTTTTTTTGCGGTACGCGGGCCTCTCACTGCTGTGGCCTCTCCCTTTGCGGAGCACAGGCTCCGGACGCGCAAGCTCAGCGGCCATGGCTCACGGGCCCAGCCGTTCCGCGGCATGTGGGATCTTCCCGGACCGGGGCACGAACCCGTGCCCCCTGCATCAGCAGGCAGACCCCCAACCACCGTGCCACCAGGGAAGCCCATCCTGTTTTATTATATCCATGGTACTTATCACTATATGAATTATGTTGTTTACTTGCTTATTTGATTGCAGTATTATCTATCTCCCTGAGATACTGTCTCTTTCCTTGGGATCAGAGACCTTACCTCTTTTTTTTCCTACTATATCTGAGGGCCTAGAACAATACCACATATAATAAGTACTCATTATGTTTGCTGAATAAATGAATGAATTCAATGGAAGATGCTAAAGAGAGCAACTCCCTTAGTATGAATGGCTAGGAAGACGTCACAGAGGTGGGTACTTTTGACCACTCTTAACCATTCATGCACTTTTCTACCCTTCAATCCATCCGTCCCTATCCAATGGCTTTGAACATCCCAACTATTTAACAGAACCAGAATACATGCATAAGGCAGAGAAGAGTGAATATATATGGCCGGTTCAGGGCATCACTCTAACTCAGAGTATATGGGGGAGAATATCAATGTGAGAGTTTTTTTGTTTTTTGTGGTTTTTAAATTTTTATTTATTTATTTTGGGCTGTGTTGGGTCTTCGTTTCTGTGCGAGGGCTTTCTCTAGTTGCGGCGAGCGGGGGCCACTCTTCACCGCTGTGCGCGGGCCTCTCACTATCGCGACCTCTCTTGTTGTGGAGCACGGGCTCCAGACGTGCAGGCTCAGTAGTTGTGGCTCACGGGCCTAGTTGCTCCGCAGCATGTTGGATCTTCCCGGACCAGGGCTCGAACCCGTGTTCCCTGCATTAGCAGGCAGATTCTCAACCACTGCACCACCAGGGAATCCCCAATGTGAGGGTTTTTTAATGGCAAAGAAGGAGTTTTATGCAAAAAAAACCCCCACTCCTTACAGTTTCGTGGGTTTTAAACAAATACTTGATATAATATATTCCTGTTATAAATTCAAAATCAAAGTTTTACTTAAGCCTTTAAATTTTTAGCTGAATTTGCTACATTATTAATCATAATATTTATATAAAACACTAACTTTCATGTGTTCTTCAATTAAGCTATTTTGAACAGATTAAACTCCTTTAAACCATTTGTCTCATTTACAAATATGGTTAATTAATATTCCCCTAAGCGTTTTGAGCTCATGTATATACTTTATAAAATACTTCATACATTTGATATACTTGATTTTCTCTTTTAGCATGTCAGACACCTGACAGAACAGAATTACAGCCCTGCTTGGCCATATCTCGCTGGCACCTAAAGCCCACTTGTGAATCGAAAGTTCAATCTGGAGGGTAAATCAACTTTCGGGCAACATCTCAACATCATTCTCAAACCAAATGAAATTATCCCACACCTTTTTGTTCAAAAGCATAAAACTCGCATGTCTGATTCTCTTAAAAATTATAAACGCTATTTTAAACAACAAACACAGATTGCTCTGAACTTATCACCTGGTGTTCATACTACAGAGTTGGCTTATTTTGTTATTTCCATACTTCATTCTAAATTTTCCTGGGATTTAAAGACTATTTACCCAATGAAGGGGGTTAGGTTTACCAACTCAGGTATGCTGAGGTTGTTGGCTTGAAAATTCAAGACCACAGTGTGGTAATTTTTTGGTCACAGAGGCAAGGTCTGTACACAGGACATGAAGGGTGTGTGCTGCCAGATGAGTGTACCCTGTCTAGAGCCTCTGTCAACAGGTATCCCCATGTCCATGCTCTTCAGGTGATAAATCAGTGTACAACCTGCTTCTTGTGGACCATTCTTTCAATTCCAACAATAGATTGTTTTCAGTTAATTTCTTCATTGCCCAACTGAATTCTGCATTCTAGATTATTCTTGTCCATCTCTCAACCTCAACCATAATGCCATTTCAGTAATAGTCTCTTATATCCTATTAGTTTCTCAGTCCTGGCACTATTGACGTTTTGGGTTCGATGATTCTTCATTATAAGATGCTGTCCCTGGCATTGTAGGATTTAGCGGCATCCCTGGCTTCTACCCACTAGATGCCAGTAGCACTGTGAGCTCCTGTTTCTGCCAGCTCCAAACATTGCCAGATGTCCACTGGGGGCAAATTTGCCCTGAGTTGAGAAAACCCCTGTATTGGACTTGTGGGTCCTGCTTTTCTCTCATACTTTTATCTGGCCATCAGCTGTAAGTTCTTCTAGTGGCAAACTAACTGAAAAGGTAGGCTAGGATCAGCTTGTACCCAATCTTGAATGCCAGACCAAGAGTTTATACTTAATCTTGTAGGCAGTGAAAAGCCATCAAAAGTCTTTAAAAGGACGAACCTGATGACTGTGGTGGTACATTATGTACATTGTATACTTTATTCACAACATACTTGAAAGGAACTGGGCTCAGAGAGATCAAATTGCTTGCCTGTAGTGCATAGTTACTCAGCAGTAGAGTCAGGATGTGATCCTCAGCCTGTGTGATCAAAACTCGTGCTCGGACTTCCCTGGTGGCGCAGTGGTTGAGAGTCCGTCTGCCGATGCAGGGGACGCAGGTTCGTGTCCCGGTCCGGGAAGATCCCACATGCCGCGGAGTGGCTGGGCCCGTGAGCCATGGCCTCTGAGCCTGCGCGTCCGGAGCCTGTGCTCCGCAACGGGAGAGGCCACAGCAGTGAGAGGCCCGCGTACTGCAAAAAAACCCCCAAAACTCATGCTCATTCCTCTGCCTCTCACCAGCACAGGGTTAGACCAGCACTGTTCACCCAGCTGGCGTCCTCATCTCATGGCAAAGCCTGGGAGCCTAGTTCTGGCTGCTGCTTGTTGAAATAGTACAGACTGTAGCAGCGGACTGAAGATCAGCCTCAGGACACAGAGGGTAGGAGCCAGGAGAGAGCTGGGGTAGGAAGACTGACAACGTGCGTGTCTTACTCTCCAGGTGGGCCGTCTGCAGCTGTCCCACAACCTGAGCTTTGTGATCCTGGTGCCCCAGACCCTGAAACACCGTCTTGAAGACATGGAGCAGGCTCTCAGCCCCCCTGTCCTCAAGGCCGTCATGAAGAAGCTGGAGTCGGCCAAGTTCCATCCTACTCACCTGGTGATGCCTCGCATCAAAGTAAAGAGCAGCCAGGACTTGCTGGGTGAGCCCTGGCAGGACTGATCCTAGGCCATCAGAGGAGGAGGGGTTGTGATGGTGGGCTGGGGGTGGAGGGCGGGCCTTGAAATTCCGTGCAGCCTCTCATCCGTAATCTCAGGCTGCCCCTCAATCCTCTGATTATCCCACTGGGTCGTGGAGGAAGCTGAGACTCAGAAAGTTTGCATGACTTACGCAAGGTCCCTTAAGCTGGTTAGAAGTGAGCCGGAACCCCAATATAGGTCTACAAGCCCTCCCAACTGTTTCCATTGTGGTCCCTTGTGACATAGACACTGGGAACAGGTCACCGAGGTGGGAGTGGAAGCTCCTCCCTCAGAGACATGTCATAAAACTCAGCCACCCCACGGTATATGCAAGAAACTCTCTACTAAAAGGGTCCGGAGGCTTCTGAGTTTAGGGGAATCAACAGATACTCTGTTTCCTAACCTTAGACCTCACTTCCTGATCTTTGATGTCATGTCCAAATATATCACTTCATTTTCTGTTATAGAACTTGACTTCCTAATAGATAACCTTGTTTCCTAGTATATGACATCAAACCCTTGTATGTGACCTCATTTGAGAACATACGTCCTCTTTCCGATACATTACCTCACTTCCAAGGTCCTTGTTGATAAGGAAGCAATGGCATCACTTTTGAGGGTTTTGGGGGGTTGGCGGCAAGGCTTCTCACCACTTGAGAGAAAGTGGTGGTTGGAGTGAAGACGGGCCCACTGTTAGAGGATCCCATGAACTGGACCGGAAGGCACATTATAATGTGATTATAATTTGATATACAAGGAGGAGGAGGAGAAAGAGGGAATTGGAACTTGGGACAAACCCAGAAAATTCAGGACAAAGGTCTCCAACAGCTGAGGGTTTTGTGCTGTTTTTTTTTTTAATTGCAGTATTTTTAAAAATATTTTAAATTATTATTTTTTAATTTAACTTTTAAAATTTTTATACAATTTTATGTTTTATTTTTTGGCTATGTTGCATCTTCGTTGCTGCACGTGGGCTTTCTTTGGTTGCAGCGAGTGGGGGGCTATTCTTCATTGCGGCATGCGGGCTTCTCATTGCAGTGACTCCTCTTGTTGCGTAGCACGGGCTCTAGACGCGCGGACTCAGTAGTTGCAGCACGTGGGCCCTAGAGTGCACCTGCGTCAGTAGTTGTGGCGTGTGGTCTCAGTAGTTGTGGCGCACAGGCTTAGTTGCTCCGCAGCATGTGGGATCTTCCCGGACCAGAGCTCGAACCCATGTCCCCTGCATTGGCAGGTAGATTCTTAACCACTGCGCCACCAAGGAAGTCCCTTTTGTACAATTTTTAAAGGTTACTTTCCATTTACAGTTACTATGAAACATTGTTTATATTCCCCGTGTTGTACAATCGTGCTGGTCTTTGACTTATTGTTTTTCTCTGGTTATGCCTTAGAATTCTTTGACTTTACCTACAACATCAACCTGTGCGGGCTGACAGAGGACCCGGATCTGCAGCTTTCTGCGATGCAGCACCAGTCCGTACTGGAGCTGACGGAGAGCGGGGTGGAGGCGGCTGCAGCCTCCGCTATCTCTGTGGCCCGCAGTTTGCTGGTCTTTGAAGTGCAGCAGCCCTTCCTCTTTGTGCTCTGGGACCAGGAGCACAAATTCCCAGTCTTCATGGGGCGGATATATGACCCCAGGACCTGAGACCTGCAGGAGGCCGACCAGGGCGAGCCTGACCCCTCTGGCCTCCTCTCTTCTAGTTGCAGCCCTGCTGCTGCCTGCCTGGACTTGTCCCCAGCTGCCTCCCATCTCAGGTCTGCCCTCTACCTGAAGGGCTCCCGTGGGGTCTGGTGAGGGGACCTGCTTCTATCATCCCTTCCCTGTGACTCTCCAAAGCACTCTTTGCAGCTTTCTCTGGTACAAATACAGCAGACCCTACAAATAAAACCTGGCAGACCATGACTTCCTCTCTCATTTGCCTTTCAATTTTAGAGGACTAGGGCTTCCGAGGCCCCTATATCGGCTAGCTATTGCTGTAACAAGTCACTCCAAACTTAGTGGCTTAAAATAGCAACTATTTATTATTTCACATAAGTCTGGGGGTTAGGGCTGAGTGGTCTTGCTGATCTGGGACGGACCTGGCTGACCTTCCCTGGGCTCGCTCATACATCTGTAATAGTTGGTGGGTTGGTTGGGGATGACTGATCCACGATGGCCTCAGCTGGAACACCTTGGCTGTCCTCTGCATGTCTCCGGCATCCTTCCAGCAGTGCTAGCCTTCAGTGGCAGAGTTCCAAGTGAGGAGTCAAAGATAGGCAGTCTTTTTCACACCCTGCAGCTCTGCTTGCATCACGTTTACCATTGTCCCATCAGCCAAAGCAAGTCACATGGCCAGACCCAGAGTTAGAGTGGAAAGGCACTACAAAGTGGCAGGGCAGAGTCATTAACTGGGGGCTTTTCACGCAATCCATTTATCACAGCCCCTATCTCACTTATTTGTTTGCAACAACTGTGACAACAGTAATAACAGTAGCTAACATTGTTGGGAACTTACACAGGCTATCTGCTAAGAGCTTTGCAGACATTTAATCCTCACAACAACTTTATATGGTCAACTCTAAATTCGGAAAGGCTGTCTTGCTCAAAGCCCTGCAGTTAGATGGCAGAACTGGGATTTGAAAGCACATCCTATGACTCTGAAGTCTAAGCTCAAACCCACTCTATTCTATGTCTCTGCCTTTCTATGTTCAAGTCCTGCCTTTTCTTCATATTTTGTTTTTTCAACCAACTGATTGAGTACCTAGCATGTGTCTGGCACTATGCTAAGCACAGAGGATGTAAAGATGACTTAAACCTAATGTCTGCCTTTGAAAATTATCACTTGGGACTTCCTTGGTGGTGCAGTGGGTAAGACTCCATGCTCCCAATGCAGGGGGCCCAGGTTCGATCCCTGGTCGGGGAACTACATCCCACACGCATGCCGTAACCAAGAGCCCACATGCTGCAACTAAGAGCCCGCCTGCCTCAACTAAAGAGCCCACATGCTGCAACGAAGACCTGACACAGGCAAAATAAATAAATTTTTAAAAATAAAAACAAAACCTATAGCTTGATGGGGGACACAGATAGGAAGATTGATTTTTAACACAGAGCATTTTTTTTTAGTCTCTGGAGATATTTCTTAATAAGTTTTCCTGGGGCTTCCCTGGTGGCGCAGTGGTTGGGAGTCCGCCTGCCAATGCAGGAGACATGGGTTCGACCCCTGGTCCGGGAGGATCCCACATGCCGAGGAGCAATGAAGCCCGTGTGCCACAGCTACTGAGCCTGTGCTCTAGAGGCTGCGAGCCACAACTACTGAAGGCTGCGTGCCTAGAACCCGCAGCTCCACAGCAGGAGAGGCCACTGCAGTGGGAGGCCCGTGCACTGCAACGAAGAGTAGCCCCGATTTGCTGCAACTGGAGAAAGCCCACACGCAGCAGCGAAGACCCAACACAGCCAAAAATAAATAAATAAAATAAATTTATAAAAAAAAAAAAAATTTATAAAAAAAAAAAAAATAAGTTTTCCTGGGGGACTTCCCTGGTGGTCCAGTGGTTAAGACCCCACGCTTCCACTGCAGGGGATGCAGGTTTGATCCCTGGTCAGGGAACTAAGATCCCACATGCCACACAGCGTGGCCAAAAAAAAACCAAAGTTTTCCTCATTTCCAGCTTCTACTCCGAGACTCAGTGATGCTCCAGCTCTTAGCCCTTCTATTCCCCTGTTTGCCGTCTTCTTCCTTCTCATCCTGTCTTTTTGTCTCAATCTCCTGTCTCTATTCCTTTCTTTGCCTCCATTTCTCACCCACCGCCCCCGCCACTATGTCTCTTTCTTCTCCCGTCCTTCCCCTCTCCTTGATACAATGTTGTCAACCCAAACATGCTCACTGATTTCTGGCTTTAGCCCTTCAGCTGCAGGTCTGGTCGTCCTTTCCCCCTGCCACTTACCCCCTACTTGCCCCTCATCTCCCAGCTCTCTCACACACAGACACACTCAGACATTCAGGTTCCCAAGCACAAACAGCCCAGAGGTATGACTACTTTCCCAGGACAACACATGGGGATTCAGCCATCAGTCCACAGACATTTATCAGGTATCTGATTTAATTTTCTAATAGTGTCTCAATTTAGGTCAAAGTAGTGCTGCCTGAAATGTTTCTATGGGGGGAGTGTTTTCCTTAAGGCCATCAGAGCCATTAAGATATATGCTTACATCACTGCGGCTCTCACCATAGGGACTTCTATAGAATCTGGCTTCTCTGCACCCCTCTCACATACCCTGGTGATAAGGAGAAGCAGGCATGGGAGGGCAGTGCAGTAACTGACCTAGCTGGATACTGCAACCACACTTGCAGCTCTCTGCCCTTTGGGCTGGTTTCCTTCTCTATGGCCTGGGAGGGGTGCCAAGATCAGGGCTGAAGTGCAGGATCGGTGGTGACCCAAGTTTCCTTTATTTTTTTATTTTTATTTTTGGCCACGCCACACAGCATGTGGGATCTTAGTTCCCCGACCAGGGATCGAACCCGTGACCCTGCATTGGAAGCGCAGAGTCTTAACCACTGGACAGCCAGGGAAGTAAAGACCCAAGCTTCCTGTGTGCTCTTTCTAGATTATGCATGTTCTGGTTGAGGTCAGGGGGTTCTGAGAGGGGAAGAAAGAAGACATAGGGGGTGTTCATGGCTTATCCCCTGCCCTGTCATTCGTCTACTACTGCTTGCTTCCTGATCTTCAGACTGTGCTTCAGGACCTGGCTCCCCGTGTGGACTGTTTCTGGGGCAAAACCTTAGAATGGCAGGTCCCCAGCCAGAGGCCTTCCCTGCAGCTCAGTCTCCCAGCCAAGGCTGAGAGCCAAATAAGAATCACCCACACTTGATTTGTAGTTTGGTGGACATGGAGAGACCGCTCACATCAGGCTTGATTTGCAGAGTGATCTCTGTATGTCCTTCCCTTCTCAGTCAATTTCTCAGGCTGCTGGAGAGATGCCAAATTCCCGTCTCGGGGGCTGGACTTACACTGAGCCTTATGTGAGGAACTGTTGAAAGCAGTCACCTCTCAAATTCAGGAAGATTCCCCCCTCCTTGGGGGAGATCCTGATGTGATAAAGATGGTGCTCAGTGCCAACCCAAAATTTGAAGGAGAATGTGATCCTGACCCATGGGCACAGAGCTTTACAAATTTTTTAACCCTCCTGACCATGCTGAGAGCCAGGTATTATTCCTGTTTGTGAGATAAGGAAGTGGAAACTCAGAAAGATTAAGTAACTATCCAGGTATCACGCATCTATAAATTGATCCCACATTGTCTGAATTCGAATGTACTAGGTGGCTTATTGGGCCAGGTGTATTTCCTTTCTACTCAAACTAGACTATAAATCAGATTTGGGACTTCCCTGGTGGTGCAGTGGTCAAGAATCCGCCTGCCAACACAGGACACACGGGTTTGAGCCCTGGTCCTGGAAGATCCCACATGCCGCGGAGCAACTAAGCCTGTGCACCACAACTAGTGAGCCTGCGCTCTAGAGCCCGTGAGCCACAACTACTGAAGCCCACGTGCCTAGAGCCCGTGCTCCCCAACAAGAGAAGCCACAGCCATGAGAAGCCCACGCACCGCAACAGAGTAGCCCCTGCTCACTGTAACTAGAGAAAGCCCGCGTGCAGCAATGAAGACCCAATGCAGCCAAAAATAAATAAGTAAAATAAATAAATTTTTTAAAAAAAGAAAAAAAAAGAATCGCCTGCCAATGCACAAGACACAGGTTTGCTCCCTAGTCCGGGAAGATCCCACATGCCATGGAGCAACTAGCCCGTGCGCCACAACTATTGAAGCCCACGCGCCCTAGAGCCTGCATGCCGCAACTACTAAGCCCGCGCCTAGAGCCCGTGCTCTGCAACAAGAGAAGCCACAGCAATGAGAAGCCCGCGCACCGCAACAAACAGTAACCCCCGCTCGCCACAACTAGAGAAAGCCCGCATGCAGCAACGAAGACCCAATGCAGCCAAAAATAAATAAAATTAAAAATGATAATAATAAATCAGATCTCTGTTTTTTATGCCCTGTACCATGTGCCCCACCACGCCTATCAAAGTGCCTTACATTAAAAAAAAAAAATCTATTAAGTGAATGAATGATTGAATGAATGAATCACCACATCCAGGTGGGGGAAAGAGGAGATTCCTTTACATCTGGAAAGAGTAGGAAGTCTGAGAGTGAAGGGAATTTAAATATTTTCTGTTCTGAGGCTTCTCTTGTAAGAGGGCACATGTCCCTTTTAGGGGGTTAGTTTGTTTAAAACGATAAACATTTATTTAGCTCATGAGTCACTGAGTCTATGAGGGCCTGGCAGGTTTAGGGTAGCCTTGATTATGTGTCTGCTGCAGTCAGCTGTGGGGGTTAGCTGGAAGGTCGGATGAGGTTTGGCTTTGGGTTTGTACAGGCTCTTCCATATGGCTGGGACCTTGGCTGAAATGAATCAGCTCACCGGCTCTGCTCCATTTGGTCTCTCATTTTCCAAGAGGCTAGTCTGGTCTTATTCATATGGAGGTTGCAGGGGTCTAAGAAAGTGGGCAGAAACACACAAGGCCTCTTGAGTCTGAAGCTAGGAAGTAATATAACATCACTTCTGCCTCATTCTATTGACGAAAACAAATCATCAGGCCAGCTTAGATTCAAAGCGTCAGGGAAATGTGTCCACTTTTTTTTTTTTTTTTTTTTGGCTGTACCACGCAGCTTGCAGGATTTTAGTTCCCTGACCAGGGATTGAACCCAGGCCCTCAGCAGTGAGAGCATAAAGTCCTAACCACTGGACCGCCAGGGAATTCCAGAAACATGTCCACTCTTAAAGAAAAAACCTGCAGAGTCATTTTGCAAAAGGCATGCATATAAGGAGGCATGAATAACTGTGGCCATTTTTCTAATCTACCATAGTGGTCTTACGTATATGTAGAGAAAGTCAGCAACTTTCCCCAACAGCTTGTTACTCTGAGATTTTCCTTAAAGAATCAAGAACTTTTTGTCTGTATCATAATATTAGAAACAACTTATTACATGAAATGTCATGTTGCTTGCGTGTAATTTTACCCTTCCTTTTCTGCTATCTCTGTGACTGGCATACTTAACCCTCAGCTCCTCCACCCACAGGGGTCCCTTTTGAGGACGACAGAGGGCCATACACTCATAAACACACACACCTAAGAGGCCCACCTCCTCGTCCTGCCCTGCAGTCCCACTCTGAGATAGGCAAAGTTCCAGTGATCTGCTTCCCATCCCCAGTGACACAATGCTCCACTGGTGGATTTAGTTGAGGGTGTTCAGAGAAAGAATCTTCAAGTGTGATTAGGGTTGCATTGCAGTTAGTCCTTGATGCCACATGGTGTCACTGTTGAAACTTTGTCCTGTGTAGCCTCTTGGACACATAATCTGTTGCAGATTCTTAAACAGCTACTGTGGGGATTTAAACTTTGATTCCAGAGTCAACAATTTACACTCATTCAGCCACTGTTTTCAAAAGTTCAATACCTTTAGGTTCTACCTGGATTCCAGAAGACTTCCCGACCTGAGCCATATGCTGTGTCAGAATCCACCGGGTCCCTAAAAACCCTTAGGGCTGGGATTAAGAATAACCGTAAAAACTACCTAATATGCATTACTCATTTACCAAGCTGAGAAATTTTCATGGGGTACATAATTTCGTTTAAGAGAAGATCACACCTTATGAAAAAGATATGCTACCGAAGACGCTGGATAATTCAAGACTCACATAATTTGACACTGTATTTCCCAG
>NW_006783088.1:1296342-1318293 GCF_000442215.2 Lipotes vexillifer | reverse complement strand
TAATTGTAAAAGGTAGGGAAAGGAATCTTCAACTACTGTAGAATATTTTTGTCTTTGTGCTATTTTTTATTTACTGAACACTAAAAGTCTCACGTTTCACAGAGTAGGCACTCCTAAACTAACTTCTTGGCATGTTATGACAGTTACTTGGGCTTTTTCATAATGTTTTATCATATCTAACTTCCATTACAAAGTTATTGATTTTGGAGAGTGTTTTTTGGCGCTAACGCCACCACTTAATGAACTCTAAGATAACATCATTCTAGGATACAGAAAATATTTTATTTATTTATTTATTTATTTTTATTTTTTTGCGGTACGCCGGCCTCTCACTGTTGTGGCCTCTCCCGTTGCGGAGCACAGGCTCCAGACGTGCAGGCTCAGCGGCCATGGCTCACGGGCCTAGCCGCTCCGCGGCATGTGGGATCTTCTCAGACCGGGGCACAAACCCGTGTCCCCTGCATCGGCAGGTGGGCTCTCTACCACTGCGCCACCAGGGAAGCCCTAGGACACCTCTTGCATCCTGACCTGCTTTGGCTACCAGGGACCTCAGGCAGGGGCATGGTCATATCTGTTATTTCCTCCCTCAGTACATGGCTGCCTACCAGTCAAGTGACCTCTTCAAACTGAAAGTCCCCTTCAAGTGAACCCAACAAAAATCTAGCATTTTATGTATTCTTCTCATCGCATATTTAACCATGTCTTGACTAGCAACTTAGCACACATGCACACACATATAGATATGTGTAAGTACACACAAACGTACATATGTGCACATGCATGCATACACTGATACCAGAGTCACAAATATACACATATACTTGCATTCACACCCACGTACAGAAGCACACACAAACCAGCCGCTGGAAGTCTGTGCCAGAGTTTCAGGGCAAACTTTACACCCAGCCCCAGCCCTGAGCCCTGAGGAGGGCCTCCTAAGCAGGAGGAGCAGGGAACACTCCCCCAGGGAAAGAATCTCAGGGCCAGTCGGCACTAATTACAAGCCATGGAATACGCTGGCTCATCCATCATCCCCGAGTGACAGTCTGGCCGCCCAGGCCCCTCCCCCATTCCATTCCATTTCTCCTTGAGTGACCGGGAGATTGGCTGTACAGAGTTAAGGGCACACTCTGGCTCAGCTGTTGGCCTTCTGTTCTTCCCTCTCCACACTCCAGGGGCTCTTGTGAAGCTCCCCACTCCTCTCCCTCGCTTAAGCCCCTTTCACTCGGGCTTTTATCATGTGCCCCACCCTGGGCTTCATTTTCAGTATTTCACTGAAACTTAGCAATAATCCTGTGACTTGGTATTGTTTTGCCAGATTTGCAAATGAGGAAAAGCAGCCTCTCAGAAATGATTTGCTCAGGGTCACCCAGCTGGGAAGGCTAGCAATGTTATTCAAACCAGATTCTGCCATTTGCACAGGAGCCCAGTGCATCTCCTACCCTACCCCACCTCCATGTAGGTGACTCCCCAGCTCGCTGTCTCAGGTTTGAAGAGCCTGCTTATTGCTGAGCGTTTCCTCTTGGAAACCCCACGAGCACTTCTTCCTTGTCTTCTGTCCTAAATCAACTAAATAGCCACAGTCTGAAGGAGTCCCACAGTGGGAGACCAAATACCAGGCCCACGGGCCAAGGGTCAGGGGCTGAGCAGAAAATGCATGGCAACAGCCAGGTGGGTGAGATGGGCGAGCAAGGTTCTGGAGGATGGCCCCACAGTGGACACAAGGTGCCTGACTGGTGGCCAGCTCCAGGGTACAGTGTCAGAGCCAACTCCCCTTCTGCTGCCACAGCCAGACTGTCAGCCCTGTACCCCCAACCCCTGCTCATCTAGCTGTGCTTCGTGGGGACTGGGTGTCCTGGAGGTGCCTCTGGGCCCCTTCAGAGGGTGAGGCCAGGGCAGTGTGGGCCTCATTAGAAAAATCTGCTCCACTGATGAAATAGTTTTGAAAACCTCCTGGAAGGCAGTGAGTATGTCTTTTCGTCATTATCGTCAGCTTCAAGCATGGAGCCTGGCTCCTACCGAGTTGGCCCTCAGTACATATTGGCTAAATCAAAACAAAAGAAAACAATGCCTTTCTGAACCCTGTCCACTTATTTAAATGCTGTCATTCTTCTAAGTCCAGTGCAAACCACATCCTCCCCTCCACCCCAGTAGTGTTCTCTACTTTTCCCAGCCAATGTCACCATGTTCATGAGTGTTTGCCTTCTCACTCCAGCTACTCGGAAGCTCTTTGGGAAGCTGATTCAGTCCATGCTTCTCTGATACCATCTATGCCTATAAATGTGTAACAAATGCTTTTGATTCAAAGTGTGCAACATCCATATTTGGGTAAAGATTTCCTTTTATAATGATGACATTGATGTCATTCTTATTTTCTGTGTCTCCTAACGAAACCCCTGGAGGAGGGAATACCAAGACACAGCTTCTCATAGTTACTATCAGCTATTAGGGTTTTGCCTGATAAGTTACTTCTCAATGAGAGAACCACACATTTGTGTTAGGTGGTCTTTCTTCCTTACTGCTGCTCAAGGCCTTTGATCCTTGGGGTCAAGATTTAGGATTCATGGGTGGATGGCTTCAGTCAGAACTGGACAATGGTTCTGCACCTTTCCTGTAAGTAAACACCTGGAGTGTAGAATTTTAGTGGCTCTAGGATTCAACAGTGTGACAGCCCTGCAGCTCCTCTTATCTATTCAAATGGGCCACCTAAAGAGAATCTGTACTCTGTAAATGTCCTGGGGCACCTTTTCCCTTTCCCTCCAATTGATATGCAGTATCTATAAAACCCCCAGATTCATCCACCTTGTTTCCACCTAAGATGTTTGACTTAACAATTATTTACACACAGGAAAAGAAACGAACAAACAAACCATGAAGCTCCCCACCAACAGACAATGAAAGAAAGAAGAGAGCTAGTCTCTGATACTAACCAGTCTCATAAGAAGAACCATTCTTGCAGCATTAGCCACAATAGCTCAGAGATGGAAGCAACCTAAACATCCACTGGATGAAGAATATGTGGATCGGACTTCCCTGGTGGCTCAGTGGATAAGAATCCGCCTTCCAATGCAGGGGATATGGGTTCGAGTTCTGGTCTGGGAAGATCCCACATGCCGCAGAGCAACTAAGCCCGGGCGCCACAACTACTGAGCCTGTGCTCTACAGCTCGCGAGCCACAACTCCTGAGCCCGCGTGCCTAGAGCCCGTACTCTGCAACGAGAGAAGCCACCGCAATGAGAAGCCCGCGCACCGCAACAAAGAGTAGCCCCCGCTCACCACATCTAGAGAAAGCCTGTGCGCAGTAACGAAGACCCAAATGCAGCCAAAAAAAAAAAAAAAGAATATGTGGATAAAGAAAATATGGCATATCCATACAACGGAATATGATTCAGTTTAAAAAAAGGAAGGAAATCCTGCCATATGCTACAACATGGATGAACCTTGAGGACATTATGCTAAGTGAAATAAGCCAGTCCCAAAAGACAAATGATGCACAAGTCTACTGATGTGAGGCATCTAAAGTAGTGGAACTCTTAGAGAGTAGAATGGTGGCTGCCAGGGGATGGAGGGAGAGGGAACAGGGGTCTTGCTGTTCAACACGTGCAGTGTTTCAGTTTTGCAGGATGAAAAAGTCTTAGAAATCTGTTGCACGACAATGTGCATATAGTGAACACTTCTGTGCTGTACACTGCAAATGGTTAAAAGGGTAAATTGTATAGGTTTTTTTTAACCACAATTTTTTTAAAAAGCACCATTCATGGGCAACAAGTCTGTCCCAGGGATTTCCCAGGAAATCCCACCATAACTTTACACAATGGGCATTGTTTTCTTCGCTTCAGAAAGGGAAGAAAGGAGAGGTCCAGAGACATACTTGAACCTGTGGCCATCTGACTCCAGCAGCTATGCTTTCTCACCACTGCACAGACCCCTCCACTCTCACGTGGGACTGGGCTGGTGACCACCGCGCCACAGGTGAGAGCAGTGAGTGGGGCTGTGAGTAGAGAGAAGTTTCTCTGGTTTTGTAAGACTTTCCAGGTCAAACCACCTCTGCCAACGTGTTAACAGTCTCCCCCAATATGTTCCCCACTTCTTCCCTTGTAACAGAACCCCTGAGTTTTAGCTGGTTACCTGGTCACGTGAAATAAAGACTTCCTCCCCTGAAATTAGCTGTGGCCATGTGACTAAGTTCTGGCTAATGGGTTGTAAGGAGAAGAATCATAGGTAACTTCTGGAAAGTCTCTTTATTTATTTATTTATTTTGCAGTATGCGGGCCTCTCACTGTTGTGGCCTCTCCCGTTGCGGAGCCAGACGCGCAGGCTCAGCGGCCATGGCTCACGGGCCCAGCCGCTCCGCGGCATGTGGGATCCTCCCGGATCGGGGCACGAACCCGTGTCCCCTGCATCGGCAGGCGGACTCTCAACCAGTGTGCCACCAGGGAAGCCCTCTTT
The DNA here is from genome assembly GCF_000442215.2 of Lipotes vexillifer. Taxonomy (NCBI): domain Eukaryota; kingdom Metazoa; phylum Chordata; class Mammalia; order Artiodactyla; family Lipotidae; genus Lipotes; species Lipotes vexillifer. The sequence goes on along the minus strand of NW_006783088.1, from coordinate 1,313,844 downwards.
ATTTATTATTATTATTATTTTTTAAATTTATTTTGGCCATGCCGTGCGGCATATGAGATCTTAGTTCCCTGACCAGGGATTGAACCCGTGCCCCCTGCAGTGGAAGCTCGGAGTTTTAACCACTGGATGGGCCACCAGGGAAGTCCCTGGAAAGTCTCTTTAAAAGAGGGGCACACCCACGCATTTATTGTAGGAAATTTATAAAATGTGAACAAAAAAATGATAATGGTCCAAAAATAAATATTCTTAATAATTTAACATAAAAAAAGAAGAAAAAAAAAGAGGGGCACACCCTTCTTCAGTCCTTCCTCCTGCCTTCTATTGGCTGGAATAAAACATGATGGCTGGAGCTTGAGTGGCCATAATAGGTCATGAGGTAGAAACTAAGATTAACTGATAACCCCAACCATAGCACATTGATACCATCGTGTGAGGCTCTTGCACACAATGAGGGCATCTGATTTATTGATGCTGCATATGTTACATATGAGAGAAATCTGAAGTCATCCCATTGATCCTGACAGGTCTAGTAGGACCTAGATCCTTCAGTGATTATGGTTGGATGAAATCACAAGATCCACGTGCCCACAAAGAAATTATAGAGGTTCTGAAAACAAACATTTGTAAGTTAGAAGCCGAGATCATTGACTTCTCCCGTTTTCCCATTCATTCATTCATTCATTCAACAAGTATAATTTGAGTGCCCACTATGTGCTAGGCACTGTTGTAGCCCTGGAAATCCAATGTCAAACAAGACAGATAGAATCCTTGTCCCCCGAGATCATGCACTTTTATGGACTGATAATATCTTCCTTCTACTTCCCACCATGCGGTATGAAATGTCCCATGTATGTGGGAGGTGGGGGCGGGGGTGACTGGAACATGGGAGGAATTTTGAAATGTGGCCAAAGGGGAGCAATTTTCTCTCACCCCAGATTTCCTGAGAAAGTCCATTTTGGAGCCACAGAGGAGACATTCCTATGTCTTGTTCCGGCTTGTGCTGGGGGTGGGGATTGAGTCAGAGCTACAATATGAGATCAATAAACTCACCTAAGAATCCACCACCCGAACCAGGTCTTTAAGTTTCTCCAGGGTCCGGACTCCCTGGAGGCACAGTGGTTAAGAATCCACCTGCCAATGCAGGGGACACGGGTTCGAGCCCTGGTCTGGGAAGATCCCACATGCCGCGGAGCAGCTAAGCCCGTGCACCACAACTACTGAACCCGCGTGCCTAGAGCCTGTGCTCCGCAACAAGAGAAACCACCGCAATGAGAAGCCTGCGCACCGCAACGAAGAGTAGCCCCTGCTCGCCGCAACTAGAGAAAGCCCGCGCACAGCAACAAAGACCCAATGCAGCCAAAATATAAAAATTAAATTAAATTTAAAATTTTTTTTAAAAAAGTCTTTCGAGGGTCCCAAAGGGCTCCAGCTACCAAAAATGATTCCTGGCATTAGTACTGGCAAATGTGGTAAGAAGTTCACCAGTGGGGAGGTTTTCTAAACCAAAATCATGGCACAAGATCTGAGAAGTTCCCACCCCTGTGGGGTCCACTAAAACTGAAAACTTTTGAAATCAGAACTCTCCCCAAATATAGATTTGGAGCCTATGGCATTGTATCATACTAGCTAGGCCCATCACCCTAAAATCCTTTTGCTGCTAGAAATTAATAAATCTTAAATTAATAGTTTGCAACACTATTCACAATAGTCAAGATGTGGAAACAACTGCCCATCGACAATGAATGGATAAAGAAAATGCGGTAAAGGCGTACATGGAATATTACTCAGCCTTAAAAGAGAAGAAAATTCTGCAATATGTGAAAACATGGGTGAACCTTGAAGATATTTTGCTAAATGAAATAAGCCCATCTCAGAAAGACAAGTACTGCATGATTCCACTTACATGAGGTTTCCAAAATAGTCAAACTCTTAGAATCAAAGAATGGAATGGTGATTGCCAAGGGCTGGATGGAGAGAGAAATGGAAAATTCCTAATCAACCAGCATAAAGTTTCAATTAGCAAGATGAATAAATCCTAGAGATCTGCTGTACACCATTGTACCTATTGTCAATAATACTGTATTGTACCCTTAAAAATCTGTTAAGAGGGTAGATCTCATGTTAAGTGTTTGTTAAGTATTCTTACCAAAATAAGATAAATTAAAAAAAAAAAAAACCAACAGTGAACTAACAATTGACCCTGCACTAATCTAGGCATTCTGATTGTTGCTCCTGAGAAATTTTCGTTCCATCTGGGGAGATATAACAAGGAAAAATAAAAAAACACAATCCCTGCTCTAAGGGAGGCTCTTGGCCTGGTGGGGAATCAGACATAAACTAACCATAACTGCACGAGGCAGAAGGTGCAGCTAGAAAGGTAGGTAGGGTTAAGTTTGGAAGGCATCGAATGCCGTGCGAAGAACTTTGGAATGTAGTCTCTGTATGAAGGTCTCACCTGAGTTGATGAGAGGCTATGTCATCAAGATATTTAGGAATATCTAAATATTCTATTTAGGAATATCTAAATATTCTATAGAGCCCATGTTGCAGACGCCAGAGGGTTCACATGATCCTCTTGAAATGTACACCAAAACACAAAATACAGATTTTTCCAGAAAGAGTTACCTTACCCATAGATTTCATCAGCTTTTTTAAAAAGGGTCCAGAGACTTCGCTGGCGGTTCAGTAGTTAAGACTCCGTGCTTCCCCTGCAAGGGGCACAGGTCTGATCCCTGTTCGGGGAACTAGGATCGTGCAACTCCGCGCAATGAGGCCAAAAAATTTTTTTAAGAAAAAAAGTTTAAAAAGGGTCCATAACCCAATAAAAGTTTGAAAGCATTGTCTAAGCACCAGGGAGCCATCACAGTTTGGGGCAGATGATCTGAAGTCTGTGTTGTAGACTCACACTCTGATGGAGTGGAGATTGGAAAGAAAGTTTTTCAGAAGATGATCCAAAACCCCAAGGTGGATATTGAGCTGACAGAGTAATTGAGAAAACAGGACTCGTCTGAGAGGTAGAATGCACAGGATTTAGGGCAATTCTGGATGAAGGTGGCATAGGGAAAGGAAGGTAAAGATTAGCATTTTGATTGGAATTCTAAGGAGAAAGACGTCAAAGAAATTATGACTGACTTCCAAATGATACAATTTCTTTTAGTATGCCTTAGAGACAGAAGGAATATTTTCACAAAACCAGTCCGGGGTGCCTTCCAAAGGACAAGGTCACCAGGCAGTTTGCCAGAATTTCACTTTGTCTATGGTATGTTTTGATATGAGAGTCAGATACAGTATTCTCATCCTCTGAATCATGTGATTCACATCCAGAAATTCTGTAAGATTCTAATAACTTGGAGGAAAACCTAGTTACTTGTTTAGCTGTATAGTTAAGATTGTATTTCATTGGGTCTCCTTAGAGCCTCCCCCATCTTTGCGAAGGAAAAAGTTATCTCCTACGGTTCTATAGAGCCCATGTTGCGTGGGCTATTCCAACCTCCACAGCAAGTAAGGAAGGGCAAAAATGACTTCAAGGTTTTCACCCTAAGCAATTGTGTTATGCTTTTAACTGCAAAATAGAATCAAGGAAGAGAAGCAGGTTTGTGGGGAAGGTGAAGGTAAGATCATTAAATTGGGTTTGGGCAAACTGAATCCAAGGTATTTCTGAGACATTTTATCCATTAGGAACCTTTTGGTTGTGGGTGGCAGAATCCATCTGAAACCAATGTAAGTAGAAGGAATGCCTGGCCTTACATAACTGAAAACTCGAGAGGTTCTGCTGTAGGCATGGCTGTATCAGGTTCTCACATGATGTTATCAGGCATCTGTCTCTCCCCATCTCTTGCCTTCTTGTTCCTTATTATGTTTCCAGTTTAGGCAGATTCTCCTCTCCACGAGGCAGTGGTTATGACCAACAGCAGTTTCAAGCTTACCCTCTTCTGCCAGCAAAACAATGCCAGCAATTCCACTCTCTCCAAAGTTCTGGCAAACACCTCAGTCTTTTTTTTTTTTTAATGCGTGCATGTTTTGGGTTTTTTTAAAAAAATTAATATTAATTAATTAGGCTGTGTTGGGTCTTCATTGCTGCACACCGGTTTTCTCTAGTTGCGGTGAGCGGGGACTACTCTTCGTTGTGGTGCATGGGCTTCTCACTGTGGTGGCTTCTCTTGTTGCAGAGCAAGGCTCTAGGTGCGTGGGCTCAGTAGTTGTGGCTCGCGGGCTCTAGAGAGCAGGCTCAGTAGTTGTGGCACACGAGCTTAGTTGCTCCACGGCATGTGGGATCATCCCGGACCAGGGCTCAAACCTGTGTCCCCTGTATTGGCAGGCAGATTCTTAACCACTGAGCCACCAGGGAAGCCCCTCAGGTCTAATTCTGATTGACTTTGATTAGATACCCATCCTTGAATCAATTATTGTTGTTTAATTGACTCAATCTTCTGTGGTTGACAGCCTCAATTATGTCCTCCAGTGATCCTGCTTCCTAGATTCATACTCTTGTTTTATCTTCTCCTCTTGAGTAACTTACTTCTAACCAACAGAATATGGCAATGTTGAGGGGTTGTCACTTCTGTGATTAAGTTACAAAAGACTTTGACTTCCATCTTGCTAGCAGACTCTCTCTTGCTGGCTTTGCTGATGCAAGCTGCCATGTTGGAGACACCCACATTGCAAGGAACTGAGGGTGGCCAACAGCCACCAAGGAACTGAGACCCTCAGTCCAACAGCACTTGAGGAACTGAATCCTGCCAACAACTCTGAAAGTTAACGTGGAAGCAACTCCTTCCCCTTTGAGCCTTCAGATGAGACCCCAGCCCTGGGTGATACTTTGACTGCAGCCTCATGAGAGACCATGATCAGAGGACCCAACCAAACCCTGCCCAGATTCCTGACTCACAGAAACTGTGAGAAAATAAATGTGTGTTGTCTTAAGTCACTAAATTTTGGACTAATTTGTTATACAGCCATAGACCTAATACACGTGGGTTGTGGGACTGCCCCTGAAGGGGCAGGTGAGGTCAGCCTCGTGTGAACCATGTGGAGTGAGAGTAGAGAACAGCTGTCTCCCCAGAGGAAAGCTAAAGTGTAGTTACTAGAAGCAGGATGGAATTCAGGCAGGCAAAAGTACCTGATACCTACCTCATATATCTACTTGGGAATGTAAGGAAGCAGCTGCAAACATACCTGGAGATATATTAGGTTGGCCAAAAAGTTTGTTTGGGTTTTTTCATGTTATGGGAAAACCCAAACGAACTTTTTTGCCAACCCCAACAGACTTGGCAGCGATTCATGCACAGGTGACTGTTGAAACTGTAAAAATGGATGAAATTGCCCTCAAAGAGAGAAGGGCCAAGGGCAGATCTCTTAGGAAGAGCAACAATTAAGGAGTAGATGGAAGAAGAGGCAAAGGTGAGTAGGTGAGGGGCAGAGGTATAGGATGATGTGCTTGATATGGAACAGATTCAGATTGGTCAGTAAGACAAGCATCTGAGGAGCTGCAGCACACTGTTAGAAATCTGGGCTTTCAGTTCGGAAGTTGTACATTGGGAAGTCATCAACGTAAATGAGAGTGTTAAAATCAGGTATGTGGATGATTTTGTCCAGTGAGAAGGCTTGAGGGGAGAAGAGGTCATGGACAAATCCTTGCAGAATGTGTATTTAAGCAGCAGGGGAGGGAAGAACACTGATGGGAAGGGACCTGAGGAGGAATAGTTGGAGACATAAGAGGCAGTTCAAGACTGGTCTAGTCTCCCAGAAACCATGAGCATTTCAAGACTGATACAGTCGAGAGAGGCAGAAGCTGAAGAGAGGTTGTGTGTGATGAGAAGCGAGAAAGGAATGATGGGCCAGGGATGGGGAGGTCCGTGGTGGCCCTAGTGGGAAACATTCCAGGGGAAAGTAGGGGCAAAAGCCAGACTGCATAGGTTTAAGAGTGGGTGGGACATGAATGGGAGATGTGGCAAACTGACCAGCATTGTGAGAAGTTTCACGGTGGGTTATGGGAAGATTTGAGCATACGTGTAGGCTGAGGGGGCAAGTCTGGGCTGTGCCTTTCCACTCCCAGCTCAGGGTAATTTCAGTTGACTTCCTTGAGTTCTGTTACAGCTTTATGAGATGACAGGGTCCAAAACTGTCCACAAACCTTTGTTGTAAAGAGCCAGCTAGTAAATATACTAAGCTTTGCCAGCCGTAGGGTGGTCTCTGTGGTGACCACTCAACTCTGCCATTGTAGTGTGAAAGCAGCCATAGGCAATATGTCACCAAATGAATGTAGCTGTGTCCCAATAAAACTTTATTTATAAAAACAGGGGACAGGTTATACTAGGCCTACAGGCCAAAGTTTGTCAACCTCAAACTTAAACTGTGAAAACATCAAAAAAGACAAATGATTTATTAGCACTCCACCAGTCAACACTGTAATTCAAACTCAACTCCACAAGAAGTTTTTGATTGCTAATTAAATTGAACTTAAGAGTGGTAAGATATATATACCTCAGTGAAGATCTCTATCAAATTAAGTGGTACACCTGTGCCCTGGCAGGGCTCACTTCCAAGATTTTTGTGCCCCTTTACATCCCACCTCATCCCTGAGTATTTTATTCCAGAGATAACTGCAGCTAAACTCAATGAGGCACTTATGTACTACTACTGACAATTTTCATTTGTTTTTATGTTTCATTTAAGTCCAAATAAATCAGTTCTTAAGCAAATGCCTATGCATTAAAAAGGACCTTAATTACAAAAAAAAAAAAAAAAAAAAAAGCCACACACACCAAAAAACAAACAAAAAAACCCCAACAGGCAAAGGGCACGATTTCGTCCGTGGGCTATAGTTTGCTGACCCTTGCTCTAGGCTCATGGAAGGGGATTGGAGATGCAATAAATGGGGCAACTGATGAAGCAAGGATAGCATCAAGACCTCGGGGAAATGGGTTTGCCTCAGAAAGAAGGTTCTTGCGTCTATTTGGACACCTGCTGCTCTCTGACTTTCCTCTTTATGTGTCTGCCTTGTAACCCTCAACTATGAGCACCTTGGGGCTAGGAATGTTTCCCAGCAATGATTCCAGAGGCTTCCACACAGGAAGCCCTCAGACACATAAGCAGTTGAGAGGAGACACAAAGGTGCCTTACTGTGGAAGAAGGGGAAAGGAGAGAGACACATATGGAAAGGCCTGTGTCACCTCTGAGTCAGGAGCCATGAAGCCAAGTTCCCTCCACTGATGTTTAATCAGAGAGGCAACATGTCTCTAATATTAGTTTCAGACTGAGTCCTTCCAAGAGGCAGAGGACTGAGGTAGAAGGTCTTGCTGTCTCACAAGTGGTATACTGGAATCTGGGGAGGACTCTGAAGACTAGGGAGGAGGGCAAAGGGCCACCTCCAGAAAGATCCTGGACATACTGTGGGATGGTGAGGAAGAAAGGGTACTGCAAAGCCCAGGAGCGCTCTGGAAGTCCCGAGGGGGGAAATGGGGAGAGAAGAATGGAAGAGGGGCTGGGGCCAAATAGCTCCTGGGTACCTTTTTTTTTTTTTTGGCCGCACCACACATCATCTTAGTTCCCTGACCAGGGATCGAAACTGCGCACCCTGCTGTGGAAGCACAGAGTCTTAACCACTGGACCACCAGGGAAGTCCCTTGGCCTCCATTTTAAACTCCTGAGATGGGATGGGGCTGTACAGAGGTTTAAAAGGTGGTAAGTGAAAAAGGAAGCATTCTTTATGCAGCTCACACCTGGGCACAGGGAATCCAGAGACTGGAGACTGAGCTGAGAGGGCCCAAAGAGAGCCCATTCTCTCGCGGGGAACCGGAGTCCACTCTGCCTTGGGAAGGGTGTTTGTGGAACACAAATGGCGGCCTTCAGCCTAAGGTAGAAGCTGCAGAAAGCTGAGGGTGGAGGCACTGGGGTAGCTTGATGAATAGGTAGGAGGCATCTCTTGGCAGGGGAAAAGGGTAAGGGCATCTTCAAGAAAAATGATGTCATTGGAGCTGAGCCGAGGCTAGAGGGAAGTGTTCAAGACCTCCACGACTTTTCTCAGCCTGACTTTCCATCCTGCCATTCTCCTTCCTATATCCTAGGTTCCTACTGAGTTTACAACCCATTCTAAGCACATACCACCATTTCCCCATCTTCCAGCCTTTGTGTTGTTTCCTCTCCTTGCCATTTCCTGGTCTTCCTTCCTCCCATCTTCTTGTCTTTAAATCCTTTCTGGTCTTCAAGTCTTAGATGCTGCTTCCTCCAGGAAGCCTTCTTAGATTCCATTCCCAACTGGGAGCAATCCTTCCCTCCTCCGAGCTCTTTATCTGTCTGTCATGAGAGAAGTCATTTAGCAATTTTCACCTGTAATAAAGAAGTGCTGAGGACAGAAGCCATTCTCCAGGCAGTGCTGTGCCTTCCCCTTACCCACAGCACATTACCCAGGCAAACGCCCTCTACAAGTGGGGACTGGACAAGGGTCTGTACAAGCTCAGGCAGGTGCTACAGTCCCTTTTACCAGCTCCTGGGGCTGTTCTGTCTGCTGGGTTAGGGCCCTGTACGCATCAAGCCTGTAGCTACCAGAATCCTGGACACCCTGAACCCCTCCTCCTACAGAAGCCCCAGCTGCTTGCTAATTCTGCTTCCTGCTTTTAACCCAAGGATAAACCCAGGCTCACTCTTCTGTCTCTTGGCTGGCTTTCTCTCCTCATGGTGGGGAATGCCACAATGGGGTCTCTTAAGCACATTGATTTAGGAAATAGGCTCTGAGCTACCTATGTTCTTACAACCCAGGAGCTCTGGGTATTCACGTGCTGGTTGGACAGCCTGTCTGCCTCTCCCATGGAGCTGGCTATCCCTTGGTATCAGCCATATTGGCTGATTTCAACCCCAGTTCACTTTTGGCCTGGGCCAGAGAAGTGCATTTAGTGAATTAACTTAATGAAGTATGCGTGGTGGGCGTATAAGAGCTCCAAAGAGATGCACTAAGCTTATTGTGTCAAATTGCTGTGTGCCCTTGGGCAAGTGACACCCCCCACCCTAACTCCTGTCAATATCTTGGCTTCTATCTTTTAAAAAACAAGAAGGTTGGGCAAACTTGCAAATCCTGCTAGCCCTAATTTTCTGTGTGTGGAGGGTGTGTGTATCTCAGCTCCCGCAGAGCAGATCGACAATCATAAGAAAAGGGTTCCTGACAAAGGTGACAGGGATTTGAACATTTCCTAGGCGTTGATGCCCTTGGTGATTTGCAGTTTGCATCTGGGAGATTTTGCACCTGAAGACAAAGAGAAAGGATTTTTTTTTTTTTAAGAAGATGTTGGGGGTAGGAGTTTATTAATTAATTAATTTATTTTTGCTGTGTTGGGTATTCGTTTCTGTGCGAGGGCTTTCTCTATTTGCGGCAAGCGGGGGCCACTCTTCATCGCGGTGCGCAGGCCTCTCACCGTCGCCACCTCTCTTGTTGCGGAGCACAGGCTCCAGACGCTCAGGCTCAGTAGTTGTGGCTCACGGGCCTAGTTGCTCCGCAGCATGTGGGAATCCTCCCAGACCAGGGCTCGAACCCGTGTCCCCTGCATCGGCAGGCAGATTCTCAACCACTGCGTCACCAGGGAAGCCCCAGGATTTTTTTTTTTTTTTTTTTTTCCCCAGCAAGATTCCTGGAATGTTGTTCTCCAGCAGGACCACTGGGATTCTGGGCCTGCACTGTCCAGTATGGTGGCCACTGGCTACATGTGGCTATTTAAAAGTGATTAAAATTAAATAAAATTAGCAAGCCGTTTCCTCAGTCATAGTAGCCACATTTCAGATGCTCAGTAGCCACGTGTGGCTAGCGGCTGCCATAGTGGATGATGCAGTATAGAGCATTCCTATCTTCACACAGAAACTTCTATAAGAAGCTCTGGATCAAACTTTTGTAAATCAGGAAACTGAGGCCCAGAGAGGCGACATGACCTGGCCAAGCATGTTATGGCAGATCTGGGCCTAGAACATAGGTACCCCATTCCCAGGCCTGACTCATTGCCGTACCCCCTGCTGCCTCCTTCCTCTATGCCCCTCTGGGCTCCCAGCTCAGAGCCCCTAGTGGGTACAGCACAGGGCCAGGCGGCTGCATTGGTTGGTCCCAGGGGATGTTTGTGACTGAGCAGAGCTCCAGATGCTGCACATTCCTGGTAGGGTCAGACCTGCCCTGCGGCAATCAGGGAATTAGCCTCTCAGAAGAGCCTCAGATATTCTTTCCGGAGCTGCCCTCTTCCTGCCCGGCCCGGGGGGCTGGTTGGTTCAGGAGCGCTCTCGGATCGCCTTGGGTGAAGCTGAAAGGCTGCGTGGATTCCCTGTTGGAGAGGTACTTCTGCTCAAGGAGGGTTCGGAGACAGGCAGGAAATTGCACCTCTTGCATCTTCTAAGGTCTCCAGGTCCAGCACGAGGGGCATCTGGGAACAGGGTTTCTGCCATTCCACCCTTGGGGCCGCATTTGGCGGGAACCGGATCTGCCCTCACCTGCAGCCCTGTGGCGGGTGTGATGTTAAGAGCAGGGAGACCGGCGTCCGGGGGTGGAGGTACGAGGGGCTGAGAGGCCAGGGGAGGGGGCGCCCGGGAGCGCCCTGACCTCGCCGGCTGCTGGGAGGCGGAGGGGATGGGGGTTGGGGGAGAAGAGGGGAGCCTGGCAGCCAATGAGAGGGAGGATCTCGTTTCAAAAGGGTTAACCCACAGCCAATGGGAGCCTGGGGGAGCGGATCCTGCTCCCTCCATTCAAGAATCCCAAGTATTCAAGATGGACGGCAGGGAGTGTGGAAGGAGAAAGGGGGCGAGGGGGGAAGAGCGAGATCGGCAGAGGCCAGGGCGCGGCGGCCGCTTGGTCCCCGGACCTACCTTGGTCCCGGCCGGCGGGCGGAGGGGCGGCCGCCGGGGATCCGAGCCCGGCCCGGGAGAGGAGCCGGCGGGGCGCGAGAGGGCGTGAGAGAGGGGGTGCGAGGCCAGGGAGGGAAGCCAAGAGGGAGGGAAGGGCAGAGAAAGAGCCCGGGAAGAAGGAGGTGGCAGGCAGAGGAACGTAAGGAAGCGCACTGTGTAGGTATCTGAGCGCCCTGAGGGGTAACGCCACCGATTTTCGGTTTTATTCTCTCGGTGAGGGGAGGGGGCTGGTCTGGGCTCTTCCCCTCGTCTTCCTTCCCCCTCTTCGTCCTCCTCCCCTCGTGGGCATCTCTTCCATTTGTTCCTTTCGCAGCGCTCGTAACTGGCGAGCAGCAGGCACGTCGTGCTGGGGCGGCTTCGCGGTCCTTTCCCCGCGGGGCGGTGGTGCCCAGGGGAGGGCGGCTGCTGCCGGGCTGAGGCCGGGCCGTCTGGGGCCGGGCGTGCCGGGGACTTGGCGGGTGTGTTCAGAGGGAAGCGCCGTGGCCGAAGGGCTGCAGCCGGGCGGGGAGTTGTGCATCTTGAGAAGTTGTGGATGAGCCAAGGGGCTGTGTGCGCGTGTGAGGCCCGCTCTTGGGCTGAGAGTTGTGGGGTTTTGAGGGGTGTGTTCTGTGGAGCAGCCGTGGCTTCGCACTCCGGGGCTTGCTGTTTGGGTAAGTGTGTAGTGAGGGCTGAGTTGTGCAGCGAGTGTGGCTGGGAGTTTGCGTGTGCGCGCGCGTGTGGTCCAGCCTCTAGGTGTGTGTGTGTCCTGGGGGGGGGCACCGTTGGGCGTAGAGGGCGAGCGCGCCCCCTCCCCCCACCTCCCCCTGCCCCTTTCAGCCCATTCACGGAACGGGGCTTTCAGGACCCTCCCGGGCCCCTCCCCCTCCAGTCGCCATGGCTGCGGGGAGTGGGGGGAGGAGACAGTCGGGGCCAGCCCCTGCCCCTGGCGCTCCAGCTAACCCTCCACCTGCCCTTTCTCTCCCTTCCGCAGGCTGGGCCCCATCCCCCGCTGCTCCGGGGAGCAGGGCCCGGAAGATGGTGGCCAATGAGGAGGGGGAGTGGAGAGAACTTGAGCCGGGGCCTCCCCTCCCCCATTTCCTCCTCGGTCTCCACACCCGCCTCTGGAAGGAGCTGGGGGATGGCTCCTGGGCCCACGCTGGGGGACGGGCCCTGCTGGCTGCTGAATCGCAGGGCCCGCTCTGCAGTGAGTTGGGTGTGAGAGCCGAAGGGACCTTGGCCCCAGCACCGTCTCCCTTCTCTCCCCTGGGAGAGATCTGGGAACTCCTTGGTGAGGAATCTTCCCCTCACCTCCAGGAACTTGCTGGGCAGTCCTGCCTTTGCCCCTCTGCCCCCTGTTGGCATGATCCAGTTCCCTGCTGGGACTGCTTTGCTCAACCCGAGAGCAGGGGCCTGGCGACTGGCCCTAGTGGGGCCTGGGTCCCCGTTAGAACGTTTTGCAGATTACAGGAACAAACTCTGCCTAGGAAGGCGGGAGAGAGGCTCTCCTGCTTCCTGAGGGCGTGGGAGGGGGCCGGAGGGGAAGCCCAGAGGAAGAGCTCCCAACTGGGAGTCTGTCCGCCATTCCTCTGGCCGCCGGCTGTGGAAGGCGGAGGTTATCTCCTGGAGGCCTTCCCTGATCGGTGTACCGGGGAGTTACCCCACAGCCCCTGACCCTCTGGGCTGCACACAGTTCACCAGGTCAGAACTGGAGCTGAGCTTCCGGGGCCACAGCTCTAGCCAGGAATGTGCCACACTAGAGCTCTGCCTGGCTCTGAACCTTTGGCTGGTGTCAGGATTGTTTATCCAGGGTTTAAGCCCGTTAGACCAGGCAGGATGGGGAAGTTCTGGGTGAGCTGAAAGCTCCCTAACTGGAGTCCCTGGATAAACAAGAAACAACTCGGATTCTGATCCCACTGCCAATGAAAGCCTATCTCTAACGGTGAGGGAATCAACCACACCGTTTCGTTTAATGCTGAACCCATCAAGTGGATTTAATGACCTCCAAGAGGAGATGCAGAGGTGGAACTTCACCCGCAGCTTCCACCTCCAGAAGCACCTCCCCTCCTGTGCAGCCTGGGGACCCTGTGCCTTTTCTCCACCATCCCTCTGGTCCTGAAGGTTCATCTGAGGCTGTCCCCTTAAGGCCTAGAACTTCCCTTTATCTAAACTAAAAAGGAGAACGAGCTTTGGCGTAGGGGGGAAGAGAGGGTTCTCTGGTCCTGGTCAGCCAGCTCCTCTCTGGAGGGATGCTGCCGGAGATACAAATCCAGATGAACACAGCTTCATGTCACCTCCAAATTTGGGGGGTTTCTACCTCTCATTTCCTGTGAAGATTGAGTGCCAAGCTGCCTCCTTGGACCCTGTTCCCCCAGCCCCAAAACCTCAGGGAAAAGGTGGTCTTGATGCTATAGGAAGGGCGTGAGGAAGAAGGCCAGAGGAGTGGAGGGAAAATAGAGGATCTACGCCGAGAATGGAAGAGAAGGGAGGAAAGCTGTACTGAAGATGGGAAGGGGCAGAGGGAGGCCAAGAGAGCTGAGTGCCCCGGAGACTGAGAGAAGGGCTGAGGAGGCAGGGCTGGCATGCCTCTGCTGCGGGCCGGAGCTCTTTTCACATTGTGCTACTGTCTGCGCCTATCACTAGCAGTGCAATGTTAAAAGGGCATTGGCCGTGTAGTGCTACCCAGCGCCAGCTGCCTCCTCAGCGTTGAGACTTCCTCACCCAGAATCCTCCCTATGAGTAGTCCTACGAATAGCTCACATTTATGGAAGCGCTTCCACGTGCAGTCCACGTGCTAGACACTAAATACATTATGGTGGACCTCTAATGACTTTGGCAAGTAACACCCCCATTTTACAGATGAAAAAACTGAGAGTCAGAAAGGTTTAAGCAGAGCTGCCAAAGTTTTACAGCTTTTAAATTGCAGAGCCTAGATCTAATCCTGTCCTAAGTCTTGACAGCTCACCAGTCTCTTTGGAGAGGGTTGAGTAGATTCTCAACTGAGAGATTGCCGGAGCTGAGGGGTAGAGGGTTTTGATGCCACCTGCTGGTTGTATGAGTATCTTCCAAAGGTTCAATCCTTTAAGGATACAAGTAGTGGCTTGTTGGCTTAGAAGGAGTTCCCAGACTCAGTTTGGGATTGGAGGGTGGGTGGATAAGATTGGGAGAATCACTGTTAGGACCAGAATAGACCTCCATGAGAAAAAGGGGATGCCCAGGAAAGGAAAAAGGGCTAACCTGAAAGGACTGGTCCCTGGGGACAGGAACTCGTGTGCCCCTGGCATTCCACACCTGCAGCTCCTTCCCTGGCTCTTGGGCAGAAAAAGGAGACCTCATCTCCACCTGCAATTCCCAGCATGACCCCTCGTAGTCACAGGGTATTTGACAGTGGTGCTTCTCCGGGGCACACCTGTCTGGGCATCCAAGATTCGGACAGCACTGCCCATGGCCTGATCTTGAAGATTAAATAGGATCCCTTGAACCCAGCTCAAAGAATGATTCTTCCAGGAGAGACTACAAAGAACTTGAGGGCAACGACTGCCAGTTACTTCCCTGTTTCCCACAGTGTCTAGTTGGCTTAATAAGTAAATTGAGAGAGAGGCAGATTTGGGGAGCTTTAAGAAGGTAGCTAGTTTGTGTCTGATATTCAAAGTCAGATTTTCAAGGACAAGCCTTCCTGAACTTTGGTGCAGGAAGTGGAACTGAGAGGGACAGGGTTTCTGGGTCACTTGCTGGAAACTGAGAGAAGGCTTTAGGCATCACCAGGCATGTGGGAACTGAATGACGGGACAGACCCCCATCAGGCCTCTTAGATGGGGGTGCTGGACGTCATTCCTTCATGGCTTGATTTGCTGCCTTCTAGCACCTGTGTCTTCCAGGTCTCTTCCTCCCTTCTGCCCAGACAGCCTCTCCATCCTGACGTTGACAACAGTATTTGAGACGGTACATGTTCCTTTTTTTTCATTCTTAACATTTCTATTTGAGCCTCTTCTCTGGGCACAAAACAGCCATTTGGTGATGTGACTCCACTTATTAAGAAACAAGAAAATTTCAGTGTTTCCTCAATGCCCTTGAGATGAAATTCCTAAGTGCATTATGGCCTCTGCCTATCTTTCCTGTGCTATCTCATCTTACCCACTTGTATCTGTGCTCCAGCTTTGGAAACTTTTATTTCATCTAAACTTGAGCCACTTAACACACAGTTCTCTCGGCCTAAAATATCCCCCTCCCCCCAATCTTCCACTCTGCCCACGTAACTTTTTTTTTTTTTTAACTATAAATTTATTTATTTATTTTTGGCTGTGTTGGGTCTTCCTGCCCGCGCGCAGGCTGTCTCTAGTCGCGGTGAGCAGGGGCTATTCTTCGCTGCAGTGTGCGGGCTTTTCTTGTGGAGCACAGGCTCTAGGTGCACGGGCTTCAGTGGTTGTGGCACACGGGCTCAGTGGTTGTGGCACACGGGCTCAGGAGTTGTGGTGCACGGGCTTAGTTGCTCCGTGGCATGTGGGATCTTCCTGCACCAGGGCTTGAACCCGTGTCCCCTACATTGGCAGGCGGATTCTTAGCCACTGCGCCACCAGGGAAGCCCTGCCCACCCAACTTCTCATCCTTCAAGTGCCATCAGAGTCATCCCTTCTGCAAAGCGTTCCTTGACTCCTTAAGTCTAGGCTAAGCCTCTCCTACAAGCTCCCGAGCTTACTCCCCCATCCCCGCTCAGAGCCCTTGTCACCTACTGGAATTGCCTGGTTCTTGTTTGTCCTCGCGCTAGACCGAAAGCTCCATGAAGTCAGGCCGTGGCTGCCTTGTTCTCCACTGCATCCCCAGTGCTGAACAAGGCCTGGCAAGTAAGAGGTGCTCTTACAAATAGCTGCAGTATCAATAAATGAATCTGTAAATAACAAGCTAGCTTACAAAAACAATGATTTTCATGATGCGTCCAATCCTCCCTGCAGATGTCGGTGACCTCACAAAAATAAGATTTCACATCACTGCCAAAAATTGCACTTGCGTCACATGGTTGCATTGATGCTGCAGTTTTGAGCTATTTTGTTCCACTTTGTATCAGCTGCCAAGGCAGCACCTTGGCTGATCGATTTTCCTTTTAGCTTTACGTGTGGCCATGAGCTGACCAAAACATTCCAGAGCCAGGCTGAAAGGCAATGGGACCCAAGAAAACCCTTGTTCCGGAATAAACCTCTTCCAGGTGCCCAAACCAGGCAAAAGCAGATTCACTGTCAAGGGCTCCAAAAGACAGGAGCTGTTTTGGATACTCCAGCTGGAATACCACTCACAAAAGCCATCTCTTATAAGGAAAACCTCACCTGAATCTCCATCCCCTGCTATCTTGCCATTGACAAAGCAACTGCTGCCCCCTAGTGGTGTGAAGGGACAGGCCTGGGATGGGGGTGTATGTGACTGGTACAGTACTTGCATGAGGAAGAAAAGTCAGAGGACCGAGTGCCTCACAGTTGCTTTCCCCT
Source organism: Lipotes vexillifer (assembly GCF_000442215.2). Taxonomy (NCBI): domain Eukaryota; kingdom Metazoa; phylum Chordata; class Mammalia; order Artiodactyla; family Lipotidae; genus Lipotes; species Lipotes vexillifer. Next base: position 1,297,519 of record NW_006783088.1, on the reverse strand, counting down.
TTTTATTAAAAATAGACCCAAACACTTTATGTATCATACAAAAGTTTCGTTCGCTGGTGGCAGCCACGAGGAAGCCTGGCCCCGTAGCACTGATTTCCCGCCTTCCCCCCAAGGGACTGGGTGCCAGGGAGCAGTGGCTGGGCCTCGGAGAACGCCTACAAAGCCTGCTTGCTCTGGAATCTGCCAGCTGGGGGTGAGGCTGTTCCAGGGCAACTCTCCTTACCCCACGCAAGGGTCAGATACTTGAAAGTGCCTCTTTAGTGCCAAGATAAACAAGTGGAGTGAAATGGAAACCCCTGTGATTCTTTTATTATTACCCAGGGCCTGGGATTTGGGATTTCCACCCCCAACGAATCCTTGCTTCTACAAACGGGGGTGGGAAACTTCACCCTTAGAGACTCTGGTACCTCCCGGTGTCTGAGGCCAAAATTTCACTCCATCTTGAGCCTTTTCCCACCTGCTATTCTGTGGCCTAGGATCTACCAGTCCCATGACTCAAAGTTGGTCCTCTGTTCATTCACAGAGGTGGAGCAAACACTGATCCTTCCCGTGGTCCTCTGCCTGAGTCTACGCCCCGCCATCCCCTCAATTTTCAGGACCTTGGGGCTAGAAGGCCCCACAGCCAGCCCTTTCCCCCAGTCTGTCTCCCTGGTTGCTGCCCACTCCTGAGCCTTCAACACCCCTGGGGTACCCCAGGGCCCCGTTCCAAAGGGGCCTGGGAGTGGTGAGGTGGAGGCGGGGGAGGGGTTGGTGGGACCCGGGTTCCCCCCAGGGGTGGGGCAGTACTCATGCTGGTATGGACGCTTGGCAGGGCCAGGGGACAGGGGTGGGCAGGGTGGGGCATGCGGAGGAAGGGCACAGCCTGCTAGAGCCCCTCAGTCCCAGCCGTTGTCCTTCACCATGTGTGACATTTCAATGATGTACTTTCCTTCCTTGTACTTCTGGCTCGTCTCAAAAGCTTGTTCCTGATGGAGGGGAAGCCGTGAACGCAGGACAGAGCAGTTCCCTCCCAGGCACTCCTGCTGCCACCTGTGTTACCCCTGACCCCAACCCCGCTACCCCCCACCCAGTCCAACCCACTACTAGCTCCCTCTCCCCTCTGGATCTTGCAAAGACCTAACATGTGGGCACTGGGGCTTGGAGCGCCATGGAGACTCCACTTCAGAGGGGGGCCCTT
>NW_006783088.1:1286962-1296099 GCF_000442215.2 Lipotes vexillifer | reverse complement strand
CCCGGTACTTACATATTTCCAGCCGAGGGTGGTTTTGCAGCTCTCACAGAAGATATCAGCTACCGAGTGGAGCCCCGTGAGCAGGAGACGCTGCTCAGCTGGCCCGCAGCCCACGTTGACCCTGTCTCAGGAAACAGGAAGGACCCAGGACCCGGTGGGGTCGCTCTATCAGCCTAGACCCCGAACAGCCCAAAGGACCTTCCATCTGGAGAGAGCTTAACCCTCCAAATGGAAGCCCCTGCCCTCAGCAATCCACCCTTTTCTGGCCAGTGCCTGGGCCTTTTTCTTCCGGTGCTGGGACTGCAGTTCTGCCCAGACTCCCCGCAGAAGAACCGTAGACTGAGTTCCTAAACCGCTTTGCAAAAGGAGAGGCAAAGGCAGCAGGTGCAAAGCCACCTTCAGATGGCTCACCCCGTTTCTCCCAGAGGAAAATTATTGACAACACAAGCACACATGCACAAGGAGAGAGGTAGACTCACACGGAGTTAAACAGGTAGGCTCGGCCGTGGCTCCCTTGGAAGGACTGTGGAGACATAGGACAGACAGTGACTACTGGGTAGCCCTTGACGCAAGGGTTACCCTTGCCCTGAGTCCCCCCGGGACGCAGAGGAGGGAGGCTGGACTTCGTTGCCTCACCCCTAGGTGATGTTTGGGCTACCCTGCGGGGAGAGCGGAGGGGAGTGGCAGGCCCCCACTTGGCGTACCTTGGAAATAAGCTCATCGTGTTTGGCCAGGTGAGCACGGCAGTGGACGCAGCTGTAGGTGCGGTGGCAGCGGGGCAAGTAGCTGCGGAAAGTCTTGGTGGGGAGGCAGGCAGGGGCCGGGCCAGGGTCGCAGCTGGGCATGACGGGCTGGAGGACGATGCCCTGGCGGGCAGGAGGGGCTGGTGCCGTGCAGCTCCCACACAGACGGTCGCAGGTAAAGCAGCGGAGCAGGTTGGCTAGAGCCGTGTTTCAGGGCAGGAGAGATGTGGGGGGGCTGCCCGGCCAGGGCCCCCCCAGACGCGAACCAGATAGAAATGGAAGTCACCTGGGAAGAGGGGGAGGTGCATCAGGAGAGCCGAGACCACGTGAGGAGCCCCTCCTGCGGGGATGGAGAAGATGGGGCTCCGCTCACCTCCACCCCTACTACCCCCGCATCGCCAGCAACCCTCCTCAGCGTCCGGTTGCACTGTGTCTCCCTGTCCCCTGGATGACAGTCTGCTCTGGCAAGCCTGGCAGCGGATCCAGGCCTCTAGCCCAGGAGGTGGTGTCTCTCCCTCCTGGGGCGGGAGCAGCCTCCACCATTTTCCACCGGCACCAGCGCTGCCATGGGAGCAACGTCATTTGCAAGTGTTCTTTCCTTGGTTTTCAGTTCTTTTGTGAGGATCTGCGTCCCACATGCACTGGTAGGCTCTGTGTCTCTGGAGCTCAAAGCCTTTAAAAAGTTGGGGGTGCCTGGCAGTTCTTTCTCATGGCCTCCGTTTGCAATATAATTGGTCCATCACACATTTTGTGTGGGAGGGAGGGGCGTGATGAGAAAGGGAAGGAGAGCAGGCAGGCAGGTACACACACTCTGCTCCAGCCCTCTGCTGGGGCTGGAGCCCTGCATTCTGGGAACTAGAACTTGATGCATGTCTCATCCGGTACCAAAGACCTCAGACGTGGCTGCTGCCCGGTCTTGCACCTTGGTCCACTCATTCTGGCCCAGAAGCAACACTGGGCTTGTCTTCTCAGCCTCTGAGGCCCTCGGTCTCTCTTTCCTGCCCTCTGTAATTGCTGCCTCAGCCCTCGGTTAAGGACTTGGGCAGCCAGCCTAGGAGAGAAACTCTCTTTCCTTCGGGCGCATCTGACAGCTGGAACCAATGGGCAACGGGGACTGTGTCGGGGAGGCCAGCGGTCCTGGGCTGTGTCTGTAGGGTGGAGCAGCATCTAAGATGGGCAGCAAAAGTGGAGGCTCTTATTTTCAAAACCCGTGCTTTGGGGCCCAAGGCAGAGGATGTTTCTCTTCACCTTCTCCCAAGGGCAGGACAAACAGCAGTGACTCTGTGGGTGACATGAGATAAAATAATTGCTGGGTCCTGATTAAGAATTTTGAGGAAGATGCCCAGACTCCAGCCCCAGAATGGCTGAGGGTGCTGGATAACGAGGGAGGTGTCCCCTGTTGGTTCTGATAAGCAAGTGAGCTGCTGTCTTCTCCCTCCTTCATGGGGCCTTCAGGCCCGTGGTGGACAGTTTAGCCCAAGTCTGGTTCCGAGATGCCAGCTGGGTGCTCTGGCAATGCTAGGCCACTAGGCAGAGCAGAGGCAGTGTGACTGAGCAAGCCAGGGCGACGGGCTCTCATCCTGTCCTCTGCGGTGGCCGCCAGCACCCCTGCTGTTCCAGTGCTTCCTGGGACCGCCAGGCACTCTCTCTACAAAAACCCCCTGGCAGAGACCATCTTCAGATTCAGGTCTTCTACCCCTGCTGGGGCCCAGGAAGACACCGTGGGCTGTGTTGAGGGTGACATTGGGCTCTGGCTGCAGGAAACGGGCCTTCCTCACCAGCAGAACACTCTTCAGCCTCCACTTCACAGGTCTGCCTTCAACTTTGCCTGCAGGCTCCCCTCTGACGCGCTCCAACACACCTTCAAGGGGCCTGGGGAGGGGGCCGGGTCCTAGCTCTCAGACTCCTTCCCCAGCCTCCACTACGCCTCCCTCCCTCTCTCTCCCCTGCTTCCCCATCCAGCCCAGGAGAGGCTGCACAGAAGGCCAGAGAGTCACTCACGGGAGGGGAGGAGGGGTCACTTCTCTCCCCATCTCAGATTACCGAGAGAAGCAAGTTGAGCAAATGACTGGGAAAAAAACAAAGGCAAGCGGAGTGCGCTGGAGAGGATGCTCCCCCAAGTGAGATGGGGCTGGACCGTGGGAGGTGGGGGAGAGGGAGGGCTGGGGGAGGGGGGTGCCAAGCAACCAGCGCTGACGGCAGAGGCGCCGAGGCAGAGGCTCCAGGAAACAGGTGCGAATCCCGAGCCTCTTAGGGGAACAAGAAGGGAGGGGGACACCTGCTCACAAAGGATTTTCTCATCTGCTCTGAGGCTTCGGCCCCCTCCGGGCTGGCATTCCTTAGTAGGGTAGGGTCCGAATAATTAGAGGCGAAGCCGGCTCCCAGGGCGGGCTTTGGGGGTCTGCACCAGCAGCAAAACAATAAACAGTGATGCCTGATGCTGCAGCCAGAGTTGCCGGGAAATAAGTGCGGGAACCGTCAGAGCTTGGAGAGGGAGGAAGGAGCTGAGAGAGGCGCGGAGGCAGCGGGGAGGGGGAAGGGAGGACAAAGGGTGGATGAATAATGCTTTTGCAAAGGGGAGAAAGCAACACGCAGCAGAAGGAGGAAATTTGCAAAGGGAAAAAGATTCATTTGGAGAAGGGCTGCCCCCTCACCTTGAGGTCTGCTCCAGAGATCTCCGTCTATCTCTCTCTCTCTCTCTCTCTCTCTCTCAATCTCTCTGCTCACTCTTCTCTCTTCTCCTTCCGCTCCTTCAATGGGGAAGGGGATGGGGGCGGGGGGAGGGTAGTTAGGGGCTCAAGACTGGGGCTGCAAAGCTGGCCAGCTGCTAGGGGGCCAGAGGTTGTCTCCCGTCTGTACCTCGGGCTGTGGGTGAATGTAGCTGTATGTTGTGGAACTGCATCATAACACTGTGAGTCATCCATCCCCCACCCCCCTCACCTCCCACGTCAGAGCAGGGCTGGGAGACACAGGAGGAGGGTTGGGAGGAAGGGAGCGCGCAGGCATTGAAGGATGGGGCTGGGGGAGTGATGCAGAGGGATGGGAGCAGAGGGGCGGGACGGGAGGGGCGGGTGCAAGAGGAGAGGCTGGCTGCTCCGGAGGAAGGCGGTGTGGCCAAGGAGACTGCAAGAACCTGGGGGAAGGACAGGGCTGGGCAAGGATGGCGTACAGTACGGGTGGCAGGACTGGAGGAAAGGTGGTGGCTAGGCGGGTGACAGTGAGAGACGGGTGCAGAGTCAGGAGCGTGCACGCACATTCAAGATGATACATCTCCCATTTCAGCTCTGGTACCAGCCTTGACGCGGGGAAAAGAAAGACACAGTAATTATCACTTATGGCATAGAGTGCCCTCAAGCTTGTACCAGGCACTTCCAAGCCTCAAAGCCTCCAGCTGAATACCCGCGAAGGAGTCATAGACCAAATATGACATCTCACATGCAGAAACCTCTTATCACCTACCTCCAAATTACTTGTGCTACACCCACGTTACATAAGCTTCTCTACTGGGCTATAAACTTTCTGAGGCAGGTCCTTGGGAAACTCCTCTCTGCATCCCAGGACTGCGACGCCTAGCGCAGAACTCTGCATACAGAAGATGCTCACAAAACAGCCGTTGAGTTGCATCTTCAGATGTCCAAGTGTCTGGCTTTGGTCTCAGAGAGGCCTGAGTTGGAATCCCAGCTCTGCCAATACACTTACCAGACACCACTGGGTGAGTTACTGATAAACTTTGTGCCCCTGTTTTGCTCTTCTGCTAAATGAAGCTAATAATGTTTACCCCATGGAGACGTGAAGTAAAGCGAGGCAACATGTAAACACCTAAAAGATGCCTGGCACGCGATAGGCACTTAGTATACCATAGTAACTGTCATTTCAAAACAGTGGTCTCAACTTAATACCCCTAAACCCAGAGCAGATTTACTATTAAATTCTGATAGCTCAAGAGACACATGCCAGATTTATGTCTGATGAAGAATTTAACATCTTTCTTGCTATTTTTATATCGGTTTCCAGTTATATTTCAGTTGACCCAGAATATTTCTCATGGAGTGTTGCCCTGTGCAGGCTGCTAAAGTAGGTGGACACAGAATATAACCCTGTAAGATAAAAACTCCCATTTCTAACCAAGGCTAACATTCAGAAAACAAAATACTTTTCACAAGCAAGGAGGGGGAAAAGTTAAGGTAGGGAAATAAGGTTAATGGGAGGCAGTGCTAGCTGGGTCTGAAAAAGTGAAAGGAATTCTGAATATTTAATCAGGGAAGATTCTGGGGTTTAAGGTAAATTCTGAAAACACAGTGTGGGTATCTTGAGTGATGTTACCAGAGGTCTGGAACTGAGAGGTAGAACTGAGTAAAGAAAGAGGGAAATATTCTTGCCTGGGCAACAGATGAGGAGGGAAAGGTAAGTGGAGGAGGCATTTGTTGAGGAAAACAGTGGGAAGTGGGAAAAGGAAGGTGAGTAGTTTTTTAGGGCAAGGTTTGAAAGTGTGGAAGCAAAAAAGGATGCCACTTAATTTAAATGAACTCAGGAAGAAAATTATCAAGGATTTAGCTGGAGAGGAGAATGAACAAGACACGTGAGGACAGTATTATTTGGGGGTGGGGTGGAGATGACAGGAGTGCTTGGTGAAAGATTGAAAGTGAGGAAGATTGTAGGGAAGCACAGATGCTTTCAGTGTTCTGCCCTGACTCTTTCTGTGTTTAAGAAGCAAAATGGAGAGCAGTCCAAAGGAGGGGGAGGGGTTTCTTCTCCCTAAAGTCAGCTTGAGATGGCTATACAATACCCAAATTAAGAAGACCTTCAGAAAACTGGGAGAAATTGCCTCAAGGGAGAGGCAAAGAAACAAATCTGGGAGATAGACTGCATGGAAACAGGAGAGGATGAGCTCACTAAGGGAGAGAATTTTGCAAATGGAAGACTAGAATTGAATTTTTGAAGAATGGTGAAAGATTAGGGGATACCTGGTAGTTCCCTGTAGAGCTAATAGAGGCATGGTGAATGAATTAAATAATTAAAGCAAATCACCAAATAAAAAGTACTGTGAGAAGTGAGAAGTGAGGGACTTCCCTGGTGGTCCAGTGGGTAGGGCCCTATGCTCCCAGTGCAGGGGGCCCTGGTTTGGTCCATGGTCGGGGAACTAGATCCCGCACGTATGCCCCAGCTAAGAGCTCGCATGTCGCAACGAAGATCCCGCGTGCTGCAACTGAGACCCGGTGCAGCCAAAATAATTAAAAGAAGTGAGACGTGAGGAAGGCACTCTTAGGAAGGGAATGGTAAAATGGGGCCAGCCGGAAAAAAGCAACCCAGAAAATCTTACCAGGCTTTTCTACTCAGATTAACCCTGTGAGCTGGACTGAAAAAAGTACTCAGCTCTAAAGCAGGGATGACAGTTACAGTGTGTACTTCACAGGATTCTTGCGAGGATTAAATGGATTTATACCTGTAATGCCCGTAGAACACTGTGTGGCATCTGGCACTATGCATTTGCTATTATTATAACGGCACTCAAACTCCAAAATCTTGGGTTTGAGTACTAGCTTGGGCAAATCGCTTCACCTACCTTAGTCTCCTACCTCACCTGAAATTGAAGATGATAAAGCTGACTTTACAGGTGGCTGTGAAAGAGGATACCTGAAAGGGCTTTGAAAAATGTAAACCACAAATAGATGGTATCGTTATAGCTTCCCCTCCTCAATTTACAATAACTTAAGAGCTAACATCAGATGCTTTCTATGTTACAGGCATTGGGCTTAGTACTTTACATACATCATCCTATGCAGTCTTCAAAATAACTTGAAGAGTTTGGGTACTGTTATCGCTAGTTCACAGTCAAAAAACTGGGTCTCAGAGAGTTTAAGTCTATGATTTGCCCAAAGTCACACAGCAAGCAAGTGGCATACGTAGCAAAGAATACAAGATTCCAAAGTCCAAACGCATCAGAAGCGTAAAGACGTGGCCCAACCTGTTGCTTGTGGGGTTAAATGACTGACCTTGTATAACTGTCAGGGATTTAGGGAGTCCCCAACAAAACTCCCCGCTCAGTAGGAGAGAGGTTGTTGGGTAATGATTGACTTGCAGAGTAACTGGAAGAAATTCTTGGACTTCTATTCGTTTATTAAAAAAAATTTTTTTTAATGCTCTCTAGGGGGCAAACATTGTGTGGGGCTGGGGATGACAGTCCACGTTAGTTTCTGGTAAGCTGTTTTCCTCCACTTTCCCTACCCCTTGGTTTCCTCGTATCCAAATGGGGTTCTGCTAATTTCCCCGTTTCCAGGCGATCGTGGGACCTAGACTAGCGAGTCCCCTTCCCATCCCGTCGCCCTACCCCTTCCCGGACTGCAGGTGAGCCGGAGGACTGCGGCGAGAAGCCCCGACCGCCGCGTCTCAGCGACCATTGTCCCCCTCTGCTGGTCCCCGCCCCACGCGGGGGCGTAACCGCCACTCCTCCTACTCCGCCCGCCCCCGGGCTTCACGAACAATGACGGCCGCCGCCCGCCCACCTTTGACGTCACGATCAAAAACAAGCCATTAACTACAAGTCCCAGAAAGCCGAGCGGCTGCGCGAGCTCGTTCCCTCGCGGCTGTTCTGGCACAACTACATATCCCAGGGGGCATGGCGCGGCCGCGGCTTCTCCACTGCGCAAGTGCGGAAACGCCTGAATTTCCGGCGTGAGTCTAGGCGAGCGTGGCTAGCTCTTGGGCTTAGGTCCTAGTTAGTGAGGGCTTTTTGGTTTACAAGTTTGGGCTCGTGGCTGTACAGGTAAGGTAATAAGCTCGGGAACGCAACCGTCGCTTCCTTGGAGCCTGGGCAGATTTCGGTGCCTGGGGAGGCTGGGACAGATGCTGGACCTAGAGCTGCGATCCGGGATCGGAGATGATTCTTCGCTGTTCCTTGGCGTTTTCTAGTTTATGTAGTGATTTTTTCCCCCACTCCAGCAATCGCTGTTAATCCCCAGAGCAACACTTTGTGTGAGGAAGTGTAAGTTCCTCCAGTTGACAACTGAGGAAAAGGTACAGAGAAGTTAAGTGATTTATTTGTCTAAAGACACTACTAGTGGTTGCTGAGCTGTTTTCTTATTGCTGTTTTGAGTCCGAACCCGGTATTCTCTGCCTTGCATCCGGATTGCTGGTTCCCTTTCTTGTTGACTAAGAGGGTTAGGGATTGGGCATCTATTGCCTTTTTAAGTCTGGAGTATCCCAGTAGGGCGATGAAGGTGATGTAATCAAGTCTTTCAATCTGTAGATACCGTTTTCTTCTTACTCCGAGTCATGTATTCACTGGGTGTTTTTATAGAGGTGCCTTTGGGTTGTCAAGCTGTATTCTAGGTACTAGAGTTACGGCAGCAAACAAAAATACCCCCCCCCATTTACGTCCTAGTGAGGGTAGACAGACAATAAACAAATATATAGTGAGACAGATGGTGATCAGAGGTAAGAAGTATGAAGCAAGGTAAGGAGAAACGTCCACTGGAGGATCTTGAAGTGAGTCCTGACTTCTGTTTTGATCTGATGTTTGTGTTCTAGGCACAGCAGCCACACAGAAAAGATGGGAGAGGAGGCCAGTGATGACAAGAAGCCAACTACTAAATTTGAACTAGAGCGAGAAACAGAACTTCGCTTTGAGGTGGAGGCATCTCAGTCAGTTCAGTTGGAGCTGCTCGCTGGCATGGCAGAAATCTTTGGCACAGAGCTGACCCGAAACAAGAAATTCACCTTTGATGCTGGTGCCAAGGTGGCTGTTTTCACTTGGCACGGCTGTTCTCTACAGCTCAGTGGCCGCACCGAGGTGGCTTATGTCTCCAAGGACACCCCTATGTTGCTTTATCTCAACACTCATACAGCCTTGGAGCAGATGCGGAGGCAGGCGGAGAAGGAAGAAGAACGAGGGCCCCGGGTGATGGTAGTGGGCCCCACTGATGTGGGCAAGTCCACAGTGTGCCGTCTGCTGCTCAACTACGCAGTGCGTTTGGGCCGCCGGCCCACTTACGTGGAGTTGGATGTGGGGCAGGGCTCTGTGTCCATCCCTGGTACCATGGGGGCCCTCTACATTGAGCGGCCAGCAGATGTTGAAGAGGGATTCTCTATCCAGGCCCCTCTGGTGTATCATTTTGGCTCCACCACTCCTGGTACCAACATCAAGCTTTATAATAAGGTCAGAGCCAGGGCCAAGGTGGGGTGGAGGGAAGGGCTGCTGTCAGGGTTGGAAGCTGTGCAGAAGTTTGCCAGTTAAAATTCTTTGCTTGCTCTCAGCTGGTATTACTGCCACATGATTTTGGAAAAGACGGTTTCAAAAATAAGCCAACCTGGGCTTCCCTGGTGGCGCAGTGTTTGAGAGTCCGCCTGCCGATGCAGGGGACGCAGGGTCGTGCCCCAGTCCGGGAAGATCCCACA
>NW_006783088.1:1277762-1286869 GCF_000442215.2 Lipotes vexillifer | reverse complement strand
AACAAAAAAAAAAAAAAAAAAAAAAAAAAAAAAAAAAAAAAAAAGTCAACGTCAGATTGGTACACGTTTCTATGGACCTGTTCTTAAGTGATTTATTAAATTTCTACTTAGGACATGAAACACAAGAGACAGAAGAAGCAACATAAAATAAAAATTAAATCCACGTTATGGGGTCACAACCACAGCCATTAAGAATGTCCATTTTTTTATATCTAATTCCACTTATTCTAAAGAAGGCTAAAAGAGCTGTGGGTTGGTTTGTTTCTGTGGGTTTTTTTTTTTCCCTCACCTCGATCCTTTCTTCTGCAGATTACATCTCGTTTAGCAGATGTGTTCAACCAAAGGTGTGAAGTGAACCGAAGGGCCTCTGTGAGTGGCTGTGTCATTAACACCTGTGGCTGGGTCAAGGGCTCTGGTTACCAGGCACTGGTGCATGCAGCCTCCGCCTTTGAGGTGGACGTAGTTGTGGTTCTGGATCAAGAACGACTGTACAATGAACTGAAACGGGACCTACCTCACTTTGTACGCACCGTGCTGCTCCCTAAATCCGGGGGTGTGGTTGAGCGCTCCAAGGACTTCCGGCGGGAATGTAGGGATGAGCGTATCCGTGAGTATTTCTATGGATTCCGGGGCTGTTTCTATCCCCACGCCTTCAATGTCAAATTTTCAGATGTGAAAATCTACAAAGTTGGGGCACCCACCATCCCAGACTCCTGTCTGCCTTTGGGCATGTCTCAGGAGGACAATCAGCTCAAGCTAGTGCCTGTCAGCCCTGGCCGAGACATGGTGCACCACCTCCTGAGTGTCAGCTCTGCTGAGGGCACAGAGGAGAACCTTTCAGAGACCAGTGTGGCCGGCTTCATCGTGGTGACCAGTGTGGACCTAGAGCATCAGGTGTTTACTGTTCTCTCTCCAGCTCCCCGCCCACTGCCTAAGAACTTCCTTCTCATCATGGATATCCGGTTCATGGATCTTAAGTAGAGACGAGCAGGAAACCTTGCTGCTTGGGGCATAGAGATCTTCTGGCCATCACCTAAGGCAGATGGGCTGAGGTATGAGAATCTCCCGAGGCCAGGCTGACCGGTAAATGGTGGACTACTCGAAAGCGTATATTCTACCTCTTAAAACAGGTGGTGGTAACCTAACTCTTCTGATCTTGAACCAGAAGGAAAACCATGAGAATATAATTGGTTTCTTAGATCACCTGAGTTGCCACTTTGAATGATCTGAGTTCCAGAGGAGTCCCATTTTTTTCACTGTGCTACTATGTGGACTAATTTACTACTGCTTTATATTCTGTGTATAGTACTTGTTAGCTTGTTTGTCCAGGATGAGAGAGTGAATTCAAAGGACTCCTTCCAATAAAGTTCATACTTGGGAAAAAAAAAAAAGATTTTAATAAACATTTTTGCCATATCACAGAAGTTGGTGTAATTTTTAAAATTTTTGTTTTCCCCCTAAGCATTATAGAAACATTGGAATGATTTATTGCTGAATGCCTAGAGGAGAAGAAAGCCAAGAGCCGACTTGTGAGCTAAGCAGGTGAATTTTTATGATGAGTCCCCTTTCCTTGGCACTTAGATAAATAGATGCTAAATCTGTTGTTTAATTGGAACCAGACCATAAGTCAAAATGTAAATTGAGCTTTCAGGTGGTAAGCTGGGAGAGCCCATTCTCTTTGATCTCTTGCAAATGATTGTCATTCCTGGTTTGGACTTGCATTATTGAGTAAGTATCATGATGCCTTTCATCCATTCATTCTTTTTTTTAAAATAAATTTATTATATTTTATTTATTTTTGGCCATGTTGGGTCTTCGTTGCTGCACACGGGCTTTCTCTAGTTGCGGCGAGCAGGGGCTACTCTTCATTGCAGTGCGCGGGCTTCTCATTGCGGTGGCTTCTTTTGTCGTGGAGCACGGGCTCTAGGTGCTCAGGCTTCAGTAGTTGCAGCATGCTGGCTCAGTAGTTGTGGCTCACGGGCTCTAGAACGCAGGCTCAGTAGTTGTGGCACACGGGCTTAGTTGCTCCTCCGCATGAGGGATCTTCCTGGACCAGGGCTCGAACCCGTGTCCCCTGCATTGGCAGGCAGATTCTTAACCACTGTGCCACCATGGAAGTCCCCATTCATTCTTTCCACACATTTTTATCATGCACCTATTATGTGACAGGGACCATTCTAGATGGGGGAACAAGATAGATGAAGTCTTGCAGAGCTTACACTAAACATAAAAAGGTAAGTGCTATGCAGAGACTTAAGATTGGGTGATAGGAGAGAGTGGCTGGGAGGCTTTTTAGATTGGATGGTCAGGAAAGGCCTCTCCTGAGCACACATTTTGAGTTAGGACCTGAATGGCTGTGTGAAATTGGGGCAAAATCTTCCTGGTGGAGGAAACGGTGCAAAACCCTAAGAAAGGAAAAAAAAACTTAATGTGTTGGATGAAGGGAAAGGCCAGTGTGGTTGGAGTGTAGTGAATCTGGGGGAGAGTGGTAAAAGTTGAGGCTGGGGTTGGGGGAGGGGGGCATCAAAGACCAGATAATGTAGGGCTTTTGTAATCCAAGAGTAGTGGGAAATGATGGGAGAGGGGTAATGTCTTAGTCCCTTCGGGCCGCTGTGAAAAAATACCACAGAGTGGGTAGCTTATAAATGTCAGAAATTTTTCACATTTTTGGAGGCTGGAGTGGCCAAAATCAAGGCACCAAGCATGGTCACATTCTGCTAAGGGCTGTCTTCCAAGTTGCAGGTTGCCTGTCTCAACTGTGTCCTCACATAGTGAAAGGGGCAGGAAGCTCTCTGGAGCCTCTTTTATAAAGTCACTAATCCCATTCACGAAGGCTCTACATTCATGACGTAAGCATCTTTCAAAGATTCCATCCTCTAATACCATCATCTTTGGAGATTTCAGCATAAGAATTGGGGTGGGGTAGGGCACAAAAATTCAGGCCATAGCAGGTGGTTGGACAGACGAATGACATGATTTATCAATAATTTACGTTGAAGAGATCGCTGCTGTGGGGAAAATGGGTTATAGAGGCAAGAGAAGAAGCAAGGACGCAAGTTAGGAGACTTGTGGTAGCTTCAATGCGAGAATGGATTAGAAGAGGGCAGCAGAGGTAGAGTTGGTGAGTAGATTGCCTTGGGATATTTTGGGGGTAAAATTGATAGGACTTGCTGATGGGAGAGGTGAGGAAAAGCAAGTGGAATCAAAGATGATTCCTACAGTTTTTGCTTGAGCAACTAGATCTGATCTGAGATTGGGGAAACTCTGGGAGAGGGGAAGAGGAAACCGCAGGAGTTCTACTTTGGCAGCGTTAAGTTTGAGCTATTAGTCATCTATAGGGGATGCCACATAGACAGTTGGAAACATGAGTCTGGAGGGTTGGGGAGAGTCAGGGTTGAAGGTTCGTGGGAGCTTTTGGCCTACAGAGGGCATTTAAAGCAATGGCATTGGATGAAGTCACTTAGGGACTGTGTAAGTGGAAATCAGAAGGAGGCAGAATAATGGACTTCCAGGGCATTCCAAACATAAGAGGTAAATTATAATGGGAGCTAGCAAAGGAGACTTGACTATTGATCTGGAAGCATGGATGTCGGTGTTGACCTTGAAGGGTGTTGTCTTGGAATGGTGGGGATGAAATCCTGTTGAAATATATTGAGATAGATAAACAGAAGTGGAGATGACAACTATAGAGAACTCTCAAGAAGCTTTGCTTAGAAAGGAAGTGGAGGTGGGGTTATGGAGTCAAGGGAGGGTTTGTTGTTAGGTTTTTTAGATAGGATGCCTCTCAGCATATCAACAGATTCTAGAGGGAGAGAATTTAATGATGGGTATGGGTGTGTTTTTCATTTTTCAAATAAAATGTCAGAAAATTCAGAAGAAAATGAAGGGTGTGGGATCCAGAGCACAAGAGGGGAAACTGCCTTAACGCAAGCAAAGACATTTCAGAAGGACAGGAGGGAAGGCAGCAGTATTTAAACATAAAAAGGTCTTTGGTGGTTTTGGTTCTGAAAGGGCATTCTTCTTTGCACCTAAATCCAAGCCTAGCATTTTGTTCCTGTCTTCCTGTAAATACCAGAGAGTTGAACTAAAAAAAAAAAAAGACCCTGTAGTTTGCCATCTATAGACACGAGGAAATGCAAGTGGAGAGGATTTAAAGAAGTACAGATACACTTCACTAGAAAAAAAAAAAAAACTATAAGGTATTACTTGACATATATAGCAAAGTAATTTATTTGAAGTTCAGTGGTCTGGATATCTCATTGTTTTAGTCTAGATCAGCGGTCCCCAACCTTTTTGGCACCAGGGACCGGTTTCGTGGAAGACAATTTTTCCACAGAACGGAGGGAGGGGGTGGGGTGGTGTTAGGCGGTGATGCTAGCGATGGGGAGCGAGCGGCAGATGAAGCTTTGCTTGCTTGCCTGCCGCTCTCACCTCCTGCTGTGCGGCCCGGTTCCTAACAGGGGCTTGGGGACCCCTGGTCTAGTTTTTACTGTGCAGTACTTTTCAGAAGTGGCTGTCAGTTTAAACCTTATGTTCTATTAAACATCCTTTCCAGGATATATCTTGCACGATCCCAAGGAAAACTGGATAAGAAAATGGAATCTCTCTCTAAACCTTGGGATAGTGATTATGCCACCATTAGTGCTCACCTATCTAAGAGCTTGGCATACAGTAATCCAGTGTCCTAGGGGAGTTTGGTATATGTGGTTGGTTGGAGGAATGTAGGATACTCATTCCTATTTAGCACTGTCTAGCCAAGAGAAAACAACTTACAGGTTCTTAGACTGTTGAAAGTGGGAAGAGAAAGATCCCTAATCCGTGAAGTTGGGGAAATGAAGTCTTAAAATCCAAGAAAAATATACAATAGGAAAATGACATTTGATTTCTTCCTAAGGAAACAACCTGATTTACAAATAGAAAATCCTCTATAAATAAAATATTGTATCTCAATACCTTACCTTTACCTTCTGTAAGGTCTAAAGTTTTAAAATTTTTCATTTTTTAAATGAACACTGTCATTAAAAGAGAACTCTCCAGTGTGATGCAATAAATGGCAGATTGAAGCCCTTAGCAAGAATGAACTAGAACCTGTTATATATGCCATGTCAGAGAAGGAACTAGACTAGACCTCAGAAAACAGAAGGTAGACTTTCTCCTTTCCCTTCCTGCTTAGTACTAACTTATCAGAGCACAGTCAAACCATCAACATTTGACACCAAAGCCGAGGACAGACCACAGGATTTAGAATCACACTTTACAGGTGAGACACCTTGGCTTCAGAGAAGTGGCTGGTGGAACACTTTTTTGAAAGACTATTATGTAATAGCCAGAGCAGCTTTCAAAAGAGAAATGGCCTTGAGCGAAATTAGAGAACACCGGGCCTTGCTCTTGGGCTCACAGCTGTGTTGGGCTAATTAGGGCAAAATGTGGCGCTGTGAGCTAAGTAGAGCTGGCCAGCAGCTCGCCAGGGACTGGAGCTTCTAGAGAACCTTTTCCTTCCTGTCTGTATTCCCGGATTGGGAGAGGTTAGGCTTGGGGGCGTCCAGCCTTTGTGTTGCGGTGAAACAAAGGGAAGTAAGTGGAGCCAAGAGCCGGCTCTCATTCCAGGGGGCTGCCACCGCCTCAGCGTGTATTCCCTGCGCCTCCTTCCACGGTTGGCACTACGGCTCCAAGGCTCGCGGCCGCTCTCCTTCCTCTTCCTCCCGTGCCTTAGGCAGGAGCTTCGGCCCCCACTGACTCTTCCAGTCCCTGCGGCCCTTCCCTGCGGAAGCCACAGCCCAGACTTTTCCATCATCCTGGAATTCTGCTGGTACCAAGGAACTTGTCGGACTGAGGACTGCTTCATAAAGATGGCTTTAAATAAAGTTTTCGCCATCCAAAAAGGGGGGAGGGATTGGGGGAGGGCTATTTAGTGGCCAAACCGCATTGGCCAATGCAGGAAGGGGCTGAAGCAGGAAGACGCAGGGGCCAGTGGATGATTGGCTACGGCAGAAGCCTGTCTAGACTGTACCATACTTATTGGAGGGGGGGTTGGCGAATTCGGGAGGGTAGCTGCTTGTTCTTGACACATATAATAAACACATATAATTATTTTTTACTTCTGAGGATTTCTGCTTCGATTCAGGAGGGGTAGAAAGCAGGACAAAGGAAAAAGGAATATTCTCTTAGCCATTTCCCCAGTTCCAACTCCTGCGCAGTACGCCCACCCTCCTCTCCCGGTTGCCTGCGGAGCCGGACGGCCCTGCGCGCGCGTTCTCGTTTTCTCGCGTGGTACGGCGCTGTGCTCCTGCAGCCAATCAGGCCGCGAGGTCGCCGCGGTCGCCGGGGTGCGCGCGCACGCCCTAGAGCGGAGTTGGGGTGGGGGCTATGGGTGAATGGGAGAGTGAGCGGGGGCGGGCACGGCGGCGCGAGCCGCATGAATGAGAGAAAAGTGCCCCGCGCGAGATGTCGCGCGCGCCCGGGACAGGGAGCCAATGAGAACGCTGGGAGGGCTCGAGACCCGGCACTGAGGGCAACGGCCGCGCGCCGGCTCGAAGACGAGCGTCGCTGGGCGGGAGCGCGCGGAGCGGGGCGGGCGTGGAGCGTGCGGGGGCCGCGCGCTGCCTCTCAGAGGCCGGACGGCGCTGCTGAGAGGCGGCGGCGACTACGACGGCAGCGGTAACGGGAACCGCGCCGGGGGTGAGTACTGGGGACACGGGTCCTTGCGGAACCGGAAGTGCCGGGCCAGGAAGGTGGGAGGGGAGAGTGACCTCTAGGGAAGGGGGACCAAGGAGGGGGGAGGTGGCTTGAGGCCCCATTCCTTCCCCGGGCCGGGTCATCCAACTGCGGCGGGACCCTTGGGCCCCGGAAACGGACGACGAGTAGAGGCTGGGGATCCACGGCTGCCGGGGCTCAGAACGGGTTAGTGTCGGGCCGCCGGGTCCTAGCCCGGGACCCCAGTCCCTCCGCTCCCGGCGCCCAGCCGCCGCCCCTTCCGCCCCCGGCCCTGCGCCCCGAGGCTCTGTCGCCTCCCGCAGCCTGCTCCCGCAGCCCGCTCCCGCAGCCCCAGTGGGCCCTGCTGCCGCGGATTCCGTCTTCTCTGTCTCGGCCCGCCCTGCCCCATACGGTGTTTCTCAGTGCCCCGGCTCCGCGCTGGGGACTGGGTGCTGTTCCCTCCCTGCGTTTCACGTCCCCTCGCCCCATTCTTCTGATACTTATTTTGGCTCAAGCCTCATCCTGTTACCTGTTCTTTCGCATCCGTCCGCTTCCTCCCCTACCCCCACCAGCCGGGAGCTCCACGCTTTTAGTACTTTGTACTTTATACAAGTGGGAACTCGAATATATTTGCCATTTTTTTCCCTATAGGAATCTGTTATGGGACAGGGCAGAAAGTGTTTTACCCACTTGGCCGCATGAAAACATTGAAATGAGAAGTAAAGTGACAGCGTTATGAAAGGAGGTGTAGGATCACTTATATGTTATACTCTAGACCGTTTTTCTGCCTTGGATTTTTCACTTACTGGTTAATGCCATCTTGTCTAGGTTGACCTTATATTCTCATCTCTATCCTTTTATCCCAGTATCCCTTTGTACTATATTAAATCTCTTCAGAATATTCATTATCACCCGTTCTTTAAATGCTTACAAGATTTATACTGCCATGTACTTTGGTACCTCGGTATAAGGTATATATGATAATACCCATATTAAACTTATGTTTGACTCTTCAGCCAGTATCTTGACACGTGGATTATTCCATGAAACGTTGATAACTGTGTTCAGATTTACTGTATTATACTATTATACCACTTTATTTCAACAAACAATACTTTTGCTGTCAGTCATGCTGCCATGTCCATTTACCCCTTTAAGGAGGTACTTGTATTAAACGTTTGTTAAAGCCTTGAAACCACATATTCTATAGTTTGTTTTATATATACATATTACTGTTCCGTAGATTAAGCCTGAAATGTGTCATACACATTCTTGTACACCTTTCTTATACTGGTATGGATCCAGACTGCTGGCTCTGATGAGCCACTCACCCTGCAGTCTCATCCCTACTACCCACAGTACATCCTTCTGCTAAGCCTTGGTGCATCTTTATTATACCCAATACATTCTTAGGTTTTGTCTTGTCACTTCTAATGCATATCCCCTAAACATCTGAGACACTGATATCTTTTGTTTCCCAGTATTGTACTCCCTAGATGCCGTGGCCTTTTATGTCTCTGAATTACTTTGGCAGTAATTAGCCCATGTGACTTTTCTCCTGTCAGAAAATATAATCTAAAATAATATATGGTGTTTAAATGATATCCTACCCTAGATAAAATATAAGCAGTGCAATTTTCCATCTTCTCTAATCTTTGGGGTTTTGAGGGGCAAGTCTGTAAAGCAAGAATTTGCTTCTCATCGTTAACAAAGTTACTTAAGCCTAAATTCAGAAAGTTGGGCTTTGATTCCTGTGGGAATCAATCTATTCTAATAATGCTGTTTGGCCCTCTAAAACTTTTTTTTTTTTTTTTTGAGAGAGAATGAATGAATCTTGAAGGAAGGCACTTTAGCCTTTCATGCCACAGAAAAGAGAGGAAGGGCTAAGTTCCAGGGTACATTGATATTTCACTGTTCAAAACTTCTGGTATTTTAATTTCAGCCTTTGGAATTAAGGAAGCTATTACTCCTCTTAGGTGGCAAAAAACGTTAAGTAAAATTTTTGGTCTGCAGATTCCAAGTTGCCATCACTGAGCAGGTAGTGTAGTGGATGAGAAAGGTAGAAAGGGTTTGTGTCGGCAAAGGGGCCTGTGAACTCTTGGGTTCTGAACCTGACTGCTCAAGTCATTCAGTGGAATGGCCTCAGGCGTTCTCTAGCCTTCAGTTTTACGAGTGGGATAAGGAACTGTGTCACCAGATAATGAGTTAAATGCTTTGTCACTAGATGAAAAGCATCCTACAAAATCCAAAGTGCTAATGTTATTTTGCTACTACCATCAACAGAAATAATTGTTATTTTTAATCATATAAGGGAAGGTGGGTCTCACTTGACTTCCTAATAGGCCAATGTAGGAATAAAAAACTGTTGAATTGGGAAGAAAAAGACCAGCCCTGCCCCGCCCCCGCCCCCCCCC
>NW_006783088.1:1250132-1277704 GCF_000442215.2 Lipotes vexillifer | reverse complement strand
AACACCCCCCCCCCCCCCCCCCCCGCCCCCCCCCCCCCACCTTGTTGACTCAGTTTCTTATAGAGAGCATCTCACCTTTCAGTGCAGGGACATTTCTCATCCAGCTCCTTTCATGAGTTATTTCAGAAGACCAGAAATTCAGCTTTTGCCTCTTTAAGTTTATAACTAAAAAGTATAGAAGGGTAAGAGTGAGAGAGACACACACAGAAAGGAAATGAGACTGTCCTAATTTTGTCCTACTTTTTTCTTTTTTCATTGTAGCAATAAATATTCTCTTTGTTCAAAGACAAGTCTCTTTTCTAGGACTGCCCTTCACTGCTGTGCCTTTGTTTGTTTTTAGATTTTGATATTCTTGGTATTTGTTACTGCCCATATGTGTCAGGTGAGATGGGCCCCATCTGTGTCAAGAGCTAGTTCTTTGATGACCTTAGGCCAGCTGAAGCCATGTTTTTCTTTTTTCAATATGAAGAGGACTTAGAAGAGTGAAGAATTCTGAACCCATTGTCCTCCCAATCCACAGTCCTTTCCCACATATACATAGTGAAGTCGAAAATCATCTTTCTTGCAGAGGCACTTTTTAACAGAGTAGCTTGTGGGGTTTTAGCCTTGCTGGTCTTAAGAAATGCCATGAAAAAATTTCTCTGATAAAGATATTTGTTTTTCTCCAGGTGAGGCACTGTAACTCAGTTGAACTCTGCATCCAGAAAGGCCAAGATTGAAGAAGAAAGATCAGAGACATTGACTAACCTGGAAACAGGGACCTCTTTGGAACTTTGCTTTCATCCACAGTAGTTTTTAAAAGTACCATCGAGTGGAATTGGTTTCTTCATCTTATTTTGCTTATTGGGAAGAACATGGCTTCAGGGATTATATGTTTCCCTTTAGTTTTGCATGAACTCCATAGGAGAAGGAGCCCTTAAAGGGTTTGGGAGTAACAAGAGACTGAAGACAGGCAAGCTTGCACGAGCTCGAGCTCTCTCTCTGTTTTCCCTCCCCCTTCAAAGAAAAGGATTTACAACTCCACCTTCTAACAGCTGCTGCCCAGCTTTAACCATCAAGAGAAAGTAAATAAAATTAAACCACCATTGCCAGACTACAAGCCCTGAAGTCAAGGTGTAGGAGTGGTGGCATTGAGAAAGCTGCCTGAAAGGGACAAAGACTGCAGTAAAAACGGCTTCTCTTTAAAGCTGGGGCGTCAGGTTCCTTCTTGGATTGAAATAGAAACACCTCTTTTAGGTGCTGCTCACATTTTGTGGAAGTGTGGTAGTCGTGGAGGTTCTGTAGTATCTCCTCCAAAGAATTTTTCCTTGCTTGAAGTGTTCCGTCCTACCCTGATATCCTCCCCTTCTTTCCTTTGGAAGACTTGCCTCCCTCCATGAGCTGTTCCTTGATCTGTCTGACTGCCCATGTTCTCTACCTGCAGCCATTTTCATGTGTACAGCCTACTGTTTGTCTCCAATTTTTAAGCTGTACAAGTTTTGTTTCTTAATCTCTCCTTCTGCCTTGTTCTGGGGAGGTGGTTATTCATCATTTGGAATCACCTTTCCCCCTCCCATGTGCTTTCCTTCATTTGAGATCTTTTGACCTTTGGTTTTATTTGGGAGGGGGAAGGGTGATAATTCTAAATTTTCTGCTTGCCTGGTTTCCTTCTGTACTCTTCTGGCCGTTGTCTCCCTCATCCCATTTTCTTGTCTGTTCTGCCGTTGTGTGGGCCTGGGCTATGCGGCAGGGCAGATCTTCCATCAGAGCTCCAACATGCCCGCGGAGTCTGGAAAGAGATTCAAACCCAGCAAGTATGTTCCAGTCTCGGCAGCTGCCATCTTCTTAGTGGGAGCTACGACCCTCTTCTTTGCCTTTACGTGAGTTTTCTCCCAGTGGTGGTATGGGCGGGGGTGGGGGAGCTCCATGGGAGACGGGCGAGGGGGTATTTTTCCTCTGGAGTTTGGCTACTTACTTGCAAAGGCAAGTGACTGGGAGAGTTTGAGGTCTGATACAGGTAAATCCAGATCCCAGAGATGCGGCAAGAAGAGTAAGAACAGGCCTACCCTCTCGACCTTGTTAGGAATTTTACTCTGCTGACTCCTCTACTTTCCCCTGCCTCCCTTCCTTTGAAATCACAGATGTCTTCATATTTTCCTACCCAGTTTCATCGTTAGATGATTCTGCACTAGGAAGGAAATGGGAGGGAATCACCAGAGTCTTGAAGCAGCCTAAGCAGTCAGTTCTGTGAGAGAACTGGACTAGATGAAAGGTTTTTCAAAAAGTAGTGGCTTTTCCCCAGGATATCTGAAGCTGAGATTGGAGACTGTGGGAACTGGGAGTACTAGAGAATTTCAGAATTGATTTCGAAGGTATACCAGTAAGATGGTCTTGGCTGTTAGTGTTACTCAGATGGTTTTCTCTGTATTCTTAAGAGCCGAAGGCTGGAGAAGTGAAGGCCACTGGGAAAGGGCAAGTTTTACTTAGGAAGAGAGTTCTAGAAGGCTTCCTTTTTGTTATTTTCTGCTGAAGGGAATGACAGTCATTTCTCCCATTCCCTGGTCCTGTTAGGAAAAACAGTTGGTGTCGAAAGATTTCCCACTTAGGATATTCAGCCTTTGTTCGTCTGCTTGTTACTGGAGGAGACGTGAGTGATTTACATCTTTTTCCTTTTCCCTGGTATTTCAGCTGTCGACTACCTGGCAAGCGTCTTTGCCATTACCTGTTTATAAATTAACAAGTACCAGGCTTCTGAGCCTTAAACTGTTGAGTCATTGAGTTAGTGTTCCGGTTGTAGCTCTTGGAACAATCAGAGCATGCTAGATTTTCTGGGGAGTTCACTTTGCTGTGATTCAGGCTTAGACCTAATGGTGGGGTGCTGTTTAGAGCCAGTGTGAGGTTGCTGGCAAGAGGAAGAGAATGAATTGACATGGTAGGGAATAAAAGCAGTTTGGAGTCATTGAAGGATGAATGAGCAGGAGTTGCTGGGGTACAGGCAGAAATTAAATCTGAGACAGGAGGGAAGGGGCACCCGCCACCTCCACCCAAACAGAGCTTCTGATGGCAGAAGGAATTCTAAAAACTATGGGTCTTTTGGCCAAAAGAGTAATAATGCAAAAGCAAAGTAAATATGATGTTTTCCTATTTAGTTTTTAAAGAAGGAAAGAATGAATCTATTATCTAAGGTGTGGGCATCATCCTGCTTCCCATCTCTTCCTCTAAAGAGTAGAAGTCATAGATTCTTTGGCCCCCAGCTCTTCAGCCTGAGCATACCTGTTGAAACCCTCAAGGATTCCACTCCTACCCATAAGGAGTGAGTCTTCAGTGTCAGACTTGTTTTGGTTTCTGCTCTTAGGACCACTAAGTGGAATCAGCATTTTAACCAAGGGACATTTATATGGGATCTTAGTATCTTTGTAGCTGTTGTGGTGCTGTGTCAGGAGGGATAAGTACAACACCAATTTGACACCCTTAGACCTGCTTAATTGGGGAGGGTCTGTTTTCCTTTAAGAGGCCAAGCCTTCGGGAAGTTAGGAAATTTGGGGAACTGGCTAAGTGGTTTCTCTTTCAACCCATCCGTTCTTGAGTTTGGACAAGCAGAAACCTTGTTGTTAATTTGCTAATCTGGAACCATTGAAGTGTTTGGCTGGTTATACCAGTTTTGCCACAAAGAGTTGTCCTGACATAGACATTTTCTCAACTGATAGTTGAAGCTGTTTAACCTACTTCCCCGTTGCCTGATGCTAGAAGAGTAGGCGGCCCTCCTTATTCCATGGTCTCTCAGCCCTAGGACAGAGAATTTTGGAGGACAGTATTGACTCTTATTTGGAATTACTGACTCTAACCCAAAGTTAGAAGAGCGTTAAGTCTCAGCTAGAGTTCTCCCTGGCAGTTTCCTCAGGACAGGTTTCTGGGCTGTCTTTTCCTCCCTAGGCTTTCCCCTGTCCACTTTGGGGAGACATAAATACCCTGTTCATCTTACCTAGCTCTTGGTACCTCTGAAATTCTCATCTCTTCCTCGCCATCTGACCATAGCAGTTCCTCTGCAAGTATACACCTGGGCTGAGGTACCGCTGTTCTCCAGAACTGTTCTGTCCCTTTTGATGTTCAGTTCTATGTTTAAAACCATATACCACCTAAAAAAGAATGACTGGTTTCAAATAGAGACAAGAGGAAGGCTCTTTTTGAACCAGCTCCTATTTGGGACCTTAAACCTGTAGCTACTTTGTCATCCTCCTGTTCTCTTCTCTAGGCTACAGCTGTCTGTTCTTACGTCAGTATAAACCCCAGGTGAGAATTACTTTAGGACCTATAGGACTGGAGTAGGAGGAAGAGCCCTTTCAGTTGGCAGACATAATTAGTGGAGGCCTGTGGGCTTCCACTAATTAGGAACAATTTACCTTCCCAGTCTCTCTGTTAGGTAGGGAAGGCTATGAGCAGCAATTATCAGTTGGGCTTCGTCATCAAAAAAATGGTGATCCTCTTCTTCCCCAGAGAACCTCGAATAGAACAGTTGAGGTCTCCCCCTCTGCCCCCGTCCCTCTCATTTATAGGGTTTGTCCAGTACTAAAACTAGGCAGGAGTTATTGGGGAACCTGTGTTAATTCTTTTCCCTTTTCACTATTTGGGAAGGACAGTGTCTGCTAAAGAACCCTCCTGGTCCCCATTAGGTAACAGACACTGCATTTAAGGTAATGGGCCTGGACCCTCATCTGGCTTAGTTTAGTCTCCTTTTGTGATTGGCAGGGGCAGTGCCAGGTGAGAGGAATAAGCACTGTTTGGGGAAAGCTGATTTTGGTAAAGTCTGTTAACCTTTGTGGACCTCTTTCTTCTGTGTATAATGAGGAAGTTGACCTAGAGCAGTTTATTTAAGCAATATGACCTTTTTTTTTTCAAATGAGATCTTTTGGGGAGCCCCAGTATTTAAAATGTCAGAGTAGGGCTGCTCTGGTTCAAGTGAGGCTGGTGCATAGAGGCCCAGACACTGCGTATCTCCTCTTTGCCTTCCTGGGGACCCCTGAGACCTTCTTAGGGCTCCTGGCAATACCATTTGAAATAAATCGCAGGCTTGTATCCCCTAAAGTCTCTTTGAGCTGTGAGTTAAGTCAGCTAGTTTCCCATATATCTGTTTCTAAAACTGATGAGGTGGGGACTTCCCTGGTGGTCCAGTGGTCAAGACTTTGCCTTCCAGTGCAGGGGGTGCGGGTTCGATCCCTGGTTGGAGAGCTTAGATCCCACGTGCCTCGTGACCAAAAAGCTAAAACATAAAACAGAAGCAATATTGTAACAAATTCAATAAAGACTTTAAAAATGGTCCACATCAAAAAAAAAAAATCTTAAAATAAAATAAAATTGATGGGGAGGACATGGGGGTAAAGTCTCTGCTGCAAGTGATCCTCTGTGGGAAGGCTGAGTCAGGGTTGTCCAGAAATCCATGATGGTCTTTCCAGTGTCCCATCCATGAAAGAGCTTTCTCCATTACAGTTTCTGCCTCTATCCCCTCTCAAGCATTTCATCCACGGAGTTGGGCAACCTCAGTGACTCTCCCTTCTGGCCCTTTTTTTTCATGACTGCAGAGGTGCTAGCACCTGATTTGAGTGGGAGCAGCCTCGTGATTTAGGGCATTAATTGAGCAGTGGTTGTTCTTTTCTTCCCCACGTTGTTTTCTCACCTAGGAATAAGCGCCCAAGTCCTATATCTTGTACTCAGCTGCTTGAAAGTCTGGTAAGACAGGACAGATCAAGTCTCTTATGAGAAATTTATCCACTAGAAGGGGAGAGATTGTTTTCCTCTGGAATCTTGAGGATCCCCAGGGGCAAGAAGTGAGATATTCATTCTAGCCTTGCCTCATCACCAAACAACACTAGTCACAGTGCTCATACACATAGTCAAAGTATGTGCTAGGCATGGGAGGAATGCATAGACCTGTTCTTTTAAGAGCGAAGCGCCTCTGTTGTTAAATGTTCTTGAATCTAGTAGTTCAGAGGAGAGGAAGTGGAGTTAGCGATGAAGGTGGAGCTGGAATGATAATTGATGATGATGGAGATAGTTAATAATGTGGGTTTTTTTGTTTCTTCTATCCCATGAATGCTCAGTATTAAACCAGCTGGTTTAAAAAGAATTCTAGGCTCATTTCAGACACTGTCTCCTTCATTTTGGTACCTGTATTCGGTAGCTGACCTAACAAGCTTGGAGAGTTTCCTGTGAATTACCTAAGGCTACAGTAGCAAAGCATTGATCAAGACAGGGTTAAAATCCAAAGCTTCTTGACTCCTACTTTATTTTTCTTACCAGGAACTTATCCATTTTTTATAATGGGCAGAGTTAGGGCTAGGAAACAGATTTGCAGGAGTGTGGGTATTGAAACCCACTCTCCCAATTTTATTTGGCCTTGAAAACAGGAGTGCTAAAGGGATGGGCAGAAGAGCCTGTTCTCCCTGGGATGGTGTAGGTTTGGGAGTCTCATCGGTGAGTCAGCCAGCCTTCTGGGCTATGGCCACTCCCTCTGCTTTGGAGCTCTGATTAGCGCCATAGGCTAAGGACGAGCCCAGCAGCTCCTCAGCCCAGCCCTCCTCTCCGCCTCTCCGTCCATCAAAGGCAACAGATTCAGATGGGCCACTTGGGGTGGTCACTTAGGAATCTGGCAAAGTTCTGTACCAATGGCAAGCCTCTCCCGGAGCCAAGAAGAATGTGGGATACAGTGGGAACAGGCTTTGATCTCACAGGCCTCTCCTTGGTGGGATGTTCCCTCAGAGTGCTCAGGTTGGAAGCAGTGGTCTTTGACTTGAATCTAGGAGCGGCTGTTGCCTGTGAAGTTGAGTTATTTGCATTATTTCCAGATACTGCCACTGTGAGGGTAGGCTTTATTTTGGCAACAGATATTGGAACTTGATTCTAGAGTTACACACTTCAGCTGGGATGGGTTGATATCAAGAAGGTTGTAGGGGTAAAGTTCATTATCTAGGGGCAGGTCATTGGCAGGCTGTCCAAGAAATGGAGTGATTTGCTTTGTTTGGAAATGCAGAAACTGGAGAAAGAATGGGGTCAGAAAGACTGACATCTGGGCCTGCAATGGGGCTGATGTCTCATTCTCATTCACCTTAGTTTCCCTCAGAGATGGAGATACCCTTATTTTTTCAGAAGCTCAAGAGGCCACGTAGCCAGTTCTAGGAATGAGACATTTAAATCACGGACACCTCAGTGTTCTAAGGATTTCATTTCTTTTTCCCTTCTAATTATCCTCCCAGGCTGTAGGAGTCAAGTGAGTCACCCTTTCTCCTCTTCCCTGGGTGGAAATTGAAGTGACAGCTAAGTACTAGGGAGGTACTCTGACCTGGACGACTGGTTTTCAGTTTCTCTCCCTCCCTCTTAAAGAGCCTAGGAGGTCAAGCTTTGGGTGGGGCTGTGTAAAGACTCTTGCCTTCTTGCTTGTATTCCACCCCCAATCCTGCCAAGGTATGGGAACATCTTTTTTGAATGAAAGAACCCCCAGAGGAAGAGGCTTCCATAGGAGACTTTGGTAGAATAAAACTAGAGCTGTGACTGAAGGTCTGTTTTTTCCTTGAAATCACTGCCTGCACTCTAGCTTCATTATTTTGTCTCCCAATTATGTACTGACCCGTAAAGAGAAGCAGAGTTAATTGATAATTACAATCTAAAAAGCCTGGCACATCATAAATATTTACTTAAATTTTTTTTTAATGAATGGCTAAATGGAATTTGAATAAATAGATGGTGCTGGTAGAGACTTGTGAGATGCTTTGTGACAATCAGTTTTACTTCTTATCATTAGTTTATTTTTCATTGAGGAGCTCAGTTCTTTTGAATTGTCCTGAATCACCATTCAGGGCTGTGCTTTTTATTTTTAAAAATTTATTTATTTTTGGCTGCACTGTGTCTTCGTGGCTGCGTGTGGGCTTTTTCTAGTTGCGGCGAGCAGGGGCTGCTCTTCGCTGCAGTGTGCTGGCTTCTCATTGTGGTGGCCACTGCCGCTGTGGAGCCTGGGCTCTAGGCGCGCGGGCTCTAGAGCACAGGCTCAGTAGTTGTGGCGCACGGGCTTAGTTGCTCCACGGCATGTGGGATCTTCCCGGACCAGGGCTCAAACCCGTGTCTCCTGAATTGGCAGGTGGATTCTTAACCACTGTGCCACCAGGGAAGCCCTGTGCTTTTTATTTTGATGGAGACAGATCACCTCTTAACAGAATCCAGGACTGCTGTGGATTAATTCACCGGAGTCAGTTGCTGTCTTGTTCTCCTGGCCCCTTCTTCCTTTCCTTCACTGAACTCTTCCTTTCCTTCCGCTGGTCTAGATAAAGGGAACAAGGACAGATGCTGGCCTAATTCTGGAGATTAAGTTCTCAGCCACAAAGCAGATTAGGGTATTTAGCCACTGTCTTGTTATGGGAAGTTCTTCCTGAGCTGAGACAGGGGAGAGGGTGTTTGATACCACTGACCAAGCAAGCAGCACATCACATGTTCTTTTGACACTTCCAGCTCCCAGGAACCATCTTCAGAGAAAGGGAGAGCTCTTGCAGCATTCCTGAGACATATATCCTGACGGAAACTGAGCTTAATCCTGGACTAGGACACTATTGTGTCAAGGAAAAGTTACCTAAAGCATATCTCTTGATTTGAACCCTGTGGAATATTGGATATGTGTGGCCAGTTTCTTTTTCCTGCAGGATTTGGGGCTGCTTTGGTCTGATATCTTCCCTTTTTTTCCTCCTCCACTCTTCTGCTTCATTTATTCATCTCGGGGTCTAGTCCTGTGTCTTGGTATCCTTCCTTACTTGTGAGTGGTTTCCTTTTCTTTACCTTGAGAACTAGCCTCTAGTTGAATAAAATTCTCAGGAATATCTGATGTATAATGTATCTGGAGAGACTTTAGGCAGCTGAGAGTAGTTCAGAGCCAGCTGGGAGGAGGGAAGAGAAGCCAGAGAGGCAGGTGGTGTCCCATGCTTTGGGTGAATGTGCAGGTCAGTGGGGCATGGCTGGGGTCCAGAAGCCTCAGGCTGTTCCAGAGAAGGGAATGCAGCTGGTGTCAGTTACATACTTAGTCCCTAGCTCTTGTGCCTGGTTAAAAGGAGGTAAGGACTGAGTCCAAAACATGTGGAAAGATCCACGAGGTAAGAACACAGACTTTAGTGCAAAGGGTTATGAGTCTTGTACCTTGATCAAAAATGAGTATTTATTTATTTATTTTGGGCTGCGCTGGGTCTTTGTAGCTGCGCGCAGGCTTCCTCTAGTTGCAGCGAGCGGGGTCTACTCTTCATTGTAGTGCATGGGCTTCTCATTGCGGTGGCTTCTCTAGTTGCGGAGCACAGGCTCTAGGCACGCGTGCTTCAGTAGTTGTGGTGCGCGGGCTCAGTAGTTGCAGCTTGCAGGCCCCAGAGCGCATGGGCTTCAGTAGTTGCAGTGCGTGGGCTCTAGAGCGGGCGGGCTTCAGTAGTTGTGGTGCGTGGGCTCTGGAGCGCAGGCTCAGTAGTTGTGGCGCATGGGCTTAGTTGCTCCACGGCATGTGGGAACTTCCCAGATCAGGGATCGAACCCATGTGTCCCCTGCATTGGCAGGCGGATTTTTAACCACTGGACCACTATGGAAGTCCTAAAATGAGTATTTCTGTGGGAAACTAGACCCACTTGTTGGGAAGGATAAAGATAATTTGAGACTTCAAAGGTGAACCACACAAGATTTATATATAGGTATGGGGACTGAATCTTTTTTTTTTAATATTTATTTATTTATTTGGTTGCACTGGGCCTTTAGTTGCAGCTCGCCGGCTCCTTAGTTGTGGCATGCGAACTCTCAGTTGCAGCATGCGTGTGGGATCTCGTTCCCTGACCAGGGATTGAACCCGGGCCCCCTGCATTGGGAGTGTTGAATCTTAACCACTGCGCCACCAGGGAAGTCCCTGAATCTTCATAGTTTTTTTTACGTGGTTGGTGTCCAAAGTGTTAGAGGCAGCCCCTCACTTTCTTTATTATCTGTGCAGCTGTCCAGGACTAAGCCTCTTCGTGTCACCTGCAGTGCCCATCTACAATGCGATTGTTTTTCTCTTTGTGCTGGCCAACTTCAGCATGGCCACCTTCATGGACCCAGGGATTTTCCCTCGAGGTAAGATCTCCCTCCTCTCTCTTGGAAATATCTTACTGCCTTTGAAAAAGAATGATTTTTGGACATTTATACATTTGGTCTGGGGCCTTAGGAGTCTTGGGTTTTGGGATACTTTTATAGTCTAATGATGAAAAGCAAGTCAGGATCTTAGGAATATATGTCATAACTTCTAGGCATCTGATCCACTTTGAGTCAACTTTCATTTTCAGTTCTCTTTCAGCAGAAATTTATTTCGAGCACATGGGTTGGGCATTGTTGCTAGCTTTGATACTATCTAAGATGAATTAGAGAGTGACAGTGTGATAACAAACTGTAATGGAAGCATGAGAAAGGTTCTCTGAGACCTTAGAAAAGGGCACTTATATCTGCCCAGATAAATTGGGGAAATGCTGCTGAAGGTAGGTAGGAAGGACTTTACCGAGTAGAGAATGGAAGGGAAAAGCATTCCAGGAAGAGGAAGCGGCATATACAGAATTGTAGCTGTGAAATAAAGAATTCAGTGGGTGGAAGTTAGAATGCATGGTGGGGCCAGAAGGGGCAAGAGATAAACCAGAGCCAAGTGTAAAAGACTTTATGTGCTAAATTAAATAGATTATAATTCTTCCTTTGGACAGCAAGACGTCTTTAATTGGGGGAATCACAGGATCACATTTCCTTTTACAATAATAATTCTTATAAGAATGTACAGATACCTTTTGGGAGGCTATTGAAATAATGCAGACCAGATGAGAACTTGAATTCAAAGCTGGATTTACAGATTTTTCATTAGTAGACCCAGCAGAATTTTTCATTACTAATTGCTTACTAGGGCAGAGTGAGAGGGTGAAGGAATTGTCTAGGGTAGTTCCAAGGTTCCTAACCTGAAAGATAGATTGTGTGCTGGTTCTTTATAAACCAAGACCCAAGTTATAGGACTGTTGAGTGGGTTTGGAGGGAAGACAGCATCTTAGACATGTTGAATTTGAGATACTTAATGGATCATTCAGGTAGTTACCCAATGGGCAGTTGAGTAGTCAGACTCATGGCAGAGTCCCAGCCACGTAGTATTTGAAGCAACAGGAGTAAGATCGTCTAGAGGAAGCAGAATGAGATTAGGACGGAACGAAAGTCAGCCTGACCAGCACTGACATTTTAATAATGAGGAGAAGGAGGAGCCGCTGAAGAGCCACTGAAGAGGGACTGAGCAGGGGAGTTAGGAGGAGGACAAACCGGACACAGTGGGAACTGAGGAAAGCTCATGAAGTAGCTGATGGTTGGCAGCGTCAGAAATTAGGTCCAGTGCTGTGGAGACTCAAAGTTGCCCATTGTCTTAGTGTCTGAGAAATTAGTGATCTTAACAAGAATAGTTTGAGACATCCCTGGTGTTCCAGTGGTTAAGACTGCGCTTCCACTGCAGGGGGCATGGGTTTGTCCCTGGTTGGAGAACTAATAAGATCCCACGTGCTGCGTGGTGTGGCCAAAAAAACAAAACAAAAAACCACACACACACAAGACTAGTTGTTTTTTGGTTTTGTTTTCATTGTTTTTTTTGGCCACATGGCTTGCAGGATCTTAGTCCTTGACCAGGGATTGAACCCAGGCCCCAGCAGTGAAAGCACTGAGTCCTAACCAGTGGACTGCCAGGGAATTCCCAACAAGAATAGTTTTAATAGTGTGTTTATGTATGTATGCGGGAGAGAGAGAGTTAAATTACCAAAACTATAATGGTTTGGAAGGCAGTGAATAGGAAATGAGGAAGCAGAGTCAATGAGTATTAAGATTATTCTTTCAGGAAGTTAAGCAGAGAAGGCAGAAGATGGAATATCTTAGGGCAGAGGGAGGAGTTTGTTTGTTTGTTTAATGATACAGAAGACTTTAGCATGTTGATAGCATGAGGAGGTGGAACCAGAAAAGAGAAGCAGGAGGTGATGAAAGAGGGTAATTGAAGAGTGGCCATCTGGAAGAAGGAGATGCTTTCCTCTGCGTGTTGGAAGGGTTATGCTTACAGAAGTAGGCTGTTTCTGGAATAGAAGGTGAGAGTGAGGACCAACCAGCGTTAGTGGAATAAGAGATAGAAAGAGAATTGATGATGGTTGTTACTGATGACATCTCATTTTTCTCTCAAATGTGAAGTTACCTTGTAAGAGTGAGGCAGGTGGGATTGGGATAGCAACTTCAGTGAGATGAGGTTTTTCTGAAATTCATTGTGCTCACAAAGCCTGTGTCACCGTGCATGGTGACTTTTGTTTCAAAGCGTAGATTAACAAAAGGTGCTTTGAGTCCCTAAAGCCAAGGAAGGCTATTTTAATGAGTGTTTAATGTTCATTTATCAAATATTTATTGACTATTATGATATGGTCATTTGGAATGATTATTTTGATGGTCAAATAGCTCGGTCTTGAAGGGAAGATAGAGA
Source organism: Lipotes vexillifer (assembly GCF_000442215.2). Classification (NCBI taxonomy): domain Eukaryota; kingdom Metazoa; phylum Chordata; class Mammalia; order Artiodactyla; family Lipotidae; genus Lipotes; species Lipotes vexillifer. Next base: position 1,265,217 of record NW_006783088.1, on the reverse strand, counting down.
AGACATTTACATAAATAAATACACTGTGGTAACTTTCAAGAGTAAAAGAACTGTAGTACTTTTAAGAAGAGAAAGCTCACTTCTGATACATGATAGTGTGGAAGAATCAGATATTTCAATATAAGTAGCATTTGAATTTTTTTCCTTTAAAAAACTTTTTTAAAAAAAGATTTTAATAAGTAGTGAATATTCATTATATAGAAAGTATAAAAAAGATAAATATCACCTATAATTTCCCAGCCCAGAGATAACTGCTGTTACATTGTGGTATATTTCCTTCCAATCAGTATTGTGAAGATTTATACATACAATATTTATTTATATATACCGTAAATCTGTAGCATATATATGTGTGTTTTTATTTGTTTTCAAAATGGGATCTTTTTGTTTGTACAGTTCTTTACCTTGTACTTTTTCACTTAGTTACATTGTTAGCAATTCCCTAAGTCAGTACATTTGAAAACTTTTAATTCCTATACCATCACTTACTTAATTTTTCCTTCTCACGGGTATTTTTTTTTAGATTAATAATAAAAAATGGAAATTGCACACTATAGATGAGAAGGCAAATGATGTCCTTTAAGTTTTGAAGTGGGGTGGTGAGTTTCTGATAGCTGAAAATTGAAAGGGCATTCAGGTAAAGAGAATGTCTGCAACCAAGAAACAGTACTGAAATGTATATAGGGAACTAGGGGAAGATCTTTTGGGCAAGGGTGTCTGTGTGTGGAAAAAAGGTTGATGTTAGTTCGTTACTTCCTCTTTCGGATTGTTGTAGTTCAGCTGTGTACTTGTAGATACTGAATGTTACACAAACTCGTTATAGATGTACTTTGATATATAAAGTGTCTATTTCTTTTGAAATATAATATGTAAACCGAGAATAGCAGCATATCCATATCAGAGCCACCTCTGAGTCATATTCTTAAACCTCGTTTCCCAGTGTAGAATAAATTGCTTCCTCATCTGCGTTTCCACAGTGTTGTATATAGAGCTGATCTCACCGTATTAGTTACTAGTTCCTAGTCTCTCTCACCATTAGACTGTGAATTCCTCGAAGGCAGAGGCCATATTTTAAATATCACTGCATCCCTAGTGCCTAGTACACAGTTCTAGCATAGTCATTTTTTCATTAACTTATACTCTCTACAGCTGAAGAGGATGAAGACAAGGAAGATGACTTCAGAGCTCCCCTTTACAAAACAGTGGAGATCAAGGGCATCCAGGTGCGCATGAAATGGTGTGCCACCTGCCGCTTCTACCGTCCTCCCCGATGTTCCCACTGCAGTGTCTGTGACAACTGTGTGGAGGTAAGAACTCTGGGTGGGGTTAGCTGAACCTAAGTTATCTTCTTCCTACCCACAGAATAAGAATTGAATCCAGTGGATTCTTGGCCATGGATGAAAATGTAGCCCTGTCGGACTGCCTGGGCTGTGTTCTAGCTCTGGGAGAAAGTGTTAGCAACGATGTACACATGAGAGGTAGCGCATAAATATTCCGTTACAGGAGGGAGCCCAAGTGGGTAGGCATAGGCTTTCCCAGCACCATTAGTCATAGCTCCAGCCTTCCATCCCTTGGCTCATCTTTTCAGTTATTTGACCTGCTTAGTGTTCTCCACTCCTTCCACTTCATCATGCTGTTGCATTCAAATTTTACAATTATATTTCTTTCTTCTGCATTCCTTGTCTTTTATTTTTAACCCTTTTTTCAGTGCGTTTTTACTTAGCTGTAAGCAGTTGCCTGCCAGATTTTTCTTCCAGGCCTCTTTTTTCATGAATCTTAATGTTTCTGCAAAGCCTCTGACATTTGTACCTCTCAGAGTTCCTTGGTCACATAGGATAAACTGAGAGGTGGCCGTGGCCTTGGCCTTCGATCAACCTCTGGAACGTCTTCCTTATAGATTGATAGAGCAAGATAAACTGCATGAACTGTTTTTAAATTTTGTAACTAAATGGTGAACATGATGACAGATTATTAAAAGAAACACTTAAGTTCTGCTGTTTGTTCTGCTTGACAGAAATGATCTAGTGCCGTGGTCCAAGGATGCTGCTCAGTCTGTCTCATTTTGCTCCTAGGAATTTGATCATCACTGCCCCTGGGTGAACAACTGTATTGGTCGCCGGAACTACCGTTATTTCTTCCTCTTCCTCCTTTCCCTGACAGCCCACATTATGGGTGTGTTTGGCTTTGGCCTCCTTTATGTCCTCTACCACATGGAGGAACTCTCAGGGGTCCGCACGGCTGTCACGTATCCTTCAAGGCCTGTGGGTTGCAGGAGTGGGAGGGGGAAGAATGTAGAAAGTTGAGTCCTGTGGCAGTGAGGGTCAAAGGGAAGATGGCTACAGCATGGGCTGGGGAAGGCGAGATCATGTTGCTCTGCTCTCCTTGATTGTCTGGCTTCAGAATGGCAGTGATGTGTGTGGCTGGCTTATTCTTCATCCCAGTAGCTGGCCTCACGGGATTTCACGTGGTGCTGGTGGCTAGGGGACGCACAACCAATGAACAGGTATGGGGAGAAGTGTTGGGAGATCCCTGAAGAGCAGGGCATGTGTCTCTTGGCCCTCTCGTTAGTGTATACTTTTTATGATGAGGTGTCCAGGTTCCTCATGTAAGCGTGAGAACGGACCATTTCTTAGTTAACAAACATTTATAGAATGTCTGCTGTATACTGGTCGATTTAAGCTCTGAGGTAATAGAAACAGTAAAAGACCTGGGCCAGCCCTCAAGAAGCTTGTAGTCCTGCTTAAAGGAAAACAATTATTTTTGTGCCCATAACAATAGCTAACCTTACTTGCTTATTCTTACGTTATGTGATCTTAGTTTTCAATATTTAGAGAGCTATTTATCCCCATTTTACATAAGAAAACTGATGATTAGGGTCAGATAGACACCATGAAGTGGACCCAGAATTTGATGACCCTGACTCTGGAGTTCCCATTCTTAGCTTATGCTTCTTTATGGTAGGACTGTATTTTACTCATTTTTATATCTCCCAGATAGTGGGTGCACAATAATTTGTCATTGATTTGTGTTTTGGCTTTTGGAGGTCAAGGTCCCATTTTTTGACTGATCTGGTCCTTTTTCCCTCCCTCTAGGTTACGGGTAAATTCCGGGGAGGTGTGAACCCCTTCACTAATGGCTGCTGTAACAATGTCAGCCGTGTACTCTGCAGTTCCCCAGCACCCAGGTACACCTACCCCTTTGCTCTAGTGTTCACCCTTGGTCAACACTTTGGTCTTCTTTGGGTTTGTTCTGGCTGCCTTTTAGGGAGGGTTCTCTTAGAATGAGAGGTGCCTACAAGGGAGAGGCATACCATCCTTTAATGGACCCTGTGAGTTCAGTTGTATTCTTTAGATATTATGTTACTCTCTTTGGAGAACTGAGGATGAGATTTACTCGAGTGCCTTGAGCTAGGTGTATCTGTCCATAGGCCTGGTCTTGCTGTTGTTCTTGTTCTTCATAGAATCAAAGAAATCAGTTCAATGCTGATCTTTTCCCTGGCCTGGTAGGACTGTTTCTTGTATTTGTAAAACTGCTCTACACAAGGTAGGCAACCATTAGATATTTTGGAATGAATGAATGAATGAATGAACGAAAGCCCTCTCATTCTTGACACTCAGGTATTTGGGGAGACCAAAGAAAGAGAAGACAATTGTTATCAGACCACCCTTCCTTCGGCCAGAAGTGTCAGATGGGCAGATAACTGTGAAGATCATGGACAATGGCATCCAGGGAGAGCTGAGGAGAACTAAGGTGAGGAATTTAGGGAAGTAAAGCTAGGTAATTTGGGGGATCTCACCCATGGCAAAGAGATGGAAACTTGCTTTGTTTACATCTCTCTTATAGTATTTATCACTTTCTGATTTGTGTTAAAGTTACTTAAACATGTATCTTCTTTTTCCTATTAGATTGTAAGTTCATTGACAGTAGAAATTTAGTCCCTTCATTTGCATGTCTTCATAGGACTTAACATAGCAGTTTATAGATGGTAGGAGCTCAACAAGTAGATGTTGGTGAAAATAAACAAATAAGTGACAGAATGAAACCCTTGTTGAAAGCTTTTCTTTCTCCAAAACCGTCCCCAAACTGATCTTGTGTCCTGTCTTCCAATTCCAGTTCAGAAGTATGTGATGACTCCCCAGTGCCCCTCTTACACCAGTTTCATACTTTGAGTTGCCCTAACGCTCAGTTCTCCAAATCTGATTTTCCCTCATGTATCCAGTCTAAAGGAAGCTTGGAGATAACAGAAAGCCAGTCTGCAGATGCTGAACCTCCACCCCCTCCTAAGCCGGACCTGAGCCGTTACGCGGGGCTACGGACACACCTCAGCCTGGCTACTAATGAGGGTAAGGGCAGAAGCAGGAGTGAGAATGTTATTTGTTAGCTGTGGAGATGACACAGGCAAGGGCTGGGAGATAATGCTTGTGTTGTGACTGAGAAAACCCAGCAAGTGGTACTTGAACCACTTCTTTGGACAGCCGGGAGAAAGGGGATGACATAACAGTTAGCTATTGGCAGCGAGTTGGACATCTCTGTGTGTCTGTGTGTACTCTCAGTATCCGGACAGACCAGAGAACATTCTGGGATCTGTTTGGTACATTCACTCACTCTGTGTTCTGGGCTGGTATGAGTCTGTAGTCTTGATTTCAGCAAAATCATTATGTTCCTTTGCTTGGTATATCTTTTCCTACCTTGTTCTCCCCCTGTACTTTAAGGAACTCTAGCCAGGTTAAGAGAACAGCTTGTAAAGTGGTGCCCCCTGGGCCTTTTTTTTCCTGCAGAGAGCAGCCTCTTGGGCAAGGACAGCCCCCCCACCCCTACCATGTACAAGTACCGGCCGGGCTACAGTAGCAGCAGTACATCAGCCGCCATGCCTCATTCTTCCAGCGCCAAGGTACTGAGTACTCTCTAAGAAGCAGGGTTGTCATGTATGCCAGCTGTTCTGGGAAAAAGAAGATTGGGAGAAGGGGAGGAAGAAGCAGAGGGAAGAGAAGAAAACCAAAGGCATTTTACTAATTGTTGGCTTAGTAATAACGTTGACAGTTTGTCCTTCATCCAAGAGAGGTCACGGTAGCATAATAGATAAAAGCATTGATTACAGCATCAGATCTGAGTTCAAAACCCAGTTGTGCCATCACAGAGAAGTTCCTTAACCTCTCTAAGCCCCATTTCCTGCATCTTAAAATGAGATATTATTTGTCCCTACTTACAGATTTACTTTAGGGGTTAAACAGGATAATGCCCATGTGAAAATTCCTAAGCATATTGCTGGCACATAGCAAATACTGTTTTTGACTGCCACCTTGGGCTCTGGGGCCTAGTGTCCCAAGAGGGGACAAGAGGGGGAGCACTAAGAACCTGCTTTGCTTTTCTCCCTCAGTTGAGTCGTGGGGACAGCTTGAAGGAGCCAACCTCAATTGCGGAGAGCAGCCGTCATCCCAGCTACCGTTCAGAGCCGAGCTTGGAGCCAGAGAGCTTCCGTTCTCCCACCTTTGGCAAAAGTTTTCACTTTGATCCACTGTCCAGTGGCTCACGCTCCTCCAGCCTCAAGTCAGCCCAGGGCACAGGCTTTGAGCTGGGCCAGTTGCAGTCCATTCGTTCAGAGGGCACAACCTCCACCTCCTATAAGAGCTTGGCCAACCAGACACGTAATGGAAGCCTATCTTACGACAGTCTGCTCACTCCTTCAGACAGCCCTGATTTTGAGTCCGTGCAGGCAGGGCCTGAGCCAGACCCACCTTTAGGCTACACCTCTCCCTTCCTGTCAGCCCGGCTGGCCCAGCAGCGGGAAGCCGAGAGGCACCCACGTTTGGTGCCAACCGGCCCAACGCACCGAGAGCCCTCACCAGTCCGGTACGACAATCTGTCGCGCCATATTGTGGCCTCCCTCCAGGAACGAGAGAAGCTGCTACGCCAGTCACCCCCACTCCCAGGCCATGAGGAAGAACCAGGCTTGGGGGACTCAGGCATCCAGTCAACACCAGGCTCAGGCCATGCCCCTCGTACTAGTTCCTCCTCAGATGATTCGAAGAGATCACCCTTGGGCAAGACTCCACTGGGACGCCCAGCTGTCCCCCGTTTTGGCAAGCCAGATGGGCTAAGGGGCCGGGGACTAGGGTCCCCTGAACCAGGCCCAACTGCCCCCTACGTGGGCCGATCTATGTCTTACAGCAGCCAAAAAGCCCCATCTGGTGTCTCTGAGACAGAGGAAGTGGCCTTGCAGCCATTACTGACACCCAAGTAAGTATTAGTCCATCCTGGCCCCCAATGGACTTAAAAGTAGTGTAGTGCCCTGCAGAAGGTATCAGGGCTTCACCTGTACATTTTAGTGCAAGTGGACCCAGGGTTATCCTGCTTGTAAGATAGCCCTTCATTTTCACTCTTACTCCAGCTGCCTTCATGGGCTATTCCTGTTAAGAGACTGAGGATTAATACTTTTTTCTTAGTCCTGTCTTCCTAAAAAGTAATTTATTTGCCTGAGAGTGAAAGGAATAAGTAGAGGAGAGAGGGAATCAGGCTGCTTGTAAGCAGGGCAGTACAATAAGAGGGGATCTTTGTGTAAGAAAGTATATATGTGGAAAGCCCATTTTTTTCTCTTAACGTTTTAAACCACCTCCCTTTTCAGTGCTGTGTGTCCCATTTCTGACGCCTCTCTCTTCTTTTCTTCCCAGAGATGAAGTACAGCTCAAGACGGCCTACAGCAAAACCAACGGGCAGCCCAAGAATATAGGCTCAGCCTCCCCTGGCCCAGGCCAGCCACCTCTCAGTAGCCCCACAAGGGGAGGAGTCAAGAAGGTGTCAGGGGTGGGTGGCACCACCTATGAGATTTCGGTGTGAGCTTTGGGCAGCTCCCCTCCCCCACACCTCTGCGCCTACACCAAAGGGCCCCAGGTGGCCACCTTCCTTTCCTCAAGGGGCTCCCCTCCCCTGCATGGACATTTTTTAAACAACCGATTCCAAGAGGATGAGGACATTTTATAAAATGCAGTGGGGTCGGGGATTTGGAGAGTTGGGGCCCTGAGACTGGGGTAGCAACCCCCTTCACCTTTTAAGACCTTCCCCTTCCTTAACCCTTGGACCAGACTCAGTGGACATTTGTGCAATTGCTCGCCTGGAGGGAACCAGATCATTTTTAAACCAGAAATAATTTTTTTTATTATTGTTACGGATTCTATTTTTTTCCTCTTCTGCGTTACCAGGTGTGTGTGTACATTATATATATATATATATATATATATATATATATATATATATAAAATAAATATCAAAGAAATTATATATCTATCCTGGGATGGGAAAATGAGGGAGGGATATGTATAAGGAGGGGGATTTTACTCTTCCTATTCCTCAGACCAGCAGGAAAAGAGGGGAGACATAGATCGATTGAAGTCTTCCTTTCCCCCGTTGTTCCCTCTCTGTCCCAGTTACCATCTAAGGAAATAGCACCCCCTGTTGTTGGTGCTAAGTGACCAGGAAAGAAACCCAGGGAGAGGCGCGTCTGGGTGGGGTTTTGGTCAGAGGAGGGAAGGACCTGGCGAGGAGAGTTTGTTTTCTGGGCTCACTGGCACTTAGTTTCCCCCAGGGAAGGGGTCGCAGCCCCATGACTTTGGTGGTGGTGGTGGGGAGATCAGGACAGGAGCTTGGCTGAGCTCCAGAAACAATACTGGATAATCCCCCCTTCTTGGGGGAGAGGGATTATGGTGGGCTTCTTCAACTGGCCCCTCAAAGCCTTCCCCCAACTCACACGGTTGACATTATTTTTAAATTCAAGGCCGGGAGAGAAGAATCCAAAAAGCAATATTTCTCATCACATGCCAAAAAACGGGATAGAGAGAAGGAGTGGCAGGCCTAGGCCCCTCCAGTTGTCCCTTGGGGGTTACCCCTCAGCCCACCTCAGTATGGTGCTGGGTAGAGGGGATACCTGGGTTCTAACCTTTAAGTAGGGGAGACCCCAGCCTCTAAACAGAAGCCCTTTTATTTTTTATTCTGATTAGCCATTTTAAACCAACAAGGAATAAAAAGAAATCCTGATCTAACCAGCTCCCCCCTGACTTGTGTTATTTTGTGTGGTTAAGGCAGGGTGAATGACCTCTGATGGGAAGTTAGTTGCAAGGAAAACCGCGTGAGCGTCTCTGGTCCTGGTCCAACTTTAAGCAGGACTATAGTGAAAATAACCACTTAAAACAAGAGGTCCTGTTTTTATTTCAGTGATTTAGATGTTTCAGAAAAAGGTCTTTTGGAACCACCAAACCTTGTCATTTCAAAGCTTAGAGAGCTCCTGACTTTTGCCACAGTTGTTCCTTAATACAGAATTTTGTCTCTGGAAAATAAAGCTCCTTTTGGATGTAGTCAGAGGTGAGCCAGTGGATGATCACAGTATGAAAGCCTGTTAAAGGCAGATAGGCTAGAGGGATATATGGGTGGCAGTCTGACATCTCATATTGTCTCTTCCGTTGGTCGAAAGCAAAAGGCTGTGCCCTAATTTTAAAAAGACACCATCAGATACTAAATTTCAGAAAACTGGCCAGAACCCTTTATTTTCACTGTCCGTAACTTAAGTATATAAACTCTTGCTCTGAAATCCTAGTTAAAACGAGCTGAATGAGTGGTTTTCCACCTGCTGATCTAGGTGAACAGTCTTGGCTCATTGCAGCAGGTTGTAACTGTTCTGTGTCAAACTGAGCTTAAAGTCAGACTACATTAGCTTGTTTTCTCATGGATGTTTCTGGTTATCTGGCCTGCTGCAAAGACTGAAGGGATTTATTTTACATTCTGCTAGTTTAGGCTACCTTTTTTTTTGGCTGTCTTAGAAATGTTTTCACATCGTCCAAGTAATTTCATTGTCTTAAGGAATGAGGTCAAAAGTCCTTATTATAAAGAGAAGCAATTTACCTTTGCTTGCCAGAGGTTTATTTCAAGAAGTGATAGGCTTGACCAAGAAGCAACCTTGCTGAAATATGTTGGTGACTGTGGGTGCTTTTTCCGTTGGCTACTCTCTTTCAACACAAAACTGACCCAGAACACAGCTGAGACCTAAGTGAATCCGCTCCTTGAGACAGAGCCTGAAGATCATCCAGGTTACTGGTTCTCAATGTTACAGGCACAGTGTTATGTGTCTGCTGTGGAAAGGTATTAGCAAGCTCTGCCTCCCCTTTGGACCATGTTCCCCAATCTCATTTTGATTGTTTCCCTGCCTGCTGATGAGATAATGTAATACAAGACCCAAATCCCCTCAGATCTTAGCATGCCTTGGCTTAAACCCTGACTCTCATAGAAAGGCACTTACCTCTTAACAGGCAGCCACACTTCAGCCAGTTTGATAAATGCCATTTTAAGAAAATAAAAATCCTAAAAAATCAGATAAAGTCCTAAATCAGACAAATGGCACAAAAGAGATGAAAAGAAAGCTTCCTGGGAGAGGAAGAGATGTCCATGAGAAAGCAAACTAGGCTGAGGCTTACAAAAGCAGAGCCCTTCTCTCTTACAGTGTGTTCATCTTAACTGAGCACAGCAGGAGCTGGCTTCTGTCCCAGCAGCAGGGGATGCTCCCAAGGCGGTGGCCAAGAGCCTGCAAGGCAGCTTTGTCAGCGGGTTCAGTACAGCAGGAAGGTCCTCCTGGCAGAGTCCCCTGGTCCTGCTAGCGGAGGCTGCTGCTGCTGCTGGCCTGAGAGCTGCCCACGCCTGGGTGGTCGGGGCTGTGCCGGTTCTGGGGAAGAAAAGTGAGCAAGAGTAAGAGAGCCAGACTCCACCTAGGATGAGTGAGATGGGAAAACTCACCGGGCTGCAGACACCGGCCGCTCCCATACCTTCTTTTTCTTCTTCTCTTTCTTCTTCCGTTTCCGTTCAGGATCCTCTTCTTTTTTCTTTTTCTTCTTCTTGTGATCTGAATCAGACGGTGTTTCTGTAGGAGAGATGAGGAGCCTATCACCTGTCGAGCTCAAAATTCTCCACCGCCGTAAGTGTGAAGACTAGAGGAAAACCCCTAGTCAAGGGCAACCGCTTTTCTTCAAATGACCAGAAAGGATCTGGAGGCACTGCTTAAGCTCCTGTCCCAAGGTCCTACTTGCCCAGGAGACCCACATTATGTCAATTTCTTCTTTAAGGAGAATCTGGGAGTCCAGGGCTCATAAGGAATTTGACTGGGTTTTTAACTGAGGAAGGTCAAAACAGATTCAGAACGTCCGGTTTTCTGCCTTTGAAGAGAACCACTTCTTACCTGGGGGGACTGGATCCTGGGTACGGCTCTGTTTGTGCTTCTGCTTATTCTTCTTCTTGGGAGGCTGAATATGCATCAGACGACACTGCTCTGGCAACTGAAGGAACCAAAGGAAGGTCCAGGTGAGTAGAGGGAGGGACTCCCCTGCTCCCATCATCTGTTCTGCTCAGTAAGTTATGAAGGAACAGAGGTAGACAGAAAAACCACCCCCGTGCCTTTCAGGCCTCCCCATGAGGGGACTCACCGGGCCTGTGTGGAGGCGGAAGCCAGCCAGCATGGTCCCTGTGATAGGATTAAAAGAGCCACCAAGAATAGGGGGCTTCTCAATGAGGGAGCGGAGGCTGCTGTTGTCATGGGAACCAGGCAGATCAATCATCCCTGGCAGGTCAGGCAGGAAGTTACTTAGCTTCTCCTTCACTTTCTTCCCACAGAATTTATTATAGGCATGTTCCAGGTTGTAGTGTGTGATCAGATTAGTGCTGCCTGTCAGCTCTGTGCTGCCTAGAAGATACAGGGAGAATAATAAGAAGAAAAATTAGTACCAAGAGGAGAGAATTTTTTTTTAAGTCATTGACCCAGAAGGGAAAGTAAATTAATCTTTTAAGTGAGAATTACCAAAAAAATAATAATAATTTAAAAAGTTATTTTTAAAGTAAGAAAGAACAAAAGTAGGGCTTCCCTGGTGGCGCAGTGGTTAAGAATCCGCCTGCTAATGAGCAGGAGACACGGGTTCGATCCCTGGTCCAGGAAGATCCCACATGCTGCGGAGCAACTAAACCCATGCACCACAACTACTGAGCCTGCGTGCCACAACGACTGAAGCCCACGCGCCTACAGCCCGTGCTCCGCGACAAGCCACTGCAATGAGAAGCCCGCGCACCGCAACGAAGAGTAGTCCCGCTCACCACAACTAGAGAAAAGCCCACGTGCAGCAATGAAGACCCAACACAGCCAAAAATAAATAAATAACTTTATTTAAAAAGAAATAGCAAAAGTAAATAACATACAATAAACACTAAAAATATAATACTATAGAATGGTAGGTTGGAATGAGAAGGAGAAAAAATAGGCAAAAATCCAAATAGGGCAGCAGTGGAAACTGCTTTAACCCAATGAAGGATACACTCGGACTAACCAGAGTAATAACTTACATGATGCTTATACTCTGTGCTAAGCACTGTGTACTGTTCTGTGTTTCATAAATGTACTAATGAGAAATTATACTTTTGGCCATGACCAGAATAATACAACCTCACAGCTCAGCTACAACAGAACTTAGGGTCAAATATGACCCAGTGGCTTGAGTGTCTTGCTTCCTTTTTTTTTTTTTTTAAACTAGCAAGAAACACTAATCACCTTTAAAACAGGAGATTTTTCTAGCTACTGCTACATAACTGTTGTTACCACCATCTTTAGTCTTCCTAATAATACCAAATATGATAGCTTTGCCTAGAAGAAAGAAATGTTTGATTAGAAGCTGGGCAACTAGACTTCTAATCCTAGCCGTCCTCTATGTCTCAGTTTCTGCTTATCTATGGAATGGAGTAAAAGCTACCTTAATTACACAATTTTTTTTAAGGTTCAAATGAAATATTGAAAAGTATAAAGTAGTATATAAATGGAAGGCTTTATTAGTATAAATATTTCACGGCTGGCTTTTTTGAAAGAATACAAACTTATGAGTAATTTAACTAGGGTCCAGTGGCGAGGGTAGAAATATCTAGCCTACAATTTCATGTATAGTTATGATGAACACTCAGGGAACAAATGACAAAAGTGACTTGTTTATAATCATTCACTTGATAAAATTCAGGTTCTGAGCTATGAGCCCACTGAGGGCAGAGAAAATGCCTTGTTCATTCATGTACCACTGGTGCTCAGCACACATTAAGTGAACAATGTATTTTTCCTCCCCACCTTCAGGCCTTAACGTTATTCTTTTCCTTTGTCTTCCCAAGCCAAATATCTCAGAAGAGTGGCCCACGGTAATGGAAGGAGACTCAGTGCCCCCATACTTCTCATAACTCAGCACTGCTTCCTGCCGTTAAGAGTATCCTGATTTTTTTCCTCTCTGTCAGTTCTCCTTCCAGATGATTATTCTCAAGGCTCAGGTGAAAAGGCACTCTGTGCTTTTTTGTAAATTCTTTAAGAGTCCATCCAACTTTCTGTTTTGCCCATCAGTTCTATGAAGATGACTTCTCCCTTCTTCAGTTTCCTCTCCTGACAACTAATCTTCCATTTCCAACATTGTCTTAGTTAATTCACTGCAGATTTAATTTTTTTTTAACTCCAAATCTTCCCCACCTCACTCATGGTTCCTTTATTCTAGTACATGGCACCCACATTCTCCAGATATCTTTAGAAGCAGTACTCAGGTTCAAATATCTCAATGGTTTCCTATTCCTTCAGGAAAAAGCTCAAATTCTTTTGACTGTCACTCACTGTTAAACACATCTTACTGTAACTTAGCTTTGGGGCCTGACCAACTGCTACCCCCCTATGTAAAATTTCTGATCCATCCAAACGGGTATCCATCATCTCCTGAAAAAATTACCCCTCGTATTGTTTCCTTTTAGAAAATTTCTTTTAGAAAAATTGACCTAATTATAGGAAAATTCTTCCTAATTTTTCTCACCAGTATGAATTCTTCAAAGTCCAGCTAAAGTGACAACTTATTCTTGCTGTCATGTTGTACAACAAGAAACACATTTTGAAAACCATTATGCAGTTCTTAGTAGTTGTATGTGAGGCATGACCAGAAAATAATGACATTGATCCTGACAAGAAATAACAGTCACTACTTTATCTTTAAACGACATACTTTTCATTCTTAAGCAAAATTAGCTGCTTAAAAGCAAGGACCAGGCTTACTGATCTCTCTCCCCTTCTCATCACATGCTCCCTTTTTACACACCCAGTGTTTGCCCAGAACGGATAGTCAATATCTATCAAGTGATTGATGTAAATAGGTACCATCAGAACAGGTTAAGGTTAAAGAAACTGCTGGTAGACATCAACCACTAATTAACTAAAGTCAAGTCAACCTCGCTATGCTTCAGTTTTTTTTTTTTTAAGATTTAAAAAATATTTATTTATTTATTTGGCTGCGTCGGGTCTTAGTTGCGGCAGGCGGGATCTTCGTTGAGGTGCGCGGGGCCTCAGTAATTGCGGCGCATGGGCTTAGTTCCCCTGCAGCATGTGGGATCTTAGTTCCCCGACCAGGGATTGAACCTGCATCCCCTGCATTGGAAGGCGGATTCTTAACTACTGGACCAGCAGGGAAGTCCTTGCTTCGGCTTTTTCAACTATAAAATGCAGATAACAATGCCTATCTCAAGGAACTATTTAAGTATTAAATACTATAATATAAATAACTGCACTGTGAACCTCAAAGTCTGTAACAATATTCATTATTATTTCCCTCAGCTCTTGATGTAGCAGTAGGACTTGGGATGAACTAAAAGGCATCCTGGAGACTTAACACATCCAGAATGACTCTTGAGGATCTCCCTGGTGGTCCCGTGGTTAAGAATCCGCCTGCCAATGCAGGGGACATGGGTTCGAGCCCTGGTCCAGGAAGATCCCACATCCTGCGAGCCACAACTACTGAGCCCGCGAGCCACAACTACTGAGCCCGCGAGCCACAACTACTGAGCCCGCGAGCCACAACTACTGAAGCCCACGCACCTAGAGCCCGTGCTCCGCAACAAGAGAAACCACCGCAACGAAGAGTAGCCCTCGCTCGCCGCAACAGAGAAAGCCCGCGCGCAGCAACGAACACCCAACGCAGCCAAAAATAAATAAAATAAATAAATTTATTTAAAAAAAATTCTAATCACTTTCAACAGATGAGGAAACGCCGAGGCCCAGATAAGGAAGGAAGGCAACACGCCCCAAACCAACAGGAAGTTTGAGGCAGATTTGAAACTAAATTCGCAAGGATATTAAATCTGAACTCTCAAGTTGCAAACTCAAACTCTGGATAATTTTTAGGGAGCCATAAACCACTGTCAGGGACAGGGGCACGACAGAGCGTGAAAGGTGGTCACGGATATCCACTTTTCTCATTCCCAATCCATCCCAAGAATTCATGTCATCCCTTTGCTTGTGAATCCTCAGAGTCTCAGACTCCTCTCCGATATACAGCTCTGGAATCCCCACACGCGTTGCCTACTTTATCCCTCACCTCCGCCAGCCGGCTGAGAGGCACGCCCATTCCCTCCTCGTTACGATCTGACTGGCTAGCTTTGGCCAGGCCTCGAACTCACCTGGCAGTTCCCGCATTAGGTAGAAGGGACCACAACCTGCCGCTGACTTGTCAGCGCCGGAAGGGGCTGAGGCCGCGGTTGGGGGCGGGGCGGGGCCGGGCCCTCCACCCGGAGGAGGAGGCGGTGGGGGTGGAGGTTTTCCAGCTCCGAAGCCGAGTGCAGTTGGGGGCGGCGGTGGGTCAGCCTGAGCCCCGAACAGCGCCGTGAAATTCTCCATCGCCCCTTCTGCCCCGGCGCTGTCCCGGTGTCTGGCGTTAATGACTTTCATTGGTCAATCTTTTCCCGGGGTACCGCCCCCTTCCTCCAGGAGCCTCTTACCATTGGATTGCCTCGGGCCCTGCCTACCCTCTTCCGGTAAGTACTTCCGGCACCTTCTGAGAACTTTCCGGAAGTATTACCTACCTTTATTAAATTCTCCTCCTACCTCCGTTCGCCACAGTCGTATATTCAATAATATGACACATAGAAAAAGCGACAGCTAGGTTAGCCAATAAAGTATCAAATCCCCTTCTCAGTTTTTACCTGCCGTAGAGGCCAATCAGATATCTAATTCCGGGTCCAGAGGCGGTGCATCCGACACTGGGCCCAATGGAAGCCTCAATGG